>NC_083882.1:76076779-76379001 GCF_032452875.1 Bos javanicus | reverse complement strand
AATTTCAGCTATCCAGACTGTGTCTTAGCACCTAATGTAAGGCTTTTGACAAGCTAGAAGAAATCTCTAAAGTCACTCACCAAAGATTGTATGTTTTACTCAAGGGGGATTTCTTAGGATATTTGCTCATCTTAGAATTAGTTCATTGAGCATATCACAAAGCAGATCAGAAGTAGCAAATTTGAATTATGGCTCAGGGGTTCTTAGAGGGAGGCATAGTGATAGTAGCAATATTTGGTAGCTGCCTGCTTGACCTTAAGGAGTAGATGAAAAAACTGAAAGAACTCTTAAGAACATAGCAATTTGGGGTCTTTATTTAAGGACCTTATTGTATTGTTTGCAGAATAGTGTATTGATGTAATCATGCCTCTATCATTAAATATCATTAAATGCTGACTTTTTTTTTTTTTACTTAATAAGGTGGACAAGTATATATTTTAGAAAGTTTTTATTTTATGACTTAAAACTTTAAATGTGTCTTGTCACCCAAAGTGATACATAGATTTTTCAGTTACATGAAAAAATGACTTGGAGAACAGCTTATTCCCAGATACTTACAGGAATCAGTCTTCTCATATTCCTTTATGCTTCAGTTTCTTCTCTCCATGGTTATTGTTACCTTTGGGCAGTGATGCTTTTAGAAGTTGGGTAGGTCAGTCGACATCCATTTTCCTTTTTCATTTTTTGGACTTATGTTTTCCTTAGTTAAGGTCTTTCCATTCAGTATTCTGGTAGAACTCTCTTCACCCAGGAACCCCAGGTAGGTCGAATTTTGCATTACTGTTCTTCACTTCCTCGCTCTCAAGTACTAGCATCATGGCTCCACTGGGTACCTCCCCTCCCTGACAGAGAGGACAGTGGCAGAGTCACATCTGACACTAGGCTCCTTCTGTGAACCAAACCAACTGACTTGCCAAGTCTGTTTGCTGTATACAAACAGGTCTGTTTTTGTATGAGAGCAGCTTCTTCCCAGGCCTTATTTGGGACTCTAGACAAAATGACATTTTCAAGGGACATTTGACTTTTGAAGCATTCGGTTAGTTTAATTGTCTTTTAAAAGCTCCTTTCCCCCAGCCCATCTCCAGATTTGTTTAAAAACAGGAAGCTCTTTATTTCAAATATAAAGCAATACTTTGTTTTTTTTTTTTTTTTTTAATTATTAAGAGAGTGTTTCATTAATCTTTTACATGGATCACAGAAGCTTTTGGTCTGTTCTGTTTATGGTATTGCTTGTTTTGTGTGTTTGTGTGTACGTGTGTGTGGACTTAAAACTTTAGATTTTGGGGGCCAAGCCTGCTTAGTGACAGTGAGTTAGTATGTAAGACTGATGGCTCTTTTTCTCTTTTTATTATCAGAAACTGGTTGCTCAAATGAAGCAGGATCCGCAGGTAAAATACTACTTTTATTCATTTAATTTTTAAAACAATTTAAGATAAAGTTACTGTAAAATACTAAAATATAGATGTTACTTAGGTTTTAAAAACTATTTCATCTCTATAGCAGTTTTTTTTTTTAGCACATTTGTCTTCATGTTTTAAGAATTAAGAAAAATCCAGTCATTCTGTTATAAAATAGCTATTATTTCATCTTTGTTACTGTTATCTTGCTTTTAAGTTAATTGCTTTGAGTATTTTGGGAAAAAATTGAGAGTTAATATGTATATTAAATACTTAGCTTAAATTTCATTTCCACAAGCCCGCTTACTTGAAATCAGTTTATGAGGCTTTCTCAAAATTATTGAACATAGCCCAGAACCATTTTTTACTTTCTTATAGTTTATAGTATAGAGCATTTAAATGCTTAATCTCACTGTTTAGAGTAGAATTTTAGAATAATTTTTAAAAAGCATTAAAAAATTCTTTTTGAAAGAGCCCTTAAGGAAGGTTTTAAAGAACCTTATGTTAATATAGTAATCCATCAAGTATTACCTTTTCTTTAATGTCTCATAGGAATTTTTGGCTCAGGTATTTTATTCTCTATCCCTGAAGAGAAATTTTCCTAAAAACTTACCTTGTCTTTAATTACTGTTAATATATTTATTGTTCAGGCAATGTCTCTTTGGCAGCAATTAGATAGTGGGCCATAAGTATGGGGTCAAAGTATCAGACATTCTCAAGATTTCTCCCTTGCATTTGTTTACTTATAATCTCTTCACAGAACACCTAGACCCACACACATTTTTTTTTTTTTTAGCTTGTTAAACATACCATACATGCCTCATTGTAAAGTTAAGTAAAATAGATTCTTGGATTAAAGAATGGTGCTGAGGCAGATTGATTTTTGAAAGTGGGACATAGTATTCATTTCTACAGATTTAGCCCCTAGTAGCTTAACTATTGTATTTTTAACACAATACATTGATTCTGAGTTGGCATTGATAGCCACTTAACTCCTGTTTGACAGCCCAACTTCTTTGAGAAGTTTCTCCATTTTAATTTTTAAAAATACACTATAGTTTAAATTAGGTTTAGGGAACCAAGTAGCAGTAGATCAATGAATAGATTCTTTTATATTTAATATGGTAACCTATATTATCAGCAACTGAAATATTATTAGAAAACTGTAGCGTTTCTGACATAGCTGGCAGTTATATAACAGAGCAGTCTTAATGTGGAGAATCTGAGGGGGCAGAGAGTTGCTGGACAGTCTTGTGAGTGATCTCATTAGAGAGGCCTTGTCACAAAGAAGACCTCGTGGAGCAAACACGAAGGGAGGATGCATGCTGCGGCCCCGTCAGGAGATCAGGCAGAGCGAATCGAAAGAATTGCATGAGAAACAAAAGGGGAAAAGTAGTCTCTTTTTGGGGTGGTATTCAGTCAGCTAGTAAGTAGGCTATCTTGTTACATTAAGCTTTTGAAAACTTTAATTTTGGATTTTTCTCCCACGTGAGTAAAAGGCAAGCATGCTCAGTGTATCTCATTTAAAATAGTATTCTTTTTTGATTCCTAACATTTTAGAACTGAGAAGTTGCCCTGGTAGTCAGTATGTTAATTTGAGTGATGTAGTGTTAAGGCAGTTGCAGCACTGACAGCTTTTCAAATCTAGGCTAAAATAACAAATGTACTCTACTAAATAAGGGAGAGGGCAAGCAGAGAAAAACCTCTTTTTATTGATAATGCTATTAAGCATCCAGTTTGTTCATCCTTATAAATTCCGTTTTTTTGCTTTTGTCTGATGAGTGGAACTTTAGGGTTTCTGTCAGCTGTTATTTATGAAGAATAGCTATTTTAGTAGAAAGGAGTACTATTACACTACAAAATGCTAAAATATAAAATATCTTTTAATTTGAAATAATCACAAAGGAATTTACCCCTGTCCTTGTGTTAGCAGCCTACATTTAGGATCTATGCGCTAGGTGGTGGTAACATGACTACAGTTTAATGCATGACAAATATGATTGGCTAAATGCTTTAAGGTTGCTTCATCATTTGTAATACAGTATGCATAAAGTCTCCTTGCTACTATCCTGTTAACAAATGAAATATCTTCCTCACAGATATTTTTTCTTTCCAATCAGAATGCTGATTTAAAGAAACAGCTTCATGAACTCCAAGCCAAAATCACAGCTTTGAGTGAGAAACAGGTAGGGGAAAAAGGAGGGGGGGCATATTTTTAACATTGTGTTCTAAAGATATGTCTGCTCGAGGCTTCTAGGAGAACTGCTATTTTTCCTCATGTGTGAAAGTAAGTGTGGGCAGCCAGACTCAGTTTTAATTTTTTTTGAGCTCTGTTTATCTATTTTTATTTTCAGTTGAAATCAGTCTCTAGAGTATCCCATGAGTATATGTTAGTGGCAAATATCTAACAGCCGTGTGGCAGGCTGCTGTTGACTGTGTTAATTAAACTCCATAGTTTACCCATAGAAGATGGGGGCAAAGCATGTTAGTGAGAGTGTGTGACAGAGAATCTTAAAGTTGCTGGATGTGCCTTGTTACCTGTATTAAAGGCTTGAGATGACATTTAACTTACCGTGGAGAGAATGGTTTAAGTAGGTCTCCCATTCTGATTATTGTCATTCCTTTATGTTAATCTTTATTAGATACTGACCTACTATTATGTGAAAAAAAACTTTGGTGGAGGCTTGTTAGATATATTCTGTGTAGGACCAAAAAAAAAAAAAAAAGAACATTTTGCTTTCTTCCCCAAGTACATCTAGCAAGTGTTCTTTGGAATTTCTTGTATAATGAGCTCCCACTTCACCAGTTCAGGCAGCTCCTGCCACCAGGTGGAGTGTGACAATTGACAGAGTATAAGTAAACGTCTGTGGTAATCTGACAGAGCATTTGTTTTCTTGTTCCTTCCCCACCATTCTCCCTCTGGTTAAAAGGCTCGGTTTTGGAGTAGGTGAATGTGTGAACCAAAACGATAAGGTGACTTTCAATTGATAGTTCATGCTTATTGAAGATTTTTAGTTATATAGTTCTCAATAATTGATTTTTGTGTTATATTTTTTAAACTTTTATTTAGTGAAATAATAGCAATGAGAGTAATTTATTCCTGGAGATTTCTGATTGCATTTATATTATGTATTGTATTGTGTATTCATTTAACTAATGGGAGAAATACATTTTGAGAACTGTGTGGAATAAATGTGAGTCATTAATGTTTCAGAATAGAATCTTTTTCCAAGCTGCATGAACAATTGCTTCCCCCACCTCTTATTCTAATGCTTCTACATTCCTCTGTCTTGTCTTCTTCAGAGACAAGAGGTATTTTAGATTAGGGAATTGCCAAACTAAAATTTTGAGTACATAGTAGCATGGTGGAGACCAATTTGTAAGGAAAAATATAAACAGCATTCATTAGATGTAGTTGACTCTGAAAGTGATTCAATTCTCTGAAGTTACAATGATGTGTGTTAGTGAAATGTTCTAGTTTTGGAATTCTTTTAGCGCTGAGCCTTCTTAAAGTTTCAGGGTTTTTTTTTTTTTTTGACAAGATGCCAGTGAATGAGTCATTTTTGCTGAAAAACTCACGTGTTCTATCAGGGAAAGAAGGTGAGAACTGATTAGTGGAGTAGGAGATGGGGGATGCTGTCACAAAGTTAAGACAACCTAAGGCTACATTTGGGGAAAATGGGATGATTGTAAAAAATTTACATTTATTTGAAATCATTGTGAGAACTGATGTAAAGATTTGTTTTTTTTCTGTAACTTTCTCATTTTTTTTCTGCTAGAGACCTCACTTAATAGAACATTGCAACCATTTATGTTTAGTGAGATGTTTTATCAAGTGGCAAACTCTGTCTTCTGAACTAAGTTTGGTATTAGAAACTAGAAGTTTAAAAATGGGTGTAGCATCAGGAAAACCTGGTTTACCAAGTAAAGAAAACCAGTGTAAGAAATTAAAATGCAATCTTGCCGTTTCTAAAATGTTTGTTTAACTATTGGAACAACATTTTTGATAGAACAGAAACTCTGTCATTTTTTAGGTAGGATAGTACTTGAAGGAAGCACAGCTATGAAGTTCAAAACCTAGCCCTTCCTCAGACTTATGATATTTTGTTTAAAATAGTTTTATTTTAGAGCAAACTCCTAATGCTGTGTACTCAGCTTTTTGTTTTTCCTTCTCGAAAGATCCACTTAGCCTCTGGCAAAACTTACTGATATTCCTTCCACTTTAATAACTGAAATCTGAATTACCTCACTCACATGACTTAATATTTTAATTTAATATTAATTTATTGGTTGTGAAATTCAAAAACAAAAGTTCAAAGAATGTCATATTCCAAAATTAATGGTTATTAACCCTTTGTCATAGGTTTCCATTCTTTTTCTATATGCATTTTTCCATATTCATTTTTTTAAACCCACTTGAAAATTTAATTATAGAAGTAATAAATGCATATGTTCTCTTATTTTGCTTTATTAAAAAAATAAAACATTGCAGTTAGTCACTAATTCATACAGTAGGCACTTATTAGTTCTTATTTGTTATTGCTACCTCAATCTTTGGTACTTATTTTATTTCTTTCTCAAGACCAATTATAAATTAATGCACTCCATTTGGGAAAATATAGTCTTTATTAAGCATTCTTCATGGCTAAAATTCAGTGAATTTCAGTGAATTCTTAGTTAGATGGTACCAGTGCTTTCAAATTGTGATTTGAGATTTCTGAATAGAAACTCCCCATGGCCATTTTTGGAGTCTCTTCTTGACCCACAGGACTTTAATTTGTGGTTAACAGTTTAAAGTCAGTTTTAGCCCAGACTTGATTGGCTAAATAAATTATATGTAATATAGTTAGAATCATGATTTCAGAAACATTTTAATGATACAGGGATGCACTTATGATAAATAAGTGAAAAAACACACGCAACTTCATAGGCGTTAACAATCCCATTTGTGTGTATTGTGTGTATACATGTAGATAGGCATATAAGTGTGTATAAAAAACTGTCAGTATAAAATGTTGTTGGTAAGCGATGATTTACAGGTACTTTATTTTTTCTTTATATTCTTAGGTATATTTGCTGCATTCTCCACAATAAATATATTTCTTTTTTAAAATCAGAAATACACAAGAAAATATTATTAAAAAAAATTTTAACACCAAAGTCTTATATTTTCCAAGGATAGTTAGCCTTTAAAAATCTAATGACATTCTCCTTATGGTATATGAACCACTCTAATCAGAGAATCCAACTATTTTAAACACTAGAAATATTGAAGTGTGGAAGCAGCTATTAGTTTCTTTAACAGGATTCATTTTCATTCTGCACCCCTCCCCTTTCATTTTTGACATGCATATGTGGTCTTTTACTTGTCATAGTGGAGATTCTAATATTGGAGCCAATGCACTTAGCTGCTTTAACGCTCTGCTTTCATTCTAATTCATTCATTGTTACAATAGAAGCAGTCTTGCATCCCAGAGTTTGTTGCTTATGCTTATTGCAGTTGAGGTTTTCATCTTTGAAACTACTTGGCTTGAGGGGTTTGCCACCTCGTCTCCCTTCCCCTGGTGCTCTCCTGGCCAGGCATCAGATAGGTTGCAGTTTAAAAGTTACTTCCTCAGAGGACCGGTCTCTGAAACCCTTTCTTCCTGTCAAAACCAACAGTTTCTGTGTTATAATCTCTCATCACACCCTTCAATTTTCCTGCATAGGTATGCCACTTAGGATTAGGGTTCAGCTGTGAATGATTGAAAACCCAAAATGAAAATGGTGTAAACAAGGTAGAATTTTGTCTGTCTCATGTGAAAGCTCTGTGGGGATAGTAAGGCTGGTGATAGTGGTTCCACAGTGCCAGGAAACCCAAGCTCCTCCTATTCTGTTGCTCTGCCATCCTCAGCGTGAAGCTTCCACATCATAGTCCAAAATAGCTGCTCCATCTGGCAAAAAGGGGGAAAACAAGCCCTTTATTTTTAAGGATGTTTACTGGAAGTTTCATGTCTCACTTCCAGTTAGATCCCATTGGTCAGAACTTGATCACATGGCCCCCACTAGGAGCAGGGAAAGCTGGGAAGTATAGTCTATTCCAGATGGCCATGGGCAGATAAAATTCAGGGACTCTGGTACTGAGCAAGAAGAGGGAAATAAATACCGGGGATAATTAGCAATTTTTGCCACAATAGTTTATCAAAATTTGTAATTACATATATATGGTTATTGTTTTTAATACCTGTTGTCCTCACTAGACTGTTTCAAGAAGTCAGGGAGCATACTTACCTCTTTATTCCAAGTATAGTATTTAGCATAATATTTAGCATAAAATAATATTTAGCACAGAAAGGCATTTATATTTCTTAAGTGAATTATTTTATCTACCTGATCTTTTTCTGTACTTGTAGATATTTTTTTAAATGGTGCATCTTGCTTTTTATATTTTTTAAGCTTAAAATACTGTGAACATTTTCATGCATTTTTGAGTGTTCCTTAAGAATGAAACTTTTAATAGCTTCAAATATTTAATAGTCTGGTTTGATCATAACTATTCACTCTATTATTTGATGATATTTTGTGTTTTGTTATTTATAAATGTTGTTATGATAAATACCCTTATATGTGAATCTGTTCTAATTGCCTCAGGATACATTCTCAGGTGTGAGGTTTTTGGGTGTATTGGTCAGCTATTGCCATAACAGTTCTGCATAACAAACCAGTGTTTTATTAAATTACAACACTAAGTTTCACACTGGGTCTATTGATCCTCCTGATCTACGCTGGCTTGACCAGGGACATCTACTTCAGTCTGTGGGTTAGTTGGCTTGCCTCAGGCTGTCAGTTGGGTTAGACTCCTCTAAGTTTATTTGTTCTGAGGCCAGTCATGAGGGGGCAGCAGCTACCTGGGGCATACCCGTGTCATGGTTTATCACTGGAGTGTAAGACACAAGCCAGGCTACCAAAACACATTTTAAGCCTCTGCTGGCATTGTCAAAACAAATCACCAAAATAAATCGTGTGGTCATACCTTGCAAAATTATATGACAAAGGGTGTGAATGTATAATTTTATGACAAACTATGAAGAGTTGAGAGCAATAATCCATCTACCACTGTTGGTCAAAGTGTATAAAAAGCTTTTAAAATATTAAACAACACCAACTTATTTCTAAATAGCCTCCAGGAAAGGCTAATCAGATTAACAGTATTTGTGAGAGTACCAAGTTCTCCCTAAGAGATACCTTGAGAGGAGGCAGGGTGGGGGAAAGCACTGTGTTGATTTTGAAGATGGAGTAATATGTATCTGATGCTTATCTGAAAATATATTTTTCATGCCATTTGTCCCTGGTACACATATTACATAGTATTCCATAAAATTACCTTTTGGTTTTTCTTTCACTCTTTCCACTTATTTTCTTAATCCTTTTAAGAGAGGTAGACTCCTTCATAGTCTTTGGTATTTGCCGCCGACTCTGTGTGTAAAAATCATAGTCTCTTTTCCTCACAGATTACTTAACCTAATACAAGATGAAATACTTTTCTGAGGGTTTAATAAATAGTTGCTGTTCATGAAACCATTCTCATTTAAAATTTGAACATATTGTAGTAAAGTGAATTCTGAGGCCTTTGGGAGAGAAATCTCTGTCCTGCCATAACTAACTATGTTTCTGACGCATAGAACAACAGAATTTAAGCTAGGTGGGTGACGTGAACACTGGGCTGGGTGGGGAGTCGGGGAGGGGATGCAGAGTCTGATTCTGTTCCTTACTCTGTGATGGACTTGTTGGGAGATTTTTGAGCTATCAAATAATTTAATATGTCTAGTTCATTTTTTATGGAATGTTTGAATAATGCCTTTTAAGAGTTAATGAACATATATATATTGAGTGCACTGAGTAGTTTTGAAGGTAAGTTCTGTTTAAATGGAAAGTGTTAGCTTCAGTCATGCTGGTCTACTTCATCTCATATGTAATGCCCTCATCTTATAAGTAAAGTACTACTTTTTAAAGGAGCTTAGAACATTTCACATTTAACTCAGTCATGAGTACATCATCATAATACATAAACTGGGACATGGACTATTTGTGACTTATATAATTAATTGTATCAGTTTCAAGACTAGAATCCAGATCACTGTACTATTCGTTCAGTTTTATTTAGTAAATTATATTCTTAAATTATTCTGTGAACCTTTATCTATCAAATATTTTTTGAAATAGGACATTAGGCACAATAATTACATTGCCTTTAAGCTTCATTGCCTTGGAGTCATGTAAGTAAATTGCTTCTTGCAGTCTCATATTGGTAACCTGACACATGACTGTCTCTAGCCTCTGATACCAGTAACCATAAAAAGTCACCCTGTCTCATCCATATCCAAACTAATATGATTGACATGTCATATTAGAATTTAAGATTGTTTTCTTGAAGATCCTTGAATTATGATGGGAATCTGACCTCATCTTCATCCAGAGTTTAGGAGTTCCTACGATTTAACTAGTTCATCCCTCTTGTTAAATATTTATGTGAAACCATTAGTCCAACTATTTGTTGGTTTTACTGCCTCTTGTGTACATTGGTTCTTTCTCCCTTGCTTCAAATACAGGAAGTATATTATTTCAAATTTTTCCTGGTGAAATCCTTTTGGCTTGTATTCAGCGAAGATGAGATGAATGAAGGGCTCAGAAATACAGGACAAGAACATCAAGTTTCTAAAGCCTAGGAGGTCGTATGCTTGTGATGTGGCTGTGGTTCCCAGTGCTGCATTGTCTCCTGGTTCTTTTTCATCTTTATTCTCAGAGTTCGGTTGTCTCTTTAGCCAGAAGTTGCAACCTACTGGTCAATGATTTGATTATTTCTTTAAGATAGAAAAGCTTGTTGAAGGAACTCGTATTTTAATAATACTATGCCATGTTATTGTAGAACATTTTACCTGAATATGGTGGAGGAAAATCAGGTAAGTTTGGTGACTTGTACCGAGTGCAGCCATCTGCTTCTGAGTTATCTTCTTCTCAGGTCATCCTAATCATTTATTTTTGGTACTTGTAAATGCAGTGACTTAAAAAAATCAGATGAACACAGGTATACCTGTGGCGGATTCATTTTGATATTTGGCAAAACTAATACAATATTGTAAAGTTTAAAAATAAAATAAAATTAAAAAGAAAAAAAATCAGATGAAAATTTTAATCCTGTCTAAAGTTAAATAATCAGTTCCTTCTAATTTATTCCCTTCTCCCTAGGATCTGTGTTTTTTTTTTTTTTCCTTCAAATTTCTTTGTCATTCTAAGTTTCTGACTCATCTGTTTATTCCATACCCATTATTGAAAGTTTTCTGTGGTGAAAGGCATGGTCCTAGGCCCATGGGAAATGCTGAGGATGAAAACTTCACAGTGTTCCTTACCTATGACTGGTCATGAGCTAAAAAAATGCAGGCTCATTTTTCCTGACACCTTTGATAACTCATTCTTGATCTCCTGTCTTCAATCCTTTCCTGCCGTACATACATACCCTGTAAGTTTTCTGTTTTCACCTTTATTCATGGGTTCTCTCAATACTTTTGGTCTCCCCAACAGCATTTGCACATGCTGTTTTCTACAGCTGGAATTCTCTTTCCTCTTTGCCTGGTAAATTTCTGCTTATCCTCTGAAGACCCAGTTTAAACAAAGATCCTCAAAAGGTTCGCTTGACTTTTGTCCACTCTCCAGGAGGAGTTAAATATCCATCCTCTGTGTACTCTTGGTGTTTGTGCCTGCTTCTCTTATTTGTACTTTTTACATTGTATTGTAATTATATATTTGTAAGTTTCTCCAGGACAGGGAGTATGTCTTCTCATGTTTATACCCCTCAAGGGTAGCATGGCAGATTTGTAGCAAGCATTTTTTAATGTAGTAATTCATTATGCTTTCAAGAAGCTAGTAGTCTAGTAGGGTGGCCCGATATGTCGGATGTCCGTACTAAGGTGTTTTACCATTAAAAGGAGATTTCCATTCGTATAGTTCAATTCCCCCTTTTTTGGGGAAAAATATTCTCAGTATTGTTTCCTACTTAATTCTTTAAAAGCACTCAATATATTTTAAAAAAGAACACTGACATTATTAACCTGTGTTCCAGTTCAGAGCAGCTTTATCTTAGTTGCAGGAAAGGAAAACTTTTATGAAGTGAAGTAGCATAAACTAGTAAATGAGCCTGGGTCCAGCTATCTAGGAATGCAGTGTATCTAGAAACAGTCTCTTCTGCAGTGTTGCTACGTCACATACCTCTTTGTCTTGTACTTTCTTCAAGTCCTCTTTACGTTTTTTCCCCTGACTTTATAAAACATGCTTCCGTGTCTTGTATTCTTTTAAACAACAAGAAAATTCCTTCCTTTGTTGCTTAATTTCTTTCTGCTATTGTCTTGTCTTTCTCTCCTTCCCATTCCTTTGTTATTAAACTTATTAAACCATGAAATATTATTCAACTCAGGCTCTTTTTATATTACTTTTTTATAACCTTGTGGTCCTTGTCAGCCCCACTACAGTTTCCATTTTCATTCTACTTTATTGAGCTCACTGAAACTTCTGGTAACATAATTGCCAAATCTAAAGGAAATTTTTCACACTTCTTCTTACTTGAAGTAAGTTGTATTTCATATTAATGATGGCATTCTTCAGTCTTCTTCACAGAACCAAGAACCTTCGTTTCCTGGTCTCCTTTTACATCTTTGAATGCACTTGCTCAGTTTCCTTCTCAAACAGTTCTTCCTCAGTCTACCCTTTAAAAACTAATATTCCATGGTATTTTATGCTTTTCATCCTTTCCTATTTTTTCCCCGGTGGGTGATATCCTACCTTAAACCACTACTGAATGCCACTGACCTCCAAATGTTTATTTGTCTTCTCCTCTCTTTGCTGACCTCCAGACAGATATGTATTTTCAGCTTCTTCCTACTGGATGTCCCAAAGCTCTATTCTCCAAACAGATCTCGGTATCCACCCCTCTTCAACTTGTTGTTGTTGTTGTTCAGTCACTAAGTCGTGTCCAACTCTGTGACCCTATGGACTGCAGCACACCAGGCTTCCCTGTCCTTTACTCCCTCCCAGAGTTTGCTCAAACTTATGTCCATTGCGTTGGTAAGGCCATCCAACTATCTCATCCTACTTCTCCTCCTTTCCCTTTGTGGTTAATGATGCCCTTTTCCTCCAGTAGCCAAGCAGAAACTTGGAAATAATTATGAAGTTCTTTCTCTGTCTCATCCATGATTACAAAGTCCTGTTTATTCAGGCTCCTCAATATTCCTACCCCCTTTTCAGTACCTTCCTAGTGCCCTTTCCATGGTATTACCTTGCATCCAGTTACTGTGTTTTTTGATTCAGCCTTTTCACTATTTTCAGGCTGATCTAAAGTCAAACCCTTGAATGTTGCTTTCCTGCTAGAGATCCTTCAGTCAGTAGCTGACCTTCTCTTGTACTCTAGGAAAAAGTCCAAACGCCTTATGATGGCTCAGAAACCCCTCATAATCTCACCCATGGCTGCCTCTCTACTGAACTTATGCATACCTTTTCCTCAGCGTACTTTAATACACAGAGTACTCGCCGCGTACTTAAATTTTCTTGGATATGCTCTGTTTTTATTTGACCTGGAATGTTCTTTCTCATCTTCTTTGCTTAGTGCAAACCTGGAGTCACCATCTGCCCTTTGACCCAGTAAGCTAATATTCAGGGCATTGTAGTTCAGAAATACCCATGCAAGAAAAACTGAAAGTAACTATAAATAAATCAGGGTGCAATTAGCAAGTAATATACAGGAGCTATATATGCATATTATGAGGTGCTTAACTGGATAGAAAGATGAATGGAAGGTGAAAAAAATAAATTCTAAAACAGATGTACAATATGATTCATTATTTAAAATAAAAAATAGTTAAAAATCTTGTTTGTAAGCATGCATTTATGATGATTTATTTTTTGTATATTCTTTTCTAATTTTTTAAAATATTGAAGTATAATATAAATACAAAAACTGCACACACACACACCCCCATATATATATGTGTGTGTGTATATATATACTCTATATGTATGTGCATATGGCTCCAATATATTTTTATAAACTGAAATACCCAGGTAACTAGCACCCATATCAGTATCAGAACATTACTATAGCCACAGAAAATGTTACATGCTTTCTTCAGTTCACTACCCACCTCCACTATTGTGACTTCTAACAGCTTAGATTAATTTTGCCTATATGAAATCAAATAAGGTATTCTGTTTTCTTTCTGGCTTACTTTGTTCAACATAATGTTTATGAGATTGTGTCTGTTGGAAGTTTTTCTTAAAAACTAAAATATAGAGAGTCACAGTAAGTTATCTTTTGAAATTTTATATCACTGAAGACTGAAAGTTTGTCATCTCCTCGATATACCCACCCTAAAGTCTCTTGGCATTGTTAAATGTGTTCTCTTGTGAATTGATAGTTCCTTGCTCTGTTGTTTTTATCACATTTCATTAATTGTTTGTATGTTTATCTCCCTTCTAGATTGTGAGTCCCTAAGTAGTGTGGGCTTTTTTTTCCCCCATCCTTAAAATCCAGTATATACTTAGTGCTTCACACACAGTGGTACTTAAATAGCATTTGTCAAAGAAAAGCAATACATTCTAGTCTGTGTGTTCTAGATTGTGCCATGTATTTACTAGCCTTGCCTACTGAATTTCTCTGAACTGATTTCCTCATCTCTAATATGGTCATTATGATTGCATCAGCTCCTATACTTTTGCTGCTGCTGCCAAGTCGCTTCAGTCGTGTCCAACTCTATGCGACCCCATAGACGGCAGCCCACCAGGCTCCCCCGTCCCTGGGATTCTCCAGGCAAGAACACTAGAGTGGGTTGCCATTTCCTTCTCCAATGCATGAAAGTGAAAAGTGAAAGTGAAGTCGCTCAGTCGTGAGGTCTTAGCAACCTCTTGGACTGCAGCCTACCAGGCTCCTCCGTCCATGGGATTTTCCAGGCAAGAGTACTGGAGTGGGGTGCCATTGCCTTCTCCGTCCTATACTTTTAGCTGCACGTAACTGAGCACCCAGTTGAAAGTGGCTGAAACAGTAAGTGGATTTATTGATTCACCTAATAAGTTGCTAGAATTGACCACTTCAGCATCTCAGCAGCACCACCAGAACACATGTTCTGGTCATCTTTCTGTTCTGCCACCCTTAGCGAGTCAGCAAACATTGCTTGTTGTCACAATATTGCTGCTGCTGCTCCAGGCTTTACATCCTTCCAGTTCTTCTGGTATGTCTCTTTTTACGAGCAAAGAAGAACTTAATTAGAAGTTATTCAGCAGATTTTGCATCCTGTTGAGCACACTTTGGCCACATACTAGTGTTTAAAGTAGTGACTGGCAGAAAGAGTGGGTCCAAGACTAATTTATATCCTGGAGCTGAGCATTTGCCTCTCAAACATTTGAACACTAGATATACAAAGTTAGTTTCTTGTTAGCAAGAGATAGAGAGTAACGGATTTGAAAAGGTTAGAAGAGACAGAGAGTAACGGATTTGAAAAGGCAATCAACAATATCTTTCTGTCTCCATCTATGTAACAGTTGTCCCTATTATTGTAAGTTAAATATAATATATATTTGAAAAATATGTGAGCCCTTAGCACTTATTACTGGTTTCCTAGATTGTTTTAGAAAGGTCTCCCTTTGCCAGCCTACCTAAAAACCTGCTTTAGGTCAAGGAATGTAAAAATAATTTTGCTGTTTGCTAGAGTATCAACAGTATATTATTGTAAAGGTAAATCTATTACAGAAAACAATGTAATTTATTTAAAATACGAACTGTAAATTATTTTGAAGTTTTTCAATATTTAAAATTTATTTTCTATAAGCTATCACTGTCATCACTGTTATTAATATTAATAGCCTATGCCTTTGAAGCATGACAGCCTGATGTCCCTTGGTTAACAATACCTTTTAACCTGCATTATTCAGAAAAGCCAGAGTTTTATCAAATCCAATGGTATTCATGGATTTCAGTTTTTTAAAAGGTTGAACACTATAAATGACAGGCAAAATCAACAGATTACTTCATTTCGTTTTTTATTTTTTACCGATTAGGTTAGGAGAGGGGCTTCCCTGGTGGCTCAGCAGTAAAGAATCCACCTGCAATGCAGGAGACACGGGTTTGATTCCTGGGTTGAGAAGATCCCCTGGAGGAGGGCATGGCAACCCACTCCAGTATTCTTTCTTGGTGAATCTCCTGGGCAGAGAAGCCTGGTGGGCTCCAGGTGATAGGCTTGCAAAGAGCTGGACACTGCTGACCAACTGAGCACAGGGCGGGAGAGCCAGACAGGAAAGTAAGTGTGCTCTTGAGCTCCTGTCTTCCCATGGTAGCTGGTTAGATGACGGGCTGCCCTCCAAGACTGTCTTTACAGAAGACACAGTCCCCAAAGTTGATTTTTCTCTAAGTTCAGGAAGCAGTGTTTGTGTGAATCAGCAGGGATTGGCTAGCCTCTCTCATACTAGTTTCGTCTGAAAATGACAGAGTGATTATTAGTTTCTGTCAGTTAAGCACCAAATATTCCTTTGCTCTGAAAAATGAGGCCTTAGCAATCTTTAACTAATGTGTTTAATTTGTCACCTTTTGTCCTACTCCCACTTCCACTTTTTAAAAAACCTCTTCCTTTTGCCAAAACAAATTATATCATTTTGACCAAGAAGAACACTAAAGGTGGAGATCAATTCTGAACTTACTTCTCCTATGAGCAGTGAATGATTATTGCTAATCCTGTTTTATCTAGTGCTTCTGTCATCTAATATAGTGATTGGAGGAGAAATTAACATTGCCTTTCCTATGGAGTCAAGAGGCACAGATAAACTTACTCTGAAAAGTTGCATTTCCTGAAGTGAAGTTGGGGAGTGTATTAATCGACAGGAATTGAAATTTGTTTTTCTGAGTGTGCCTTATTTATTACAGATTGTAGAAGTTGGTTGTGAATTTGAGACAGATTTATGAAGATTTTGAGTTAATCCATCACTTCTATTTAATTAAGAATGAGGTGGCAGTCACTTTTTTAAAAAACATAAATTATTTAGAAGTTCACCTTTTCCATAGAATGTTTGTTTGATTTTTTTCATCTGCATGAAGTCTTAGAGACTATTACTCACACCCCAAATCCCCAACTAAAGTCAAGGTAGAAAAAGTAACAGAGGTCATTTATAAACATCTGTCATATAAACTTCTGAAGACACTTAACTGTTTACTCTGCTTTCTGTTTATCCCAATGTGAGTTCATCAGTTGAGACTGTTGGCAAGTTATCAGAGTACTGCCCCTGAGCCTTATCCTCTGCTAATAGCTGAGAAGATTGTATCTACAACTTTTAAAATTTCCAGTATTCCCTCTTCGTGACTTTCTTTCCTCTTTCAACTTGCTTAATTGTCTTCCTTGGTTACAAAGAAGTTTATAGCCATGACTTCTGAAGAGAAATTGATTAGTTCTCCACAGATGGAAAGAGTGGTATGAATCTCTGGAGCTGGGATCAGCAAACCACAGCCTGTACCTGGGCACATCCGGCCAACATTCAGGGGATGTTGTTGGAATACAGCCACCTAGTTTTCATTTACATTTTGTCTCTGGCTGCTTTGGGGTTTCAGTGGCAAAATTGAGTAGCTGCAACAAAGATCTTCCCATTTATAGAAAAGGTTTGCCAACTTGACAGAAATTTAACCAGAGAGGCATTTGACTGAGAGGTAGTAGGCACAGAATAACAGTGAAGATCAAGAGTGCCACACTGGAAACAATATATATACCGAATAATGAAAAGGCCCTCTTATATGCATACATTCCAGCCCCATAGTTTTCAGTTCATTTTTTAAAAAGCTGTTTTGTTTGGATTTTTTCTCCCTCTCTTCTACTCCCTCTCCTTTTCTCTTATATATTTATTGAGGCATAATTAATATAAAATAAACTATGCAGTTTTTTTTTAAAGAGTATAAGTTTTAATGAGGTAAAACCATCACCATCATCAAGATAATGAACATACCCATTACCTCTAAAGGTTTCCATGTGTTCCTGGTAACCCTTCTTTTCTTTCCTTACTTTCCCAGTCCTATCCCCAGGCAAGCTTTGGTCTGCTTTTTGTCGCTCTAGGTTGTTTTATACATTTTAGAATTTTAATGAATATATTTATACAGTATGTACATTTGGGGATTTTTTTCCCAGTCTTTTTGTTGTTGTTGTTTAGTCACTAAGTTGGGTCTGACTCTTTTGCGACCCCATGGACTATAGTCCACCAGACCCCTCTGTCCATGGGCTTTCCCAGGCAAGAATACTGGAGTGGGTTGCCATTTCCTCTTCCAAATGATCTTCCTGACCCAGGGATTGAACCCACCTTTCTTGCATTGACAGGCAGATTCGTTACCACTGAGCCACCACCAGGGGAGCCCTCCTAGTTTTTAGCTATTAGAAATAAAGCTACTACGAGCATTCATATGCAAGTCTTTGTGTAGAGATAGCTTTCACGTCTCCTAGGTAAGTACTTAGGTGTGGCTTCAATGGTACAGTATGTGTATTTTTAACTTTTTTAAAGAAACTGCCAAAATGTTTCTAAAGTGGTTGTACCATTTTACATTCCCATCAACAGTGTATGAGAATTCGAGTTGCTCTGCATCCTTAGCTTTTTATTCTTAAACACTTTAAACCTAACAGCCAAGAATCTCAGCTAGTTAAGGGAAGCTACTAACAGATCCAGAGAATTGGAAGGGAAAATTAAAAATAACTATAACTTTAGATCCTCTGATGAGAAAGAGAAAGATATTGCATCCCTGAAAACAGGAATAGGATGCTAGAAAAAAACCATTAGAAAACAAAACGAGTTATTTTTTTTTTAAATTGAAGTATAGCTGATTTATAGTGTTGTGTTAGTTTCAGGTATACCAAAAAGAATTCTTGATAATAAAAAGTGAAATGTTTAGAAGATGAAATAGGAGTAATCTTTCAATAAATAGATGAAGAGACAAAGGGATGAATGACAGAGAAGAGGAATTTTCAAGGATCAATCCAAGAGGTCTAATGCTTGACTAATAGCAATTTTAATGCAAGAGGACAGAAAATGGAGAAGAGGAAATCATCCAATAATGAACATAAGGAAATTTCTCAGAACTGGAGAGCATACATTCCAGATTAATAAGAGTTTGTGCTTCGTGCTCAGTCCCTCAATTGTGTCCGACTCCTGGTGACCCTTCCCTGGTGGCTCAGATGGTAAAGTGTCTGTCTGCCTACAATGCGGGAGACCCGAGTTCAATCCCTGGGTCAGGAAGATCTCCTGGAGAAGGAAATGGCAACCCACTCCAGTATTCTTGCCCATAGACAGAGGAGCCTGGTAGGCTACAGTCTATGGGGTCCCAAAGAGTTGGACACAACTGAGCGACTTCACTTTCTTTTCTTTCTTTCCTGGCGACACTATGGACTGTAGCCCTCCAGGCTGTTCCTGTCCATGGAATTTTCCAGGCATGAAAACTGGAGTGGGTTGCCATTTCCTATTCTAGAGTTTACTGAGTGCCTGAAACTATGAGTGAAAAAAGACTAACCCTTCCCTGCTACCCGCCTCCCCCGACCCCTGCACCAGGGCACATTACTGTGAAACTTCTGAAAGATACTTTCAATAAAAGCTCCTGAATGCGTCCTCAAAGGGAGGGGAAAAACAATTGTGAACAAGGATTGGGAATCAAATGGCATCAGCCTTCTCAGCAGCAATTCAGGAAGCTAGAATTCAGTATAATGTTGCTTGTGAAAAACAATTATTTCCCATCCCAACTCTTGATGTTAAGTCTGAGGGGTAGGATAGACACAGTAGACATGCAAGATTACAAACCTATCCCCCATGCACTCTTTTGAGAAAGCTACTGAAGGATGTTCTCCATCAAAACAAGAAAATACACCAGTAAAGATGAAAACATGGATCCAGAAACAGGGAATCCACTACAAAAGAGAGATGAAGAATATCTCCTATCTGATGAAGGAAAAACACAGATGACTATTGTACAACAGGTTTAGAGAGCAACCAGTTTAGGTTAAACAGAAGGATGGAGGTCTCTAGGAAAGATGTAGCCAAGAAAGAAATGGACTGATAGATTATATGATGTGTTTGGAGCCATTATTTAGAGATGTTTTCTAACTTCTTTAGAGAGTATGGGGTAGAATTAATGATGGAAATATAGAAAACTAAGCAAATGACAAAGAGCATTTTTAGTTTCAGGAATAACAAAATGTGCAAAAAAATAAGTATAACTCTAGTAGTCATTGTCTTACTAGTTAATGTTACTTGCATAGTTCTAATAGTATATTATATTATATAATATTATATTATATATATTTTATTATAATATAATATATATAATATATATATTATATAATATATAATATAATATATATATAATATAATATATTATTATAATAATATCTAATATTATAAACCTTAAATAGGGATTTAAATAAAAATTGTGAGATGACTGCAATGGGAATAGGAAGTGGGAGAGGGGAAAGTAGTAAACTAAATTTTAATTGTCTGTAGTAGGAATTCAGTAGGTAATGATTAAAGTGAAAAATCAAGAAATCACAATGAATATGTAAAACATATAATAATTGTAATATATTTATATAATATAAAGATAAGATAAACACTTAAAGAAATCGCTAAGATAGTTGAAAGTGGTTTCCTAAAAGGAATACGGCTAGAGAGCTGGAGAGGGTTGGTGCAAGGGACTGCTGTTTTTATTGTAAGTCTTGTAGTAGTATTTTTTTAAAGCTGTGTATATTATATACATATTGCTTTGGTTAAAAAGCTAAACAGGAAAATGAAAGTCTGGACTTCCTGGATGGGATGTTTGTTAGTTTTTGTGGAATTACCCTGGACTCCTGAGGCAGGTCATCTCTTGACTTAAGTCTTTGGCCTCCCGCCCGTCCCATCCCAGACAGTTAGGGATTGTGCTTGGGCTCATAAATTCTTCCTTTTCATTTTTATTAGTACAGGCCATAAGGTGACTCCAAAATTTTGTTAAGGTGTTCCTTGGGAATCTAAAGGAGAGAGAAACTGGCCCTTTAGTTGGTTGCTCTACTCTTCTGGATGGGTTAGTAGTTTCAGGCTCTAATAATGAAATAATAATAATATAATAATGAAACATAATAAAAGCATTATTGCTACTGATGAGTTCAACCCCATAGGATATAATGTCTCTTTTGCCCTTAGGTGATATACTCAAAGCCCCCTAACCATAAACTCCATGAAAGCCAGGGATTTTTACTTGTTTTACAGCCAGGTATATACTGGCTATTGTATTTAACATGCTTGATGAAATTCTATCTTGAATGTAATGAAAAGCTGTAACAATCATTTCATTTGGCAAATATTTATTGAGGACCTCCTTTATGCCAGGCACCCTTCTGGATGCTGACAGTACAGTTGACGCTTGATCAGTATCAGTGAACTGCATAGGTCCACTTACATGTGGATTTTTTTCAGTAGTAAGTAGTTCAGTGCTGTATGATCTGCGATTGGTTTAATCAACTCCCACGTTGTTTAAGGATCAACTGTGTATCAGTCCTATGCGTACATGCATGCTAAGTGGCTTCCGTTGTGTCCTCCTTGCGACTGTATGGACTATAGCCCACAGGGCTCCTCTGTCCTTGGGATTCTCCAGGCAAGAATACTGGAGTGGATTACCATTCCCTTCTCCAGGGTATCTTCCCGACCCAGGGATCGAACCCAAGTCTCCTGCAGCTTCTGCATTGCAGCCAGATTCTTTACCACTGAGCCACCAGGGAAGCCCCGTCAGTGCTGTAAGTCACAGCTTTTATTTTAGTCATGTATTAGAAGTTTGAAACACTTTCAACTGCCATTCAGAGTCTGAATCAGATTTCATTTTACTGATGTTAAAGCACACTTGAGCCTAAAAAGGAAATACCCCTAATGTTTCCTCTGTTGGAGATATCTATTCAGTTTTTTCTAAGTGAGTGATAGGAAGTTGTGAGGTTGTGCTGCTTGACATCTTAGAATATTGACAGTTTATCCTTCCTCCTTCCCCCACCTCTGTGGTAGGGCAGTGGTGGTATTCAGGCTGTGTGTCTCTAGTTTCTGTTTTCTGCAAGTTTAAATGAGATCTTTCACATTTAACAAGTCTCTCTCAGAGGTGACATGTTAGAGGACTAGAGTTCTCAAAGTTGGAAAATTATTTGGCAGAAACCCTCTGCAAAATAGAGAAAGAGTTACGTTTTGAGTTTACATCAAAAACTGATTAGACTTTTTCCAGATGGTGTTTTGTACCTATCAGTCAAGTTAGGAGGTAAGTCACCCAGTGACAAACCTGAAAATGTGCTGGGCAAGCTCGGTGTTTTAGAGGAAAATGCCTCCTAAGAATCATATGTCTATACTTTTCTGCTCGGAGTTGGCTTTCACCTGGAAAATCTGTTGTATTTAAGCCAGGGTTAGTGGGTAGTGCCTTCTCAGGAGACCTGATCTCGGTTTGGATGGGACAAACCTCCTTTTCAGTGAGTGGGGGCAGACTCTAGAACAGCTCTGCTGCTGCCTTTTTGCACTTGTGAGACTCCTTGCTGCTGCTGGATTTAGAGTTTTAGTTGATTTCAACTTGAGCCATATTATGGATGGCACTTTTTTCCAAAAAATAATATTTCTTTTTATTGAGGCATATAATTGGCATATAACATTATTTAGTTTCAGGTGTGCAGTATAATGATTTGATTTGTGTATATTGCAGAATGATTACAGTAGTTATGGATGACATTTTTAAAGAGACAGCAAGTTTTCTCTTTTCTCTATTTAGAAGTACAATATGGAGAACAAGAAGTGTAAGCTTTCCTATGTATTTATATTATAATAAACTATATGTGTGGTGGTATATGTAATTTAAGAAATTTTATTCAGTTGTGCAGTTTCTAAACCAACCTGGGTTAAGTGAGAGAATTAAGCCCTAATGCTCTTGGTATTCATTATATGTATTAACTTTCCTATAAGTCTAGAATGGTACTAGTTTTTGTACTATCTTGTAGTAATTGAGGAAATAGTCATAAAAATAAGTTTGTGTCCTGTGGTTCAAATGAGGAATCCTGGTTGCAAAAGGCTGTTGTGTAATGATAAGAAGCCCTCTCCTGTAAAACTCATAGACACCCAAAGATTACAGCTGTGTGAGTATGCAGTGATACGGTAACTGCGTATGTCGTTTCAAGATGGGACACAAAAATGTCTCAAGCATTAATAGCCTGCTGACCATGATCTAGTGAAAATAACTACTCTGCTGTTTCCTTTAATCAAGTCCAGTATGAACTTGGGGGGGCAGGTGATAAAACCCAGTTACAGTTTTCTTGTAAATCAAAACATTAATAACAATAACATTTTTATTTTTTGTGCTAACATTTCAGTCTTTTTCAGAACTTTATCTTGATTTTTTTTTACTCTGTTTAAAGCAAATAAAATCAGTTATCTTGATAAGATGTGGCACTTGATTAGTTTTTAAAATAGATAAGTGAAAAGCCTGTCAGCCCAGCACAAGGCAAAAAACTATTCTGTTTGTAAATAATGTAACCGTTTTATGGAACTGAGCCCTGGGGAGGAGGACAAGCACATGTCTTGTTTCCTAACACAGAGCACGAGGATTCTGTAACTAATCTTAACGTTTCCCTATCTAAAGGCCTTTTAAACAGGAGCCTCTATGAAATTCATATTGTATTTTTGCAGCTAAATCCTGATTCATTGAGAGAGCCATTATTGGTGAAGTAAACACACAGGTTAAGAAAAGCTTTGTGTACAAATGAAATGATAACGTTCGTCTTGAACAAGTTCAGAGTCTTAGAAATGGACAGATTAGCAAATTTATCCACTCTCCTTTTCAAAAATAACGTTAATAAGGACCTTTTGTTTAAAAAGTCCAGGTCCTTGTTTTAAAATCTTGAGTGATACTGCTGCTGCTAAGTCGATTCAGTCATGTCCGACTCTGTGAAACCCCATAGCCGGCAGCCCACAGGCTCCTCCGTCTGGGATTCTCCAGGCAAGAACACTGGAGTGGGTTGCCATTGCCTTCTCCAATGAATGAAAGTGAAAAGAGAAAGTGAAGTCACTCAGTCGTGTCCGACTCTTAGTGACCCCATGGACTGTAGCCTACCAGGCTCCTCCGTCCATGGCATTCTTCAGGCGAGAGTACTGGAGTGGGGTGCCATTGCCTTCTCCAGACTGATACTAGCTGAGACTAATTTGAAAACAGTCCAGGTTTATAGACCTTAATGTGAAAATTTACCTTTTGTCATTCTCATTACCTTTACATTTAACATATGATTTGTGTTAATTTGTCATAGATACTGGCCCATAGAGCCCAAGCCAATGAAATTGCTAAAGTCTGTTTTGCTCTCAAAGTCTTCTGCCAGGTTTCCCATGGAATAAAGTTGGAGTTACCAGCTTTGTTGGGAAAAATATAAATAAAAACAAAATTGCTGCCAAGTTTAAAACATTTTTAAATAGTTCTCTTTTTTCCTACATAATAAAATTCAAAATCTGAGGTCCTGTTTCCTGGGAGTAGTACATGTGAATGCTATAACTTTATTTTTTAAAAAGGTTCCATGGAAAATTTGTATATTTGAAAAGGTATCACATTAGCTATAAAGAAACAAGAATACTTTAAATTTTAAGGCTTTCAGTAAAAGGTACATTGCAGAGCCTCCTGGTGGCAGCAGTTCTTTGTTACCAGAGTGTCCTCATTTGAGACACCTACCAAATGGGAGCTGATTGTGAATTAGCAAACAGACCTATTCTGCTTGTCCGTGTTCTTTTGAGGCTTTTACTGTAAAGACATTAAGAAAAATACTGTGCTGAGCATTTTTTAAATTGAAGTATAGTTGACTTAAAATATTACGCTGTACAGCCAAGCAATTCAGTTATACATATATACACATTCTTTTTTAAACGTTCTTTTCCTTTATGGTTTGTCATAGGCTAGTGGTATTTTAGTGAAAGTATAGTGATGGGAATACTAATGTTTTTCTCAATAGTTATAGAATAGTTATCAAAATAAAATCTAGTCTTTGTATTGAAGGCCAAAGCCACATCTACCTGAAGACTCGTGGTTCTCCACCCTAACTTGTACTCTAGAGTAACCTGGGAAGCTTTTGAAAATGCTGCCTCTAGGGCCCCATCTTAGAAACCAGTTAGGTTAGAATCTCTGGGAGTCGGGCCCGTACTTACAAAGATGTGTACGAAAGGCAGGTTGAGTTTAGTTAAAAGTAGTTCAGTATTGCCCAGACTAGATCTGATAACCTAAGCCAGTTTGGTAGAGCATGTTTATTCTTGAATCATCTGGGGACGAATCTATATGATGTGGTTTGTCAGAATTAATGATTTGTTTGAATCTTCCTAGAGAAGAAACTGACATACTGTTTTTTCAATTTATTTATCTTTAATTGGAAGTTAATTGCTTTACAAAATTGTGTTGGTTTCTACTGAATGGCAACATGAATCAGCCATAGGTATTCATATGTCCCCTCCCTCTTGAACCTCCCTTCTGCCTCCCACGCATCCCACCCCTAGAGATTGTCACTGAGCACCGGATTTGAGCTCCCTGCGTCATACAGCAAATTCCTGCTGGCTATCTGATTTTACATATGGTAATGTATATGTGCCAGTGCCACTCTCTCAATTTGTTCCACCCTCTCCTTCCACCCTCTCCATGTCTACCAGTCTGTTCTCTGTGCCTGCCTCTTCATTCAGATAAGTTCATCAGTATTTTATTTCTAGATTCCATGTATATGCATTAATATATGATGTTTGTTTTTCTCTTTCTGATTTACTTTGTATAATAGGCTCTGGGTTCATCCACCTTATTAGAACTGAGGCAGATATGTTCCTTTTTATGGCTGAGTAATACTCCACTGTGTATATGTACCACCACTTCTTTATTTATTCATCCATTCATGTCGATGGGCATCTAGGTTGCTTCCGTGTCCTAGCTATTGTAAATAGTGCTGCAATGAACATTGAGGTACTTAAGCTATGGTTTCCTCAAGGTTTATGCCCAGTAGTGGGATTGTTGGGTCAGATAGTAGTTTTATTCCTAGTTTTTAAAGGACTCTCCATACTGATCTCTGTAGTGGCTGTATCAGTTTGCATTCCCACTGAAGATGAAAAAAGGTTCCCTTTTCTCCACACCCTTTCCAGCATTTATTGCTTGTAGATTTTTTGATGGTGGCCATTTTGACCAGTGTGAGGTGTGATACCTCATTGTAGACCAACTTTCATATTAATAGTCTGACTTTTCAACTTTGCCTTGTAGAGAAAAAATTTTTTAAGAAAGACAATGAATTGGTTGGAATTCTTCTTTGACTTTTTTCTGTAGTTTGAAGTATGCAGTTTTTACCAGTGTATTTTAGCTTTCAGAAATATTTTGGTGAGAAATCTTGAGAAAATCATATCTTTTATTTGCTTTAGAATATTAATATTCAGCTTATATGAACATTTATATGAAACACTGATTAAAGTTTGGACATACCAAGCCATGGGGTTCTTTTAACCAGTCATAGCATGTAGTTATAATTTTACATACGATGAACAAAAACTAATTGGTGTCAAAGGTATTGAAAACATCTTAAAATAAAACCTCCTCTTAAGAATGATTTCATTCTTAGTTGATGTTTAGGCCCAGAAACTTTGAAAATTAAAGTGTAGTGCATTCATTATTTTTCATCCTTGCTCTTGTAAAATGTAGTTGTGCTTTTCTTGCTTATTTTCCCACTTGTATCACTCAAAAGAGGACCAAAGGTTAGTACTTTCAGGTATTTGTTTCGCTAAAATCCTTTGGTACTGATGTTTTATAGATCAGATATATTCTTACAGAAAGTTTCTTATTCTTTCTGGTAGCCATAAGAGATGTGATCTGGTGTTGTTTGAAACCAAGCATTTATCAGGACATTACAACAAATTTCAAAATACACATTTGATTATAAATTCTGAATTGAAAATTTAATCTTAATAGTTCACTTGTACTCTTAGAATACTAATGTTTTGGGGGAAGAGATGGTCTGGCACATTAGTTGAAGCCCTCAGGTTTTCATCTTGTATAGGAGTAGCTTCTTTTCACCCTTGATTTGCCTTCGTGTGAGAATTACTGCTTTACCTCATCTCCCAGCACATGTATGCATGGACACTTAACACACACACACACACACCCTTGAAGATGAAACTGTTAGTTTTCCCTTTCTGTGATCCCTTTGCTTATCCATCATGGTAAACTACTTAGGTAGGTTGATCAAAGATGTCTAGGAAGGCGGAAAAATATTGTCAACTGAAAGTAAATGGGAAAATACTTAAAGATTTAGTAGTAAAGGGAAAATACTTAGAGACTTACTAGGTGATTAACTGGTTTGATAAAGATTTCATAGGCTCCACCAGGGCAAATGAGAAAACTAATAAAATGTTATCTTAGCAGTAGCACCTAAGAGCAGTTTAGCCCCATGAATATCTCGTTTCTTCTGTCCTTACCTTCTGTGTTAGTTAAAATATCAATGCCTCCTATGTAGTGCTTAGCAGTTTCTGATTCTGTCAGGTAAACAAACATGTTTTTTCACTCCTCCTTATAATTCAGAAAACTGATAGGCAATGAGATTGATTTGTCCAAGGTTATTTGGCTGGTGCATTAATGAACGTTCTTGGTTTCAAGTGACAGAAACAACTCAAGTTGCTAAAGCAAAAAAAAAAAAAAAGAGAGAATGTATTGGCTTAAAGGACTAGTGAGTTGAAAGATGTGGCTGGTTTCAGTCCTGGCTGTGTCTCGGGGCTTAAACTGTGTTGTAGGGTACTCTCTCCTTTTCGGCGTTATTTGCACAGACTGTCCTGTACTCAGCAGTTGTTCTGGTAGCTCTTAGTTTACAACCTGCCATTTTATCAACCCCAGTGAAAAGAGAAATTTTTTTTTTTTCCTTCTAGAAATATCAGCACAAAACATGGACTTGATTTTCAGGTCCATTCTTAAACCAGTCATCCTTCACCATGGCCAAGGAACTGGAGCCTTCTCACTGACCAGCCCTGGGTCGCATGCTACCCTAGAAACAAGATTGACATCATCCCAGGAAGAACCGCATATACTGAGAATAGGGGAAGAGTAGTTCTCCAAAGATACTGAGAAGGCAAAAAAATAAGGTCCCCAATAAGTTATTGAGTTCTGGAATTCTGATTCTAAAACTGATGTTATTTTCAGTTTTCTGCTACTAAAAATGGCAAAAGAAGTACAATCACAAAATAAATAAAATTGTCTAAAGGACATAAAATCTTGAAATCTGAGATTTGTAGATTGCTTAATATTAAAACATTTTCCTTCTTCCTTGCAAGTTGAATATTGTCATCTCATAACAGTGTAGTGACTAAACACTACTAAATAGACTGATCTCATTTTGACAGTTATCAGAGGAACGAGCTTTGAAGGCTACTAGTTTTAGAATTTTACTAATAGTTTGAAATACATATGGAGGAAAGGAGGCTTAACATAAAAGCTGTTGTTGGATTGTTTAAATTTTTCAACATTGCAAGACGCTTCTGACTTCTGGACAGAAGAACTTTCTTCCCAGTTCACCCTGTCTTTCCTGCCTGTCTTCCCACCCGCTATCACCCTTCTTTCTGTTGGCTTAAGTTGACTCCTTTCTCTAGTCATTCCTGCCGTGGGAGCAGAAGCTGGACAATTTCCTTTCCCCCCTGAGTAGAGGCATATTAACTATAGTTTCCTCCTCTAAGTAAAGTACCACAGAATGAGAGTATATGCTGATATGATTAAGAATTGTTAAGGAGAACTCATTTTCCTTGTGTGGACAAGAAGCTTTGTGACTCTGAGGACCAAAATCGGAGGATCTTGTCCCAGGCTACTTGGGGAATCTTCAGCTCAGGTAGCTCAGAGGCCTTAGGAGCAGCCAAGTACTGGAGACGCAGGAGCTTCTGTAAACTCTTTCTGTCCAAGATGGCTGTGAGAATGGAGGCGGGAGGTACTGTTAAATGCTCTGGTTTTCATTCCTGCTGTCACTGGAATAAAAATGACCTGACTGTATTTTGGGCCCCCAGGCAGCACTGAAATGACATGCCACCTGCTGACCTAATCCATTTCATTTCTGGTACTAGGATCACCAAAGCAATTTGTTCAATTTGCAATTGACTTATTTACTCTTTAAAGCAGCAATGATTAGATCTAGTTTAAGAAATCACATACTTTATTTATCAAGAATTAAAACTTCAAAAGTGGGAAGTTACCCTTTTTGGAAGAAGTCATTTAAATATGGTGTATTTTACCTCAGAGACTGACTATGCTTTTAGAAAGCTACTTTCTGCTCCTGTTCCCCAGGAAGGAGTACAATCTGCTGATGAAACTTGAGATCACAGAAGTGTTTCTCAGCAGCAGCTGAATGGAGGAGAGAACTAGAAGAATGCTATATTTATCTTTAGGTAAATTTTGCAATTTACGAGGGAAAATTCTGTATAGCGTGCAAGCAGATTAACTCATGTTAATCCAGCAGCTGCTTCTCTGGCAAATAGAAGAGTGGGTATGCAGCTGTAGTCCTGCACACATGCTCAGGTGCTGGATATACTTCCTTTGTCTCAAAAACTGTGCCAAGAGTCACATATGCGATGAGTTCCTGTTTTTTTTTTTTTAATCCATTTTAATTTTTAAAAAATTAAAATTCCCAATTTTTCCCTCACTTACCAAAATGAACTGATTAAAACTTCTGTTAAATGGTAGTGTCAGGAGCTTGGACTCTGATCTTGAACCTTGGGTTTAACAGTTACGTGTAGTACTGCCATTGATGAATTAGAGTTACAGAGGCACCTACTTCATTCCCTTCCCAGAGATCCTTATATCAGTAAGGAACATGCTGGCAGAATTAAGGTGTCTGCTTCCAGCTCAGCCCTCTTTTATTTCTTATTGCTTTCTGTGATTCGGCAGCTATGGAATTTGCTTCCCTGCATGGGCCTCTCAGAAGCCAGCTCTCCTGCTCTCCCCAACACGCTCACAGTCAGCAGAACAGGGAAATCACACTGATCAGCACACCACTCAGTTGATCAAAGGAAGCCAGCCACTTTTCTTCAACAAGACCCAGCGGTATTAGTCACTACGCCCTCTCCTGCCGTGAGCAAGGCCACTGGAACGCTGCTGGCAACATTAGTCTGTGTGTAAAAAGCTGCTTATATTCCCTTTGCCTTGGCTTTGGTTTTGGCTTAGGCCTCGGCAAGGGGGGAGGAAAAAGGAAAGTGCCCAGCCAGCCAGTATCTCTCCATTGTAAAACTTGGTGTGGAGCATTTCCCTCTGTCAGCAGTCCCTAGTGGCAACCCCTAACTCTGCTGGGGAAAGACTTGGTAATTTTCTTTTAATTGAGAAAGAGCAGAGCCCCACAGCAAACTGAACATGTGGTGACTACAGGAAATATATGACAGTATGGTCTTACATTGATTGCGTAACAGGTCTGACAAATCTACAAAATTAAAAAAAGCCACATTTTAAAAAAGTATTTTATCTCTTGATTCTGTTGCTTTTTACTCTTTCCCACAGTCTTAAACGTTATTTTGTAGGGAACCTACGGGTCTCAATGCTAATTAGTTGGATATGGTTGGCAGTTTGCTACTCGTGGCTCTAATGGGTGTATAATTCCCTTTCTTGTAAGCAGCTGGCATTTCAGTACAGTTTACAACATGGAACATGGAAGGGACCCCCTGAGTAGGACAGTGGCTGCTCTTTGTCACTTGCAGCTGTGTTTGCAAGGGAGCATGCTGGCAACCAGCAAGGGGAGTGCTGTGACAGGTGGGAAGAGCAAAACCAGAAAATATGCTTCTCCTTTCTCCTATCCTCTTTCTGTTCCCTTCTTTCCCCACCCTCTTTTACCTGACCTTCTGTTTCTCTTCTCTTCCCCTTTTAGAAGCCATCTGTTTCCCTCTACCAGTTCTGTTTGGCTTGCAGATGCCACTATACAGAAATACACTGTGTTGGAGCTAGCGTATGCTTGACCTGTACTAAACGTATGTATTTGGGCTGGGCTCGGCCTGACGAACTGAAGGGAATGGTGAGGGCCCGGTATATAAAATCTCATAGATTTTACGCACCAGTTCTACTTACTGAACAAAAAAGACGACACACCTTACTACCTGAATCCGAGAAGTGGTAGAACACCGTTCAAAGTCTGACTCTGCAAGTTCTGCATCTCTTTCTGTTCGAGATGGGAGCACCATGCGTCTGTGTGTGAAAAGCTGCTTATGTTCCTTGGTCTTAACCTGGGCCTAGGGAAGAGCCGGGGAAAGGAGGAAGATACACCACCAGCCAGTATCCCTTTTTTCTAAAACTTGATGCGAAGCATTTTCATTCTTGTTGTCAGCAACACAAATTATCATTCTAGTGAATAGTTTAGCAATTCCCTGAACAGGCACCCAGTTAATGGTCTCTCTTCAATTACCTTCTCCTTAAGCATTGCTGGTGGGAATGTAAAATGGTGCAGCTACTTTAGAAAACAATCTGGCAGTTCCTCAAAGTGTTAAACATAGAATTACCATGTGACTCAGTAATTTTACTCCAGGTATATACTGAAGAGAAATGAAAACATATGTCCAAACAAAACTTACACACAAAATGTTCATGGCAGCGTTATTCATGATAGCCAAAAAGTGGAAACAACCCATCAATTGACAGATGGTTAAATAAAATGTGGTATACCCATACAATAGACTGTTATTTGGCAATAAAAGGAATGAAGTACTGATACATGCTTCCACATGAATGAATCCTGAAAACATGCTAAGTGAAAGAATCGAATCACAAGAGGCCGCATATTATATGATTCCACTTATATTAAATGTCTAGAACATGCAAATTTATATAGACAGTAGATTAATGACCACCCAAGGCAGTGGGTGGGGGTGTGTGTGTGTGTGTGTGTGTGTGTGGTGGGGGAATGGGGAATGACTGCTAATGTGTTCAGAATTTTCTTTTGGGGTTGATGAAATGTTCTAAAATTGATTTTGGTGGTGGTTGTATAACTCTGTGAATATACTTAAAGTCATTGATTTGTATACTTTAAATGGGTGAATTGTATGGTATGTGAATTATGTCTCAATAAAGCTATTTTAAAATTTATTACTATATATTTCATTTGGTGTGAGGGCACTGGTTTGTCTTCCCTAAAGTTGGGGAGGCTAGAAGAACCCATATTCCCAATAAGAACACCAGTCTAATAAAAGTAATAACTTATTTGCACAGAGTGTCCTTGTTTGTCCTTAGTTTTCACGTACTTATCTAATTTGATCTCCACGGAACTCTAGTGTGCAGATGAAAGTGACAGGCATAAAGGAAAAGTGGCTTATCTGAGATTGTACCACCGGTAAATGGGAGAAGGAGTTTTTCATCTCAGGCATTCTTGTCCTAGTCAGGGCACTCTGGTCAGAACAGTGTCAGAACTGTCAAGAAAGTAATGGCGTGAGCCTTGATGGTTTCCAGTTTCTTAATTATGCTTAACCTTTCACCTCTTGAATATGACTAGAAAAGTCACTCAATTTCTCTGTCTTGCTTTCCTTATCTGGAAGATAAAGATAAGAATGTCTCCCATCTCAAAAGTCACTTAACTTCCTTTATCTAGAGGAGGGAGCTGGGAATGTTTCCTGTCTCATGGGCATATAATAGAAACTAACAAAAAACCAATTATGAAATATCTTGCCAAGCTATAAAAAATTCTTCATAATAAACTATCAAAGAGTCTTGTTTTTTCCTTTGCTTTATATTGTACAACCTGACAGCCTCAGTGAGATGTTATAATAACCACTTATATCACGTTTCTCTAAGGAGCTGAAAGCATTTTACAGACATTATCAAATTAATCCTATTTCTCTGTGAGTTACATAGAGGGCTGGTATCAGAGGAGCCTAGAGTACAGAGAGGTAAAGTAACTTGCGTGAAGCCTTTATTTCAGTCTGGGCCTACACTATACCAATTGCTCATTTATTTGCCCCTAGTGATATTTATTTAGTTGATTACATATGTTCTCTGTGAGCTTGTCACTTGTTAAACATGAAAACAATGATTGGACATTCCCTCCGGAATCATTTTAGATCAGCTTTAACTTTTTTGAGGGTGTAAAACTGTTTACTTTGACCTGACTGTGTCATTCTTCATCTAGACTAGAAAACTGTGCAAGACTCCTGAATGTCTGCTTTTTATTATTCACTGTGGGGTGTGGTGCGAACTGTGTGTCTTGCCGTGTAGACAGGAGGAAGCCTGATGAGTCTTTGGAAAGTACTCTCATTTGTCCAGACACCCTTAACAGAGTGAAGACAGACTTCCTCCCAAGTCGTTGAGGACTACGGTCTCTTTACATGTAGCAAGCCCATTTACCATCTGGATTACAACCTAGACCTTCACCATTGCCATCATCATTTAATAGTATTTTGGTTTTACGGCTTAGTCCCATTACCAACCCTTTGACAGAGAATATAAATGGGAGGAGTGTGTAAGACAATTGGAAAGACCTGTAAGAGATTGACTTAGGGTCGCTTCTAATAACCCACCAGAGAGCAGAGTGAAGCCTGACCCATCTATTGGCAAATACTGAATTCTGGCTTTTTTTCTTTCCTTGAGTTAAGAGAAAAGCTGTAGTTTCTCACGGGGTTGTTCTGGCAAGTTTTTTTTTTTTTTTTGGTTGTTTGTTTTGGAGGAGTTTCCTTTTTGTCATATTGATCTCTCGTCTTACTTGATGGGGGTGTCCCTTTTCCCCTCAGAAGTAGCTCTCCCGTCATATTAGCCTTTGTTGGCGTGCTGCCCCAGGGGAGATGGCCCCAGTGCTGTGGGCACTGTCCTCTGTACAGTTAATTAAACCTCCTGCTGTGGACTGGGTTTCTGCTGCCGCTGCTCACTGATGTGTGTGAATTGAGTGAAGCACATGTACACAAGCTCAGGCGCACTCGTGGAAACAAACCCTGGAAATAGCAAAATAGGAAGTTGGGGGAAAGCCTTCAGCTATTAAATAAGCTTGGTAATCTGGCTAGCTGAATGCCAGAGCTCACAAAGCTGAGAATTACATTTCTGAAGATAAGACAAGCCCTTTTTGTGTTTTTATCTTTTCTTCCCAAAATGTATTGAGTTTTAATATGGTACTTTATCTCTCTGAGCAAGAAAGCAAAGCCAGTGGTGCACTTACGGGCCACTGGGTCTAACCCAAAGTGGAGTTTCTCTGCCTCTCTCTGGTGACCACTTCCCAAGAAGGTAAACCTTGTCCAGAGTCTTCTCCCTGAGATATATGGGTGCTATGTGCTCCTTGCTGCACAAAGAGAATTCACAGAACGTGAGAGTAGGACTTTCGAGAAGTCTAGTAACCTATACATTTTGAACAGATAGTGATTTCCTTTGGAGCTAGGCCCCTACTCTTTTTCATTAACTAAATGTACAGAGAGAGAATCTTGATTTCCAGCTATTCTTCTTTAAAATACTTTGTCGTGCTTTGAATCCTTCTTGTGTCTCTGTTTATTAACACCTAAAAAGATTATATAAGGAAAAAAATGAATCTTTTCTAATCCTTCTCTTACTTGGGTAAAATATAGGCAGGTTAATCAGGTTGGGGTAGCAGTGGAGTCTTAGAAGCATAGTAGTTGCTGAATCAGGCAGCCTCTCTGTTCTTTCCCACCCATCCCAGCTCCACTCAGCAGATTTTAATTGTGTATTTCTGTATGAAATCCATCAACCAGGAAATGTTTTATTTTAGCCCTCTGTTCACTTCTAGTATGTGTGCTAATGCTTATTATCTTTAGTAGGGAGACGGGAGTAAACATATACATATTAATAGCAGAACAGAGTACTGCATAAAAAAAGTTAGTATGTGCCAGGAGACGTGGGTTCCATCCCTGGGTTGGGAAGGTCTCTTGGAAAAAGAAATGGCAACCCAATCCAGTATTCTTGCCTGGAGAATCCCACGGCAAGCCTGACAGACTGCAGTCCATTGGGTCGCGAAAGAGTCGGACACGACTGAGTGATTAAAACGACAGTGTGGTATAGGTAATGAGTAGCGAGAGGGCAGGGAACCCAGATGGGACCTGGATCCAGAAAGGCAGAAAGAGTGGAGGCATTCTAAGAGGAAGCACGTGAGCAGATGCAGGGATGTAGCAAGGAATGTGATACACAAGAACAAACAAGACCTTTACTGTTTGCTGAGTTTTTTTTTCCATAAAATATGTTGGGAAACAATGAAAATGAAGACTGAGTGGCTATGATAGGGCCTGGTATCTGAAGGCTTTAATTGACTATCCTGTCCCCAGCCTAGAACTAGACTTGCACAGAGAACTTTGGTCAGTATCTATCTTTTGAATGGAATGCTTTAGCATTTGAAGGGTGGAATGAGTTGGGAGGAAGTTAAGGTTTCATGGACAGTGGAGCCTGGCAGGCTAGAGATCATAGGGTCACACAGAGTCAGATATGTGAGCAAATAAGCACACACACAAGGTTTCATTGACTTGTTTTCTTTGTTTTGCCAAAACAACATGCTCACAGAACTAAATCAGTACTCCATCTTGTAGGAGAAGGTTAAGAGAGCAGGGTTTTTCCCCTTGAAAGGAATTTTGTTTCCTAGTTGTGAAATCTTAGCCTGTTTGCTTATAAATGAGATTGTCTGTGAGTGAAAGAATGGGTTTAAAAGAGTTTGGATAGCTGTTGCAGAAGCAAATTGACTTATACCATTGCTTCCTGATCTGGGATTGCCTGAAGGAATAAGAGAAATCTTTATTACGATAAATTACACAAGTTACATAGAAATCTGATTTGTTTGAAAGATAAAATACAAGATCCAAGTAGGGGTAGTCAGGGAAGAGGGGAACGTAGTTCAGGGTGCCCTAGAGTGTAAAGGTTGGGAATTTCTGTTGTAAATTGTATTTTAGATTTGAATAGGAACAGATGACCCTAAAATTTCCAGTAGTATCTTTTATCTTAATGCAAAATTTCAGCATTTATTTTTCCACTTGTTTAAAGTACATTTTCATTTAATAATATATTCTCAGTAAAGCCAGAAGGAACCTATACCTGTAAATGTACGTAGGCTTTTGAATAGAAGTGTATTTACAGTTTATTTTCCTGTATCTTGTGTTGATAGTTGCTATTATTTATCTCACTGGTTGAAACTTGATTCTAATCAATTTTATTATGACGAGTTTACCATCTTCTCAAATCAAGTACTCCTCTAATGCATTGTTACTATATCATGAAGGTAAAAATAAATTTACAGTTGTTAACCACAAACCTAACCTTTTCTCAGTTTGCTTGATTTATTACAAATTAAATTATATTATGCCTGATCTAAATCATTAAGTATATAATTTAAAGCAGTTGCTGTGATCCATCTTTTACTGTTTTCTGCCTTCACATCCAAATATGGAACCTTGAGTCTGAAAGCAGCAGAATGATTAGAAAACTGCCCTCCTGGAGTCCTAAGCGAGCGTTCATTTCCATGTTGGTGTCTGATGGGGATCCTTTCGGCTCTGAGCCGGGGATGCACACATTGCATTCAGGATGGAACGTTTGCTCCTTGACTTGTCTGCCTGATTTAAATATTCATACTTCACCAGAAGGAGAAAGCTGCTGACTTCTAAAAGTGGGTCAGTTTTTTTTTTTTTTTTAATGGCCCTTTTGGCACTTGGCAATGTGTTAATACTGCCTTAAAGCTGGGGAATAGTTTGGCAGAGCTCATCTTTATCACTTCGGGGGCCAAGACTTCACTAGGCCAGTGTAAAGAGAGAGCATTGCAGATATTAATAGCCAGAAGACTATAATATGGGCTTATTTGCCTTTGTATATGCTTTTCTAGATGTAGCGTGTTAGCCAGAGGGGATCAATTTGAGAAAAAAACGTTTAGATGTAGATGAGTGTTAAAGGTGACAATGTAACTAAACAGCAGTAGCCTGTATCTTCAGATGCATGGTATTTTGGAATAAATTCCGTAATTGCAAACATTTGTTTTATTTCTCTATTTGAATATGATAACTTTTAAAAGAAAGTTGTTGGAGAGAATGGGATCATTGTTAGGTTGTGAATCCTATTCCTACATCATTTATTTAAGATTAATGATTAGAGTGTACTTTATATTGATTTTCTTACATCAAAGGGACCCAAAATGCATTTTAAACATGAATGTCTTTTTATTATCCTCACAAAATAAAAAATTTAAATTTTTTTTTTATGGAAAGGAGGGATAGGACAGTAAGATGAGAAAGGGAGTGTTAGAATAATAGGAAGTACTAGAGAGGGAGAGAGAACTTCTGGAGATCTTGTGACTGAGATCCATGTCTTAGTCATAGGACATGAGGGAGACGGAGAAAATTCAGATTACTTGCCCAGGAGAACTGTTACTCCGTTTCTTCAGTCTCTTCTCTTCAGTTCCCCAGTATTTATAAAAATGAGCCGATGGTTTCAGTCCAGTCTTACAATGTGTCCATGGCCTGTCTTAACACCTTATCTTAGACCAACTCACGTAGTGGTGGATTCTCCCAGAATTCATCTCACAAGCTAATATGACTTCTCCTAGGATCTTCTTGATCATTGTCAAATTCTAGCCCCCCCACCTTAAAAATGCCCTCAGACTTGTCCAGTGATCTGAAAGTTTGGTTCAGAAATCCTTAACATTTTGAAATATGCCCTGTTGAGGAATATGGTCAGTCATGTAGCTCTCCCACAGACCCAAGATTGTTTGCCTTTTTTTACATGATAAACACTATATCTATTTGCCTGACACCTTGGAAAATAACCACAATATTATTGGGTTGGTAATTCTGAGGAGTTAGTTGTTCACCTTTCTTCAGACTGTGTGTTCCAAAAGATGGTTCTGTAAATCTAAAGCCATATTAAATATAATACGGGAAATTGCCATTTTAATAGTTAAACTGATGTACAAGATTTAAAAAAATATATTAGATGAATCCTGTTCTCAGGGATCTTCTGGAGTGTATCTTGACTATAATGCACACAATCTTTCTATAATAGAAGTGCTTGTTACTGAGGTGGTCAAGGAGTAGGTGTTGTGTTGTCTACTTTCAGATAGTTCGTGGGAAAAAAAAAATACATGATTTGGAGAAGGGTGGAAGGATAGATAATTGATTTGTAAAAGAGATCATTGTATTATTCTTGAGCTTTCCTGTATATTTGAAATTTTACTAAGTAAAAAGTCATACAAATAAGAACAAGAAATGCTTCCTAATTTATTTTAAATCTGGGTCTTCATACGTTAGGTATGCTTACAAAGCAACAACTTGGGCAGCACCCATATCTTCAGAGTCCTGACATGCATACTCTACCAAGTTGACCATACCGCCCACCTCCCACCGTGAAAGAAGCAGGTAATCTTGGCCTACCTGTAATTGAAACCAAGGAAAAGAAACCTCTAAATTTCAGATTAACCCCTTGGTTAATGTTCCCAAGATAAATTTGACCCAGATGACTGAAAAATAATCAATTTTCAGAGTGGTTAGTAGTGTGCAGCAGAAAAAGTCGTTGCTCAAAAGAAATAACCACAACACTCAAATTAATAGTCAACATAGAGTACTTTTCTTTCTACAACCCAAATGTTTCTAAGATCTCTTTTGTTAACAACTTGTCTTTTCCATCTTTCTGACTTTTTTTTTCTTTTTTAGTAATGTTTGCAGTGTTTTCTGAAAAGCATCTGTGTGTGTTCACTTTTATGTTTCACATTGTGGTGGGGGCAGTGGGGAAGAGATGATGGAGAAAGGAAGGAGAATAGGTTGGATTTTTGTATGTGTTTTAAAGAAGAGAGAGAAAAATGAATGCATGTATCTAGTGTTCACTGTATTCACCATGAAAAATCAGCAAGGATGACCTATTTATTGTATACAGGCATGTTTAAATCTGGTACACTGACAAAGGATGGGACCACCCTGGGAAATCCTTACTCTTGATGGATCAAGAACCTTACCTTTGTGTGGTAGATGGGTAGATAAGGGTGTGTAGTATCCTGCTTTGATCCCTAATCAATGTAGTCCTAAGGGTGAATAGATTTACATTTAGCCAGAGAGGAAAAGGGGAGCTTTTCCTGGGTTTTTAACTGTTTAATCAACTTGTGAAAGAGAATGAGAACTGTAAGAGAAAAAATTGCAGTAGTGTTGAAACTTGAACATATGTAGGCTCCTCCACTCTGCCGTAATATGCAATTTTGTATAAGATACTTTAGTAGTGAATTATGAGCAAGTGTTTACCAGCAGAGCCTCCTAATGTAGTCCTTTAGCACATACTCTTATTTTCCAAGCTTTGGTTTTTCTAGTGATCATGTATGGATGTGAGAGATGGACTACAAAGAAAGCTGAGTGCCGAAGAATTGATGCTTTTGAACTGTGGTGTTGGAGAACACTCTTGAGAGTCCCTTGGACTGCAAGGAGATCCAACCAGTCCATTCTAAAGGAAATCAGTCCTGAATATTCATTGGAATGACTGATGTTGAAGCTGAAACTCCAATACTTTGGCCACCTGATGTGAAGAACTGACTCATTAAAAAAGACCCTGATGCTGGGAAAGATCGAAGGCGGGAGGAGAAGGGGACGACAGAGGATGAGATGGTTGGGTGGCATCACCAACTCAATGGACATGAGTTCGAATAAGCTCCAGGAGTTGGTGATGGACAGGGAAGCCTGGTATACTGCGGTCCATGGGGTCACAAAGAGTTGAACACGACTGAGCCACTGAACTGAACTGAAGTCATATTAGTTGCTAAGCCCTAATATACTGTAATGAGTACTCTATTTTACTCTCAAAATCATCTTAGATGGCACAAGGGCTCTGGTACCCCGAGCTTTCTCCCTTCTTACCTTTTTAAGATCAGTACCCACAAATTATGTTTTCTACTTATATTGCTAAATAATTTTGGAATAAAAGAATCCTTTAAAAAAACTTTATTATAGTTTGTGTAACATGGTGTTCTTCTTTGCATGTAAGTGTAGTGTGGGTATTTTCTTCCACTACCAGCCAACTGTGCCTCCATCCCAACTCCATTCACCACTGAGGTCGGACCACTCGGTTTAATAGAATTCTGTTTCCTGTGTGACTTGTATTATGTTCTACCCACCAAAATACAAGAGTAGAGTGAAAAGTCACTTGGGATTACTGCCAGAGGTTGTTCAAAAGAAACCACATCTAGTAACCCTGTTGTATCTGGCATAGTTCATACTCAGAGCCAGCACAAAAAGACTTGGAAGGTTAAATTCTCCTACTGGAACATTTTCAGTTACATGTGCTTTAGGCTTATAAAAGGTCTAATCTCTTTTTTCCCAGAAAATACTGTTTGTATCAAATAAGAATAAACTTATTTGAGGGCTTTTCGTAGATGTGTTGCTTAAAAGTGTTGGGGAGATGCAGAAAAGGAAACAGATTGATAAGCATTCAGTATTTTTCATTCATGCAGATATTTTTAATCATATGAAAAATTTTCAGTTATTTTCTCTGACTTTAGTCAAGGACTCTAGAAAGCTGCAGTTTGTGCAGTTTTGACTGAGATCCTGATAGTGTTCTGTAATTTTAGTTTGCTCTTTGTAATATTGACCTTTTGTCTTTACTACTAAGAAGATACAGAATTGAATTCAGTCTTTATAATCTACAAGTGAGCCTATACCTATCTTGATTTTTAAGATTTTATTGACTAATATGAGGCATAGTCAGTAAAGCAGAAATAGATGTTTTTCTGGAACTCTCTTGCTTTTTCTATGATCCAGCGGATGTTGGCAATTTGATCTCTGGTTCCTCTTCCTTTTCTAAAACCAGCTTGAACATCTGGAAGTTCATGGTTCACATATTGCTGAAGCCTGGCTTGGAGAATTTTGAGCATTACTTTACTAGCATGTGAGATGAGTGCAATTGTGCAGTAGTTTGAGCATTCTTTGGCATTGCCTTTCTTTGGATTGGAATGAAAACTGACCTTTTCCAGTCCCGTGGCCACTGCTGAGTTTTCCAAATTTGCTGGCATATTGAGTGCAGCACTTTCACAGCATCATCTTTCAGGATTTGAAATAGCTCAACTGGAATTCCATCACCTCCACTAGCTTTGTTTGTAGTGGCCCATTGACTTCACATTCCAGGATGTCTGGCTCTAGGTCAGTGATCACACCATCGTGATTATCTTGGTTGTGAAGATCTTTTTTGTACAGTTCTTCTGTGTATTCTTGCTACCTCTTCTTAGTATCTTCTGCTTCTGTTAGGTCCATACCATTTCTGTCCTTTATCGAGCCCATCTTTGCATGAAATGTTCCCTTGGTATCTCTAATTTTCTTGAAGAGATCCCTAGTCTTTCCCATTCTGTTGTTTTCCTCTATTTCTTTGCATTGATCGCAGAGGAAGGCTTTCTTATCTCTCCTTGCTGTTCTTTGGAACTCTGCATTCAGATGCTTATATCTTTCCTTTTCTCCTTTGCTTTTCGCGTCTCTTCTTTTCACAGCTGTTTGTAAGGCCTCCCCAGACAGCCATTTTGCTTTTTTGCATTTCTTTTCCATGGGGATGGTCTTGATCCCTGTCTCCTGTACAATGTCATGAACCTCAGTCCATAGTTCATCAGGCACTCTACCTGTCAGATCTAGTCCCTTAAATCTATTTCTCACTTCCACTGTATAATCATAAGGGATTTGATTTAGGTCATAGCTGAATGGTCTAGTGGTTTTCCCTACTTTCTTCAATTTAAGTCTGAATTTGTCAATAAGGAGTTCATGATCTGAGCCACAGTCAGCGCCTGGTCTTGTTTTTGCTGACTGTATAGAGCTTCTCCATCTTTGGCTGCAAAGAATATAATCAGTCTGATTTCGGTTTTGACCATCTGGTGATGTCCATGTGTAGAGTCTTCTCTTGTGTTGTTGGAAGAAGGTGTTTGCTATGACTAGTGCATTCTCTTGGCAAAACTCGCTTTTGCCATGCTTCATTCTGTATTCCAAGGCCAAATTTGCCTGTTAACCCAGGTGTTTCTTGACTTCCTACTTTTGCATTCCTGTTCCCTATAATGAAAAGGACATCTTTTTGGGGTGTTAGTTCTAAAAGGTCTTGTAGGTCTTCATAGAACCGTTCAACTTCAGCTTCTTCAGCGTTACTGGTTGGGACATAGACTTGAATTACTGTAATATTGAGTGGTTTGCCTTGGAAACGAACAGAGATCATTCTGTCGTTTTTGAGATTGCATCCAAGTACTGCATTTCGGACTCTCTTGTTGACCATTATGGCTACTCCATTTCTTCTAAGGGATTCCTGCCTGCAGTAGTAGATATAATGGTCATCTGAGGAGTTAAATTCACCCATTCCAAGTCCATTTTAGTTCGTTGATTCCTAGAATGTTGACGTTCACTCTTGCCATCTCCCGTTTGACCACTTCCAATTTGCCTTGATTCATGGACCTGACATTCCAGGTTCCTGTCTGCTTTATTGACTATGCCAAAGCCTTTGACTGTGTGGATCACAATAAACTGTGGAAAATTCTGAAAGAGATGGAAATATCAGACCACCTGACCTGCCTCTTGAGAAACCTATATGCAGGTCAGAAAGCAACAGTTAGAACTGGACATGGAACAACAGACTGGTTCCAAATAGGAAAAGGAGTACGTCAAGGCTGTATATTGTCACCCTGCTTATTTAACTTCTATGCAGAGTACATCATGAGAAACGCTGGATTGGAAGAAGCACAAGCTGGAATCAAGATTGCAAGGAGAAATATCAATAACCTCAGATATGCGGATGACACCACCCTTATGGCAGAAAGTGAAGAGGAACTAAAAAGCCTCTTGATGAAAGTGAAAGAGGAGAGTGAAAAAGTTGGCTTAAAGCTCAACATTCAGAAAAGGAAGATCATGGCATCTGATCCCATCACTTCATGGGAAATAGATGGGGAAACAGTAGAAACAGTGTCAGACTTTATTTTTTTGGGCTCCAAAATCGCTACAGATGGTGATTGCAGCCATGAAATTAAAAGACACTTACTCCTTGGAAGGAAAGTTATGACCAACCTAGATAGCATATTCAAAAGCAGAGACATTACTTTGCCAACAAAGGTCCGTCTAGTCAAGGCTATGGTTTTTCCGGTTGTCATGTATGGATGTGAGAGTTGGACTATAAAGAAAGCTGAGTGCCAAAGAATTGATGCTTTTGAACTGTGGTGTTGGAGAAGACTCTTGAGAGTCCCTTAGACTGCAAGGAGATCCAACCAGTCCATTATAAAGGAGATCAGTCCTGAATATTCATTGGAATGACTGATGTTGAAGCTGAAACTCTAATACTTTGGCCACCTCAAGTGAAGAATTGACTCACTGGAAAAGACCCTGATGCTGGGAGGGATTGGGAGCAGGAGGAGAAGGGGATGACAGAGGATGAGATGGCTGGATGGCATCACCACCTCGATGGATATGAGTTTGAGTTAACTCTGGGAGTTGGTGATGGACGGGGAGGCCTGGCGTGCTGCGATTCATGGGGTCACATAGAGTCGGGCACGAGTCAGTGACTGGACTGAACTGAACTGAACTGAACTGAACTGAATATGGAGCATATACAGGGCTTCCCTGATAGCTCAGTTGGTAAAGAATTCCCCTGCAATGTGGGAGACCTGGGTTTGATCCCTGGGTTGGGAAGATCCCCTGGAGAACGGAAAGGCTACCCATTCCAGTATTCTGGCCTGGAGAATTCCATGGGCTGTATAGTCCTTGGGGTCACAAAGCGTTGGACACAACTGAGCGCCTTTTATTTTCACTTTGACATGAAAATATGATGGTTAGAGTACAGTCTCTGACTTTAAGTTAGAGCTCCCGGTGTGGACCACTACGTGCTTCCTGAGAATTCATATAACAGTAAAATTGCAGTGAACTGCCTCCTTTCAAGATGGGCCCTGTATTTACATGTGTGTTCTGAGACTCCCCAAATGCTCACTGTGCCTGGGACAGAGCCTTCTTCTGGGCTTGCATGGCCACTCATATATCAATTAACTCAGCCTTTATTTTTAAGTATAAGCGTACAAGAAAAGATTGCTAATTATATGAAAAGAATAAACAGCTTGAAAATGGAGAATGAAGCCGAGCAATCAAATCAAACCCCTCGTCCCACCTCTACTAATACAATATAGCTAATTCAAGAAAACAGGAGGTAACTTGTTAAGTTTTTCATTCGTATTCTCACTGAGGTTTGAGAAGATGTTATTTCATCAGTAAAACAAAACAGGCTGTCTCTATTACCCTCAGTTACGTGGCCCATAAGGTCTCATGACCTGTCCTCATTTCCTACTCCTCTCCAGCCACTGGGGACTCCTTGCCCTTTTGTACCTGTTGGGCTCTTCACAGCCTCAGGCTTTATAATGGCCATTCTCTCTGCCTGGGAAGCTCTGAAACACACACACAGCTAATTCCTTTACCTCCTTCAAGAGACTGGAGTGTGATCTGGCCCATAGTAGGTAGTCAGTAAATGGCTTTTGATCAGTTGAAATAAATAGAGGAGTATTCACAAGTAAACATAACAGAGGGAGTGGATAGCACAGTGGACTCCGCCAGAAGTTGTTGTTTAGATGATAAGTTGTGTCCAACTCTTTGCAACCTTGTGGACTATAGCCTGCCAGGCTCCTCTGTCCATAAAATTTTCCAGACAAGAATACTGGAGTGGGTTGCCGTTTTCTTCTCCAGGGAATCTTCCCAACCTAGGATCAGATCTGTGTCTCCTGCATTGGCAGGAGGATTCTTTACCACTAAGCCACCAATTAAATTTTCCTGTAACATAGGAAGAGTCAGAGGTGTAAAATAAACATGGATACTAGATCTACTATATATTGTCTATATAATAGGAGTTTCAAAAGAAAAACTGATCAAAAAACTTTCAGAAGAAAAAAATTCCTAAGCTGAAAAAAAACTTCAGGTCTTGAGGTAAAGCTCTTAGCATCAGGCAAGATTGTTTTGGGTAAAAACAGACTCATCCTACTGCTAAAAATATTAAATACTTAAGGAGAAAAATCCCACTGACTTCTCAATAGGTAATAATGACAGGCAAAAAAGTTACTTTTAAGGGGATAAGAATCAGATAAACATTACATTTTTTATCAACATGAAGATACAAGATTGTGACACTAGAACTTTGTATTTAGGAAAGAAATTTAAGTGTGTGGGTTAAAGAAAAACATTTTTGGACTCAAAAAGTATACTTTTCACATAGCCCTTTGAAAAAAATTTTTGTCTGAAAAACCAGTTGGATGTGCTTCAGTCAGATTAGTCAGAATTAAAGAATCAGAAAACAAAAACTAGAAGTTAAATTCTTGGAAGTTACGAAGAAAAATTAACAAATCATTAGCTATACTGACAAAGGGGGAAAATGAGTTGATTATTCTAGAAGTTCTAGGTAGTATTTCCTTAACATAGGAAAAGGAAATGAAAAATACCGTTGAAACAATAGATGTGTATTTCATTTTTGCAGATGATGTGCTTGTCTACCTAAAGAAACCAAGAAAATCAGTGAGCATTGCTACTGCTTATAACTGTTATTGTTGTTCACTTGTGTCCACTCTCTGTGACCCCCTGGACTTGAGCACTCCAGGCTTCTATGTCCTTCACTATTTCCTGGGGTTTGGTCAAACTCATGTCCCCTGATTTGGTGGTGCCATCCTACCATCTCATTCTCTGTCACCCCCTTCTCCTCCTGCCCTCAGTCTTTCCCATAAGGTGGCCAAATATAGGATAAAGTCAAAGCTAAGAAGTTTCCTTTATATCAGCAGTATTTTGTGAGGAAATAATAATGGAAAGGAATTTTCTAGTTACTAAAGCAAGAAATCTTATAAAAGACAGAAGTAAACTTAATAGGAAATGTATGATATGTGTACCTTTATCTTTACCTAGGAATATAAAAGGATTTGAATAAAGAAAGATCTATACCTTCTTTCTGGATAGAGTCAACATCTTAAAGAAGCTAATTCTTCTGAAATCTAGAAATTTAATAGTATTTCATTCAGAATTTAATTTAATAGTATTTCATTCAGAATTCCAGTGGATATTTTGAGGAATTTGACAGATTGATTCTGATGTTCACCCATATGTAACCAAGGAAACTTTGGAAAAGAATGATGAAGGATGCTTCAGTTCTGGCCCACACCTGTATGCCAGCTGCTAGTGAACAACTTCCCTTAAATGTCCCACAGATTCCTCCAACTCAGGATGTCCCACGCTGAACTCATTGTCTTCTCTCTAGTTTGTTTCCCCTGATGTTCCTTATTGCTGTAAATATTACCACTATCTGCTGTAATAATCAAACCAGAAACCCGAAAGGCATCCTTGGTTGTTACCTTTTACTCATCTCCAAAATTCAGTCATTAGGTCTTGCACATCTTCTCGGAAGTCTGTCTTCTTTCCATAATCACTACTTTAGTCCACGCCATCGTCATCTCTTGCCTGGCTTATTAAAAGAGCCTCTTTGTGGATCCCCTTACTTCCAGTCTTCCTCCCTTCCAGTTGCTGTAACTAGACTGAGTCTTCAAAAACACAGATCTGAATCATTGCATAAAACCCCTCAGTGTCTTCTCTGTGCTCTTAGGACCAAGTCCAAAATCCGAAAATGCTTGCTTTTCCCAACCTTTCTTCATTCTCCTCTTTCCTTCATTCCAAGTGCCAGCCATCTGGGGCTTCTCTCACTAACTATGGACCCTGATCCTTCTGTGCCTTTGAATTTAAACGTTCTTCCTTCTGGGCTACTGTCCTTCCCACATTGCAAATTCATGTGCATCCTCAGGTGTCCGTGTGAAAACCACTTCCTCCTGGAAGCCTTCTCTCACCTCTAGATCAGGTTAGGCCCAAATGTTGGATGTTAACCTAGTGCAGCCTATTACTCCCTTTACTCTAGTATTCATTTTATTTTACGGTAACCATCTTTTCTTGCTTCTAGATTTTTCAACTCCATGAGAGTTAGGACATCTTTTTATACAAGGGGATATTTTCTGTGCCTTGCACAGCGTAATGTGTTCAATAAATGTGTGCAGTGAAATAAATAACTAAAACATAATAGGTGAAATTGTATTATTACGATTATAGGAAGTTATAATAGGTGAAATCGTATTATTTTGGCAGGAACAAACAGATCAGCAGAACAAAACAAACTCAAAAACAAAACTTTAATATAAATTGGAATTTAAAATATTACAGAAGTAGGGAAAGATAGATTATTTAATAAATGATATCAGAACAGTTGGGTATCCACTTAAGGATAAGTATCAAGTGAGACTCCTACATTATTTCAGACAGTTCTGGTTGCAGATTACAAGCTCAACTCAAACTAGCTTAAGCCAAAAAGGAATCATTGGAAGAATTTAAAGATACCTCTGAAAGGAAGGAATAGCTAAGCTTTAGGAATTCAAGAGGCAGCAAACCTCTTCAGCCCTCACTGACTTGAAAGCTATGATATTCTATCTCTTACATCTTATGTTCTCAACTTTAGTTTCTAAGGTAGACTAACTGTGTGTTGCAGGGAATGTAGCCTTCAGCAGTTTCCAGGCTCAAAAGTTTGTCACCTTTCAGAGGAAAGTGCTCTCTAGTCTTATTTCCCTGTTTAATATCCCTGAGGAAGTACTTTGATTTATATGGCTTGGATCACATTGCTTGCCCACCATCCCCATCTAAGGCTTTGAGCAGTTGCTATGTCTAGGTAATGTGAGCTCCTTCACTGAGTAGGTGTTGGTCTCTTGGAGGTATATGTGTTTGTTGGAAGGAGGGTGATGAGGTTTTCTCCTAAAAAAAAAAAAAAAAGGAAGTGGATAGCAAACCCACAGCCACTGAGGAACTTGTGATAAATTGAGGGTCACTCTAATATTTGTTTGCTGTTACCTCTATTTCACATTATACTTAAAAATATATTTAAACTAAATTATATGCAGGTCAGGAAGCAACAGAACTGGACATGGAACAACAGACTGGTTCCAAATAGGAAAAGGAGTATGTCAAGGCTGTATATTGTCACCCTGCTTATTTAACTTATATGCAGAGTACATCATGAGAGACGCTGGGCTGGAAGAAGCACAAGCTGGAATCAAGATTGCCGGGAGAAATATCAATAACCTCAGATATGCAGATGACATCACCCTTATGGCAGAAAGTGAAGAGGAACTAAAAAGCCTCTTGATGAAAGTGAAAGAGGAGAGTGAAAAAGTTGGCTTAAAGCTCAACATTCAGAAAACTAGGATCATGGCATCTGGTCCCATCACTTCATGGGAAATAGATGGGGAAACAGTGTCAGACTTTATTTTTTGGGGCTTCAAAATCAGTGCAGATGGTGATTGCAGTCATGAAATTAAAAGACGCTTGCTCCTTGGAAGGAAAGTTATGACCAACCTAGATAGTATATTCAAAAGCAGAGATATTACTTTGCCAGCAAAGGTCCGTCTAGTCAAGGCTATGGTTTTTCCAGTAGTCATGTATGTATATGAGAGTTGGACTGTGAAAAAAGCTGAGCACCAAAGAATTGATGCTTTTAAACTGTGGTGCTGGAGAAGACTCTTGAGAGTCCCTTGGACTGCAAGGAGATCCAACCAGTCCATCCTAAAGGGGATCAGCCCTGGGTGTTTATTGGAGGACTGATGCTGAAGCTGAAACTCCAATACTTTGGCTACCTCATGCGAAGAGTTGACTCATTGGAAAAGACTCTGATGCTGGGAGAGATTGGGGGCAGGAGGAGAAGGGGTTGACGGGATGAGATGGCTGGATGGCATCACTGACTCGATGGACATGAGTTTAAGTGAACTCCGGGAGTTGGTGATGGACAGGGAGGCCTGGCGTGCTGTGATTCATGGAGTTGCAAAGAGTCGGACACGACTGAGCGACTGAACTGAACTGAACTGAGAGATAAAATATGAAAGTATAAAAATACTGGAAGAAAACAGTTTTCTTCATTTTTTTAAAAAAGTCTTGGGTGTGAGGAAGTCTTTCTTTCATGATAAGAACAGAAACCATACAGGGAAAGACTTAGTAACATAAGTGGGCAACAGAAGAAAAACCTTCTTTAAGGCAAAGACGGTAAAAACAAAATTTGTGAGAACAGTGATAAAAAACTTAAAAATATTTTCAACACATGTCTTACAATGGGGATATTAGTCTTACATTTAAAGAGTTCTTATGAATCTCTAAGAAAAGGATGCACATCCCAAGAGAAATTAGGCAAAGGACATGCGTAGGCAAATCACAAAAGAAGTAAACATGTTAACGGATGTACAGAGAAGGAAGCATCAGTGGATAAATGTACTTACTGGTAGTTAGGGAATGAGGTACAAAATCACAGTGAGATACCGCTTTGCTTCTGCCAGATTGGCAAAAATTAAAATATATCCAACAGCCACAACTGTTGCCAAAGATAGAGTAGCAGGAAACCATGCACATTGCTGGGTGAAAAGTAAGGTGGTTCGACCACTTGGGAGAACAATTTTGTGTTTTCTACCGACTTTGAAGATGTGTTGATGTTGTGACCCACCAGTTGTACTCCTAGATAAACCTAGAGCAGCGCTGTTAATTAGAACAGAAGCCACATATATAACTTAAAATTTTCTAGTAGCCACATTGCAAAAAATAAACAGATGATTAATTGTGATTATATATAATGATTAATTAAATGTATGTTTTATTGAATTAGATTTTAACTGTCAGTTCAGATCAGATCAGTCGCTCAGTCGTGTTCGACTCTTTGCGACCCCATGAGTCATAGCACGCCAGGCTTCCCTGTCCATCACCAACTCCCGGAGTTCACTGAGACTCACTTCCATCGAGTCAGTGATGCCATCCAGCCATCCCATCCTCTGTCGTCCCCTTCTCCTCTCGCCTTCAGTCTTTCCCAGCATCGGGGTCTTTTCAAATGAGTCATCCACATCAGGTGGCCGAAGTATTGGAGCTTCAGCTTCAACAGAATTTCCACAATGGGATATGTTTTTAAAAAATGAATGAAATGCATATGTATCAACCTGGAGAATTTCACAATATTGGGCAAAAAAGGAAATATGAGTTGCAGAAAAATATATTAAAACTGGTGAAAAATTGTTGGTGGATAGTTATATAAGTGGTAAAGTTATAAAGGAAAAAGAATAATTAAAAACATAATAACTAACTCTTCGGCAGAAGAAGACAGATGCAGTTGGGGAGGGGCCCAGGGATGCAAAGATATTGATAATAACTGTTTATTAGAGAATATACACATACATATACATTCATACATACATATGCACACACACATGTATAAATCATTCTTGTATAAATCATTCACTGTATTAAAATCATTAATGGCCAGTAAATACGAAGTGATACTCATTTTCACTAATCAAATAATTATGTTAGAACAATAATGAAATATTTTTATCAAACTGGTAAAAGTATTTTGAAGATGTCAAGTCCATGTATTTGTAAGGAATAGACAACAGGCAGTTTACATACTACTGATGAGAATATTCAGCCTCTAGGGAGAGCAGTTTTGGAATAGGAATCCAAGTTTTAAATTGGCTTACCCTTTAACCTAGCAACCTAACTTCTAAGAATTTATTCTCAGGAAAGACTCAGGTAAATGAAAAAAGATGTTCATTTTTAGTAACAGTGGGGAATTGAAAACAACCTTCATTGTAGCAGATTGGTTAAATGAAGTATGGTGTATTCATAAGTGCAACTGTTAAAAAGAAGTAGGTAATATATGTATTGATGTGGAACACGTCCATGACATGTTGTTAAATAAAGTAAGGGCAGAACAGTGTGATATACAGTTCCAATACTGTTATGTAAAATTAGGAAGACATCAGAAAGGATAAATCAAGTAACAGTGCTTATCTCTGAGGCAGACAGGTGATTATTTGATACTTAATTATTTTGGAAAATTTTAAGTGAAATTGTATTATGTTTATATACAGGAAAATATGAGGGTATCCCCCCCCCCTTTTTTTTCTTTTGAGATTGATGTTATTTTGTCTAGCAGGATCCTTGGGACACTGGACATTGCAATGGAGTTAATCTAAGTAAAACTCTAGTATCTTTCCTTGGAGAAATTTATAGATTAGGACAATTTTCTTTTTAAAGCAGCACTTCAGATTTTGGCTTTGACTGTGATTTAAGCAATCAGCTTATAGAGCTATGGTTTTCATTTTGGTTTGGGAAAAAGGAGGAAAAAGACATACATTGGGGGAAGTTGGGTAATTGTGTGACACAGTCCAGTTCAGAACCTTGGACTGACAATGGTGCTGCTAACTTCAATCAAGCATTTATATCTCACCCCATTTGCACAGTCTGTGGGTAAGTGTCACTCCTGAAAACTGCAGATAATTCCAGCTTTGGAGTATCGTGTTAATAAAGTATCAGAAAGAAACAAGATTGTTTCATCCTTTGCCAGGCACTGTTAGGCATTACAGACAAAACCAGAGGAAGAGTCCCAGCCAAAGCCCTTTGATTTGACCTGCCTCAGAGTGCATATTAATCTAAAAAGAAAAGAATCACCTAACTAAACGCTTTAAAGTATATACTGCCTTGTTACACATGTTTATTACAAACTTTATAGAAAGATAATGAATTTGTGCAATCTGCATGAACAGTTAGGTCGAAACCTGCCAGGTCTCCACCTCGTTGTGTCCTGTGGACTGTCTGTCTTCAGGTTCCTGTTTCCAGGCTTCAGTTCCGTACCTTCCCTTCCCCCGCTCTCTCAGCAGATGGTTTCAGGGACCACCAGGGCCCCTTCCAACTGTAATAGTCTGTGATTCTTTGCTGTTGGATTTTTTTTTAGCCAAGGAAGTGACATAATCAATCTGAGTTATGCTTTCTTGAAATTAATCTGGCAGCACTGTACAGAAAGGGAGAAATGGGGTACAGACATACAGTTAGAATCATATTATTACAGTTTAGGGATAAGGAAATTATTTCTGACACAGGTAAGGGGCAAGAAGTATGAGGAAGAGAGGTTTGGAATGAATAGGACTGCAGATGCAGAACAAGAATGAACAGGATTAGGAATTGGTTGAAACTGGGCCACAAGGCAGAGAAAGGAAGAATGAGAGATGATTCTGAGACTGAGCTAAGGAGGCTAAAAATGTATAGCACGGGGGCCCTTCTTTACTAAGTGTGCCCTTAAAAAATTTCTTGTAGAACTCCACTCACTAATATAGTCTCTAGCTCCTTATGGTTCTGCTTTACTTGCTATTTAAAACATTTATTTACTTGTGAGCAAATATGGATAGATGATACTGTTTTGAAATCAGCACTTTTTCTAGTCAGTCCCAGCCCACCCCAAAATAGTAAAAATTGGTTGCATAAACACAAACACACACACTCTCTCACAAAATGTGGTTTAGAAGAAATGATGTTCAAGTTCTAAAAATTGCATATTTAAAAATGGAAGCAAAAATAGTTGAATGAAAACATAAAATATTATTTGAATAAAATTTTATGTTTATGATGCAGGTTGTTTCTCTGAATCTAAGAATTTTTATTTTAGCATTAAAAGATTTTTTAAAATTAATTTTTATATAGTTGATTTACAGTGTTGTGGGGTTTAAAGATCTTTTTGAGTATTGTGTTCAAGGTTGTTACAAAGTTAAATTTTAGTAACATTCAGAAAGTAGTAGACTAATGTAAAGTAACTTATTTATAATTTGCAGCTGACAGAAGAATACTTTCCTATTGTCTGTTTTCAGATTACATTTTAATGCTCTTCTTGAAATCAGATTTTAATCCCCCACTGATTCAAAGAAGAATCTCATGATGTTAGACAAATGTTAAAAATCTAGGCAAATAATATGATTAGAGTAAAAAACTGTTCAATGTCCTCTTCTAGTGAAAGAAGCTTTCTTGATTGGAGTAGGAGAGCTTCTGGAAAGAATAAATAATTTTTGGTTGTTTGATACTCACTTAAGGAAATCAGAGAATAGAAATTGAAAATGTTGTTTGGCCATATTCTCTGGATAGTTCTTTACGGAGGCTGGGATTCTAAACCTGGTAGAGCCAGCAGTTTGCTCTATTGTTTCTTGTTGATTCTATGTCCAAAGGCTGTTATTAATATGAATAACAAGTCACTGTATCAGCTGTGTATATCAGGGCTTTCTTCTTGTAGTAGGTAGTATTACATTCCAGTTACAAGAATAAATTTCAGTGAAAAGGATAATTATCAAATCAAGTTACAAAACACCATTCAAAGAATAAGTCTTTTAAAGCATTTTCATAAATAGAATATTTTACCCATCTCCCCTTACAATTTACAAGTTCACATTTTTATTTCCTTCTATTTTGTTATTTTTGCTGTGTAACTGCGGCATAGGTAAGGTTGAGTAAAGTTGAAATACTTTTTAACAAAAAGAACTCCAGTGATGATTTATTGTTTTTATTTCAAGTGTACTATTAGAAATGACTTGAAATTTATTGCTGGGTTTTTAAGTTATATTTAAGGAAATACAGCTTAACAATGAAGACAGTGAAGAATTTTTTGAACTTTAAAAAGAGAACCTTAAGTGGGAAGAAAAAGTTGGTTTTCAGAACAGTTACTTTGTTGGGCAATACTAACCAATAGAGAATATATTGTTTTGGGAATCTCTTATATGAGGAAAAATTCAACCCAGGTCGTTGTTAGACTTTGAGAAACTCAGTATCAAGTAGAATTACCTGGTAAAAAGCATCTCAGAACATTAAGTGCAAAAAATTTGTGAATGCTCATGGAACAAGAAGTTATCATTGACTTCCTGAAATAATTCTTTGATATCCCCAAAGTTTAGTTCATCATGGCAGATACCACTCTTTTAGGAGCTTTGTTTTATTTTGGAAAGGTGAAGTTCAGATTAATAAACCATGATTGCATCAACATTGGACTTCTACTCAATTTGAGGATCCAATAGGATTCATCCTGTGTTCACATGTCCTTCAGGGATGTATTAAAACACACTTTAAAGCAAGTGAAAAAAACACCTTTAAAAGGCAAGCTTTTAAAGTGTAAGGAAGTATTTTTTAACATATAAACTTTAACGTGAGCCTTACAACTGAATTAGGAAGCCTTAAAGTACGAGGAGGTGAAAACATTTCTTTCCCAAAACATAGTAGATAGTATAATTATTGCTCTAATTATGAAAATAATATATTCAATTAATTAATACATTAATTCAGTTAGTTAGCAGAGCAATTAATTTAGCAAAGCAAAAATTGCCTGTAAGGTTTGCACTCAACTGCTAATATTTTGATGTACTCTATTAAAAAATTTTTTTTATTTCATTTTTTTGTCACATGGCACGTGTAATCCTAGTTCCCCAACCGGGGATCAAACCCATGCCCCCTGCAATGGAAGCACAGATTCTTAACCCCACTAGACTGTCAGGGAAATCCTAGTATTTTCATTAAAAAAAAAATGAATGTGAGATTGTTCTGAAGGAATCAAGATTTTCCAGTTAAAATTTCAGGAAGGACAGCTGTATGTGCATGTCCTTGAAAACTGAAACAATTTTGTTTTCTGACATCAAATGCTGGAAAGTTGACGTTTTCAGGATAATGAACAATAAAAGTGTTTTTGGATGAGACAACTTTTTCAAATCCTTTTTTGTTATATTCCTCCAAAGCCCACCCTTCAAAAAACATTGTCCTCAGAGATTCCCAATTCAAGCATTTAGAGAATTAACTACCAGCCTGTTAATTTCAGCCATAGTGAAATGTTACCCTGTTTGTGTTATTAGGCTGAAGTGAATTCCTTGTTGACAAAGAAAGAAAATGATAGTTCTGGCTGCTTTCCCTCGGTATAATGTAGGATCCCTCATGGCTGGGGAGTGACATTTCTGTGCCAGCCAAGTAGAAATTCTTAATGTACTGACTATAAACAAGAAAGTAAAATAATGGCCATTTTGCCTATTAAGTATCTTCCCAAAGTGAATTATATGCTGAGAACTGTATAAGGAGAAGATAGGAGTTGTTCTTTAAAAGGGTCCTCTGAATACTGATTCCTGAGAAGGTAGCTTTTCCCTATGGGAACAAAAGGTCTCTCTCAGTAGCTTTGGCTGTTAGTCCTTTGGTGAAAGGTGAACTGGAAATGTCTTCAGAGTTGGGTATAAAGATCTTAAGCAGTACGTTTAGTTGATTGGTTTGCTTCGTTCTTGAAAGAGTTGTATGCATTAAAGACTTCATCAAATTGCATTGTATTTTGTCTGTTTTCTGTGCAGGCGCCTGCATTCAGGTGTAGGTAGTACTGTTTTCGAAGTCCAGAAAGGGCAGGGTGCTCAGTTGCCTTTATAAAGGCAATTTCTTGGTTGACTGCGATTGAGTGCAGAATTATAATACTCAGGGCCTAATTTATAACAGAAAATGCAGGAGTGCAAACCTGTTAAACCCCTTCTACATGTATAAATAAGGTAAACAATGGCAGATTAGCATGGAATATTGTTTGATGTGAATAATATTAAAAACAAATTTCCTTGGCCTGTGCATGTTGTACCTGTTAACACAGAGAAAACTTGTAGAAATCTGTGCTTCATCTTTGACATATAATGAAATAGGGGAGAAAAAGCAGAGCGATGTGAGACAGCTGCTGCTTGGATTGGCAGCCTATTTATAATCCAGGAGGCTCGTAGCTAGATTGCTGTGCTGTGTGCTGTGCTCTCACACATCAGAAAGGAATGATGATTTGCGTGCGTATGCGCGTGTGTTCCTACTCTCAGACTTTCAATTTTTCGGGAAAGGGTTCCTTTTCCTGCATAGAAATGGAACATACTAGCAGAAGCAGATTTTCTGAGTTCTAAACACTCAGCAGTCTCTACCTAGGACCTCTGGGCATTTTTCAGTGCTGGGGGAAAAACCTTTGGTGGGCCAGGCATTTAAAGATGTAAGGCCTTCTCGGCATTCTTCATGAGGCTCCCTCTGCTGAGTGAGTGAGTCATGTGGGACAGAATGTCGCATTTCAGTACCTTTTGGCTATCTGTGCACGTTAGACAATAACGATTGCCAAGCCAACGTGTCTCAGGTTTTTTAATTACGGCTTTAAATGCCCACAGGAGCTCTGCTCATATGTTAATTCCACTGTTTGACTTTAAAGGATTTTTTTTTTTTTTTTGCATTTTAAAATTCAGATTATAAAAATCAGTCAGCCATTCAGAATGGAGACAGTTTACCACATAAACTTGTTTGCGCGGCACGCAGGGTATAGAAGAGGTAGCTAAAGCTTTCCCACATTTTTTTTCTGAGAAGGGGGAAAAATCCTCCTCAGTACCCTTCCTTAGGTTTATTTTAAGGATCCAAAAAGAGATATATTAATAAAAATAACGTCGACACCTATTCTTGCAAAGGATTGTAAAGCATTGGAATGGCATCTTTGAGTCCGTGTCTTGTCAGCTTTCACACACCTTGGCGGTGCTGTCTACGTCATAGGCTGTCTGCAACTACCCACCAGAGGCAGTTTTCCTCGAGGCATACTTTACTACAAAAACATTTCCTGTGCCACTGAGCTTGGGTGTTTTAGAACATTCTAATGGAATTTTAATTTTAAAGCTCAGAACCTAATTATATAGATTTATCTAACCCCCACAAGACCATTTAAAAGCCTGACAATTTAAGAACCAAATGTAACAGAGTTTTGGATATTCTAGCATTTTGGTTTATCTTTAGCCCAGGTCTCTCACATAATTATGAGGAATTAGAAAGCTGACTTCCTCTGTTGCCCATCAGAGAAACAGAGAAGTAGAAGACATTTAAATAACTCACATGGCACCATCTGAGGTTTTATTTTGCCTAAAACATTACTGGGACATTGGCAAAATTTATTTGAATAAGACCTGAAGAAAACAGTATTCTATTTTCTGTTTTTTTTTTTCCCCATAACATTTTATTATGAAAAAATACAAGCATACAGTAAAAGTTGAAGGATTTTATAGGGAACGTCTAGCTGTGCCCATTACCTGTACATAGTGGCCTCATCACCTTGGCTCATGTATCCATCTTATTTACCTGTCTTTTCTGTCGTGTTTATTTATTTGCAAAATAGGAAAGGCACATGATGCCTGCAGCTTACTCTCAGATGGTTCAGGGGGAAGGCGTGTATGTGTGTGTCTGAGGGAGAAAGAAAGAAAAAAGAATAAAATGTGTCAGAGTTAACATTTGGGGAATCTGAGTGAAAGTTATATGAGAACTCTCTGCCATCTTAAAACTTATTTGTAATTCAGAAATTATGTCAGAATGAAAAGTTTAAAAGAAAAAATAAATTGAGATTGTAAGAGAACTGTAATGCATCAACTCAGAATGTTCTCAGGGTATCAGAGAACAGGGTGTCAGGACTCCTTAGATAAAATGATTTTCTGTAGCCGAGAACTGAAAGTGATTAGGGTTTATTATTGTTTTACCAGGAGAATGGCATCTCTACTAACTTAATCTATTACCATGGAAGGTCTAATTTTAAAGCTAAAATAGGAAGGAGGGGGACATCTTCTTTATCAGTAAGAATTTGACCTTTATCCAAAAAAAAATGGTTGAAATGTTTGCCTGTCAATTGGCCATGTCCAGGTGAAAGGGACACAAATTTGGGCAAAGAAGAAACCTATTGATGTTAAGACATAAGGAAATGCCTTCCTTTTTAAAATCTATGGCATAATAAATGAATTTATGGCATAATTGGGAGATGGAGAAAAGATTTAAAAAGTAAAACTTTATGCATGTATCTGAGAGGAAATCCACCTCCTAGCTCTTTCAGAGAAAATTCCTTGTGGGTAAGCAGTGTGTACTTATTTTCATAAAGTGTCTAGAATACCACTATATTGCTGATGAATAGTATCTAATGAGAAGGCAATGGCACCCCACTCCAGTACTCTTGCCTGGAAAATCCCATGGGTGGAGGAGCCTGGTAGGCTGCAGTCCATGGGGTCGCTAAGAGTTGGACATGACTGAGCGACTTCGCTTTCACTTTTCACTTTCATGCGTTGGAGAAGGAAATGGCAACCCACTCCAGTGTTCTTGCCTGGAGAATCCCAGGGCGGGGAGCCTGGTGGGCTGCCGTCTATGGGGTCACACAGAGTCGGACACGACTGAAGCGACTTAACAGCAGCAGTAGCAGTATCTAATGATGGAACAGCATAGCATAATGCTCATATTGAACAGCTTCCTATGAGGAAAGGATGTTTAGTAATAAGGGACTATGGCTTCATAGACCAGTCTGGAGATAGGGAGTCATGGTAGAGACAAAGGAGATTAGAGAATCATCAGAACAGCAGGTTAATCTTAGAGAAATCCTTAAGTCTTATATAAGTAAATCACAGATGAAAAATAAACGAGTAGCAAAACTAGATGGTTAACATGAAAGTGAAACTTAGTATTAAGTGATGAGCAGTGACTTGAATTTTTTTTTTTAATGAAAGAAAAATGATACTGCTTATTACCAATGGAAAGCAAAGGAAGGCACTTTTTTGGAAGAAAGAGGACTACTAACAAGAAAAGGAAGTTAGAAGAAAGTGAAGAAGATAAAAAAGGGTTTTGATAGCCTAGACAAGTCAGTGGGAGAATTGGGAAAATCAGAGAAAATAATAATTTAATGGGAGGTAGATTTATGCCTGGGTCCAGTCTGTCATCGGACCGTTGGTAATCTAACTATTACCAGTCTAATGGTCCCTTTCGTGTATGCTTAGATTTGGGGTAGTCTTTTCCAGTTACAACTGTCATGCCCTTATCAGCGAATCAACATTCAAAACAAGACACTTTTGAATGTGGAAGCAGTTTCAGTTGGTGCAGTTGCCCGGAGATAATGTAAAGGCGTGGGGAGGTAGGAGTCATGTTCATATTTGAGAAATTTCGTAACTTCTGGAGGTAAATAGGACCAAAGAGGATAATGGTTTTTTGCTGTGTGTTTTTGTTTTTAGATATTTATTTGTCAGCACTGGGTCTTAGTTGTGACACGTGGGATCTAGTTCCCTGACTAGGGATTGACCCTGGGCCCCTGCATTGGGAGCCGCTGGACCACTAGGGAAGCCCTGAGGATAGTGTTTTATATTTTAGGTGATCAGATGGTCTGAGACACAAGAAGAGTATGAGAAAAGGGAAAGTGGGAGCCAGCTCTGCCAAGGGCCTGCTTTTAAAGGCACAGCCACAGCACCTGTGCCTAGAAAGGACTCTTACCTCCTGCGCAGAGATGGGTGCTCCCCACTGCTGCCACGTGAAGACCAGCCAAGCAGTGTCAGAGCCAGCTCTCTTGCTCCTTGTGGCAGTTCTAATGAAAAATTGGTTTGCTGCAGGATAGCAGCAGCCTCTTGAGGGAATTCTAGTGTCGTCCCCAAACATGTCACAGGATCTTACTCTACAGATGCAATATGTGTGAATGAAATGCCATGTCTGAGAATGTCAACAGGCAACAAAAGAAGGCATTGGGAAATGACACCACTGATGCCACAAAATAGGGACCAGACTCCAGAAAAGGCAGTCATATTTGCAGTCAGAGTATTTATGAATGGCAAAATTGCCTGTTTGCTAGTAGTAGTAACTAACCAGAATGAATAAAATGGAGTTGGAGAAGACTTGCTCTCACTAGAGTAGCTTTGCTTATCAGAGTTTGCTTGAATTCCCCTCATTCAGGTCAAACAGTCTCTTCCAAAATGATAGCCCCAAAAAGGAGTTAAAATGTAGGAATTAGTGATAAGTCCTTAAAGGAAAAAGATTTGAAATGCTATGACATGATGGTTAAGTTTATTAGGAACCCTGAAAGTCGAGCACACTGGTTTTCCTGCTTTTTCTGGTTATTTGATCCTTTGCTACCTAGGAAATGTAACCCATATTTCAGTGTCATGCTAGCATTTATAGAGCAGAGTGCTATTTAAGTCTCAAGCTGAAATACGAAAAATAAAAATAAAGGAGCCAGTCAAATCCAAGTAGATGATGAGACTCAACTTCATTACCAAGATTGGAATGTAGTCTGACTGCCTAAGTTAATACAAAAGTAAAATGTTTAGGTCTTGAAAAAGTTTGTTTCGGTGGATAAAGTGCAGTTTATAGCATCAATACGAGCATGATACTCTGTAGTACCAACTCCAGAACTTATTTAGGAGTATGGCAGAATGTCTTTTAAACTCCTCTGATGCCTGCTTTCAGCAGAAGTTGTCTAGAATTGGTCATATCCAAGTGTGGGCCTAGTTCATTCCTACTTAGTTTTTTAAAGGCTGTATACATGCATGTATATTTATCAATAAAAGTTAGCTTCTAGGTTAGTCTAAATCTCAAGTGAAAACAGTTGAGATTGATTTGATGTTATGCTTAATTTTGATATGACTTTGTTTGAAACTTAGATCCCACAGTCATCAAAAAGTACCTTTCCTGCCAAGTTTAAAAGCTGACAGTCTTTTCTCCCATCTCCTGGAACACATTAAAAAGCAGTTCTTTCTTTGCCTCTTCAGAGAAAATAAAGCAGAAACCAATAACTGAGAAATTAGCATCCACGAAAGTTCGAAAATGGGAGTATGTGAGTTTCAAAGGCTCCAAATTTTTTTTTTTTTAAAGCAAAAAACCCAAAGTAGACTAAGCTTCCAGAATGGGAAAGTCTTATTTTATTCTCCCTTTCTTTTTCTTGCCTTAGTTTTGACCAAATGAGTTTGTCTTTAAACACAATTTTAGCTTCTTACATGATTTGTGTGTTCAGCTGCTTACAGTGATGATACATTGATTTTGTCATAAAAAGTCTTGCACTGGATTGCATTGCTCTGAGATGTTATTTTAGAGATTGGTGATGTGCATCTGTGAGAGTGTGTCATGGTATGCAGTAAGCAGTGCCATTAAGCCAGTTATTGCCATCTGCTCCTACCTGCAGTCATTCTCAGTACAGCATCATCATTTTTTCTACAAGCATCAATTGCTGTCTCAGTTTCTGTTGTTGTTTTTTTTTTTTTTTTTGGTTTGGTGTCTGTTTCAGGATTTTGTTCAGATTTGTCAAATTGTCTTTTTTGGAGTCATGTGATATATACTTGTAATTCTGTGAAATCCCTTCCATGAGAAATTGAGTCAAATAGGTTAGTGAGATTTTTAAAGGCACATAAATTAAATTATACACTGATGGCCATTTCAGCATAGTTGTTTTTTCTCTGAAGTGACAAGAGATGAAGTCTTCTGACAATTTTCTTTCAATATTAGGAAGATGCATTTATTTTTCCCCTATAGATTGCCCAGTTAGAAAAAGTTAGATGGTAATAGTGTGCATTCTTCTGAAGATGACAGTGAGCTTGAGTCCAGACTTGCAGGATACCCAACTAACAGGTCTTGAGGGCATTCTTAGATGTTATATTTTGATGTCTTTATAAGGAAGCTTTAACCATAGGACACAGGTTCAATCCCTGGGTCCAGAAGATCCCCTGGAATAGGAAATGACAGCTTGCTTCAATATTCTTGCCTGAAAAAAAGCATTTCATGGACAGAGGAGCCTGGTGGGTTACAGTCCATGGAGTGGCAAAGAGTTGGATTTGACAGCACAGCACAGAATAAGCACAGGACATATTTCTAAAACCCCTACAGCTAGCTAATTAATATAATTAGCCAAAATAGCAAAAAAAATTTTTTTACACTAATTGAGATTACAAAGTTATAGAGAAAAAGTACAGCAACATACGATTCAGGCAGCTGATTGCCTTATACTTATTTATTTGATAGTCTTTTATGTTGAACCCTGGTTACTTTTAAGGAGAAGATTAGTTTTTCCTAACCAGTACATGTTTATAATTAACAGTTTTCAGGGACAAACACACTTACATTTTGATCTGTATAATCTTTGTTAATTGCATAGAAATTAGAAATAAAATAGTAAGGATAATGATTTCTTTCCCAGTTTAGTGTTGGGGTTTTTCAATAGAGCAAATCTTGACATGTTACTTAAAAACCTGGAGCTTTTCATTGTCAAGAATTTCATCTTATGAAACAGCTTCATAGAACACCACCACTGCAGACAGAGTAGAGAGAGTATCTGCAGTCCACACCCACAGGGCAGGAAGGGAATAAATACATCCAAGTACTGTGTGTGAGCAGTGGGGTGTAGTCTTGCTAGCTTTCAGTATACTCTGACATCTTCTGCCTCTTTCTTCATTCTTAGCGCTAATAAAAATCTCATTTGTCACTGTACTAGAGCTATAGGATAACAAATGTTTCATTTAAAGCTTAACAGATGTACATGTTTTGGATGTAAAAGTCTAGTTAACTTTTTTCTATATAGCTGTATACTTTCTTTGTATACATGTTTACTTAAATTGATTTTTGCTGCTTTTTGTAGACATTTATCTCCAAGATAACCATAAGGATCACACTCAGGGAATTTAAGATTGATAATTTTCTCTAATAGAGTACTTCTCAGACTATCTGTGGAAAAGCATCTGTTTTTAAACTTCCAGTTCATCAGTAAAGTTTTTATGATGTACAACAAAATGGATTACTAGAAAAAATGAAATTTCAAAAAACATCATATGGACAAAGCACAGGCCCAATTGCTTTATTATTAAACAGACATAAAATTACTGTCACATTTCTCTAAACATTTGTAAATGTACGTTCTCAAGTTTTATACTTATCTCAGTACTTATCATTAATAGTTTACAGATCAGCATGGGTCCATGGACTATACTTTTGGGTAGCACTAATCTCAAAATCACATTTCCCTAGTAGGTGACCACTGTATTCTTTAGAAGGCTTTATATTTTTAATCTAAGATCCAGTCAAGAATCACACATTGCATTTGGTTGCCATTTTTCTTTGATCTTTAATCTACAGCAGTTTCGTGGCCTTTTGGTGGGGGGCATGGAGGGGAGAGGGGAGAGGTACATTGTTGAAATTTTTGAAGAAAAATCAATTTGGGAGAAAATGATAGGTGATCACTAAGGGTGTCCAGAAGGTGAGGGTGAAGATGGTATGATCTTCAGGCATAGCCTGTGGCCTGGTTGCAATGCTGATTGTCCTGCGATTTTATCTGATTTAGCTCCTCATGATTAAATCCACATTAAACTTTCTAGGTTTAAGAATACTTCTTATACTATTTTGTGCCTTCATCACAGGAGGGCACAGCATGACCATTTGCCCCATTATCAGTGATGCTGAGTTTGATGATTGGTTGAGGTAGTTTCTGTTTTGTTATTTTTTTAAGTGCTACGGTTCTGCATTCTAGATGATAGAATCATATAATTATTCTGTTCAGTTTAATAAACATCTGTGAGGACTACCAGCTTCCAGGCAATGGACTACTGAATGCTTAGGACCTGGTTTCCTGTTCTCAGGTCACTGGTAGCATAGAAGAAGAGAGAGATGTATAACATATAAATTGAAATATACAGTAGATTATGGTACATGCCTTTATAGAGTTATAAACAGCGTGTTCTGCAAACAGAGAGAAGGAGATATTAATCCTGAGTAGGGAATTAGGAAAAGATTTGTGTAAAAAACAGTGTTTGTTTTAGGTCTTCAGGAATGAGAGGTGTATAGACAGGTAGGAGAGGTGTTGGATGCAAAGGAAGAACTGATTTAAGCAAAGGTACAGAGGCAGGAAGAAGCATTTCAGTTATCAAGCAGATAATTCAGAGTGGCTGAAGGAATGAACGAAGTACAATTGTTAACAGCCTTTAATGCCTCACCTAGGAGTCTAGGCTTTATTCCATAGTTACTAGGTAGAAAACACGGGAAATTTTAAGCAGAGAAATGACATAGTGAGATCCCTTTTTGAGAAAGTATTCTATCAGCAAAAGGACCTGTGTGCTCTAGATGGGAGAGATACCAGTTAGGAAGATGTTATAAATTGTCCTGGTAAGAGGCCTGACTCATGGCAGTGGCACAGAAGTACAAGACAGTGCAAGGACTAATTAGGCATAAGATTGAAGGAGTGATTAGGGTTCCCAGCTTGAGCTAGTAGGGTGTTATTAAGATAGGAAACTGCAAGGGAGGAAGACAGGGGTGCATTTGGTCTTGAGCTAGCCAACTTTTCAGTGTTGGTGAAGTGGTAAGGTGGATATGTCTATCATATAAATTAGATATATGGGTGTAGGGATTCAGGAGAGGCCAAGACTATTAGGTAGGTACCTTATACTGACCTCACTTAATACTCACAGTAGCCTTGTAAGGTGTAATAGATACTGCTATCCACATTTAAGAGGTGAGTAAACAGATTTAAGTTAATTAACTTGCCTGAGACCATACAGTATGCTAGTCGTAAGGACAAAATTCTATCTAGGTTCTATGGTCTTCCATTGTCTGACAAAGGAGATAATTGCAGCATTGATTTTGAATGAAGATAACCAAGGAAATGAGTGTAGAGAGGGAGAGAAAGAGGGTTTAGGATAGGAACTTTAAAAAGCATATGACTGTAAAAGGATCTAAGCCTCAAGGAACTTTCAGGGCTGTGGGAAAGAGAAGCAACTAAATAATGGTAAGTAATAGTGACAGGTGAGCAGAGGATCCCAGGAAGAGCATGGTCAACAGTACACTTGTGCAAAGAAGTCAAGGAAGACAAAGATTTGAATAGCTTTTGAGGGATATTGATAGATGATCACTAAGGGTGACCAGAAGGTGAGGGTAAAGATGGCATGAACTTCAGGCAGAGCCTGTGGCCTGGTTTAAGGATTCTTTCCAGTGGTAATAAGCAGGTCAGGTATAAGGATTGTCAAGTTTAAAAACAAACAAAAAAATAGTGCAAGGGAGAGTGTGGTGGAAGTAGTTTTAGTGTGGATCCCAGGATGTAGGGGAACTACTGAAGCCATGACTGATTGGTTGTCTGCAAGTGTAGACAGACTGAAGGACCTACAGTGTTTAGCTTGCTTCTAATTTTTATGTACAAAGTTTTAAAATTAATGTTATACTAAAGAAGCTTGCCAGACTCACGGGCATCCACAATTTTTGCTTTGGGAAAACTTTGTTAGCTGAAGACATTGCCTGAAATAACATCTCTATTCTGTAGAAGTCAGAAAAGAAAAAGGATCTCAGCCAAAACTTTCATGACTTTAGAAATGAAAAGCAATGCTTAGTACCAAGTGGGAGATGTCTTGAAATCCTAGTCTTCGAGAGCCAGAAAGTGTCTTAAGAATTGCAGTCTTATTTCAGTAGGTGATTCATTAACTTAAACACCCTACTACCGGTCAGCTAAGAAGTAAAGTTACCAGTTGAAACAGTTTATTCTTGCCTTCAAGGAGTTCACAGTCTAGTGGGAGGGTCAAAGACCCCAGTAACTCCATGAAGAAATTTAGTAAAAATGCTCAAATTTTTTTGTGAGTTTAGTGATAAAGGGGAATGAGAAATATGCTTTAGTGGATGCCCATTTTCTTTTGGGCCCTCTTCTTGTCACACATTTCATTGTCACCTCTCAGGAAGGAGGAGACAACGGCGGCCTTGGGGAGAGAGAGTGTGTTCGTGTTTTTATAGACGAGGCCAGAGCGTGCTTGTTGATAGTTGGAGGGAAAGAAGCCAGTGAAGAGGGAGGTACTGTTCACTGCCTGGTTCCATCTGCTGTTCCAGTGCACCTAGCAACTCAGTCTTAAGAATCAGCCAGTCAATTGTATCACCCCCGTCCTCGGGGTTGGGGGTGGGGGTTAGGGGAGGGGAACCATAAACTTCCGAAATAAAGGTGAAACAGAGGTCAGTTCAGTTCAGGCACTCATTCGTGTCCAACTCTTTGCAACCCCACGGACTGCAGCACATCAGGCTTCCCTGTCCATCACCAACTCCCAGAGCTTACTCAAACTCATATCCATCGAGTTGCTGATGCCATTCACCCATCTCATCCTCTGTTGTCCCCTTTTCCTCCTCCTCAGTCTTTCCCAGCATCAGGGTATTTTGCAATGAGTCTGTTCTTCGCATCAGGTGGCCAAAGTATTGGAGTTTCAGCTTCAGAATCAGTCCTTCCAATGAATATTCAGGACGGATTTCCTTTAGGATAGATTGGTTTGATCTCCTTGCTGTCCAAGGGACTCTCAACAGTCTTCTCCAACACCACAGTTCAAAAGCATTATTTCTTCGGCGCTCAGTTTTCTTTATAGTCCAACTCTCACATCCATACATGACTACTGGAAAATCCATAGCTTTGACTAGACAGGTATTTGTTGGCAAAGTAATGTCTCTGTTTTTTAATATGCTGTCTATGTTGGTCATAGCTGCAGTCACCATGTGCAGTGATTTTGGAGCCCCCCAAAATAAAGCCTGTCACTGTTTCCATTTTTCCCCATCATTTGCCATGAAATGATGGGACCGGATGCCATGATCTTAGTTTTCTGAATGTTGAGTTTTAAGCCAACTTTTTCACTCTCCTCTTTCACTTTCATCAAGAGGCTCTTTAGTTCTTCTTTGCTTTCTGCCATGGGTGGTGTTATCTGCATATCTGAGGTTATTGATATTTCTCCTGGCAATCTTGATTCTAGCTTGTGCTTCATCCAGCCCGGCATTACTCATGATGTACTCTGCATATAAGTTAAATAAGCAGAGTGACAATATACAGCCTAGACACACTCCTTTCCCGATTTGGAACACTCTGTTGTTCCATGTCCAGTGTTGCTTCTTGACCTGCATACAGATTTCTCAAGAGGCAGGTCAAGTAGTCTGGTATTCCCATCTCTTTCAGAATTTTCCACAGTTTGTTGTGATCCACACAGTCAAAGGCTTTGGCATAGTCAATAAAGCAGAAGTAGATGGTCTTCTGGAACTCTCTTGCTTTTTCTATGATCCAGCAGATGTTGGCAATTTGATCTTTGGTTCCTCTGCCTTTTCTAAATCCAGCTTGAACATCTAGAAATTCATGGTTCACGTACTGTTGAAGCCTGGCTTGGAGAATTTTGAGCATTACTTTGCTAGCGTGTGAGATGAATGCAATTATGCGGTAATTTGAGCATTCTCTGGCATTGCCTTTCTTTGGGATTAGAATGAAGACTGATCTTTTCCAGCCCTGTGGCCACTGCTAAGTTTTCCAAATTTGCTGGCATATTGAGTGCAGCACTTTCACAGCATCATCTTTCAGGATTTGAAATAGCTCAACTGGAATTCCATCACCTCCTCTAGCTTTGTTCGTAGTGATGCTTCCCAAGGCTCACTTGACCTCGCATTCCAGGATCTCTGGCCCTAGGTGAGTGATCACACCATCATGGTTATCTGGGTTATGAAGATCTTTTTTGTATAGTTCTTCTGTATATTCTTGCCACTTCTTAATATCTTCTGCTTCTGTTAGGTCCATACCATTTCTGTCCTTTATTGTGCCCATCTTTATATGAAATGTTCCCTTGATATCTCTAATTTTCCTGAAGAGATCACTAGTCTTTCCCATTCTATTGCTTTTCTCTATTTTTTTGCATTGATCACTGAGGAAGGCTTTCTTATCTCTCTTTGCTGTTCTTTGGAACTCTGCATTCAGATGGATATATCTTATTTTTCTTCTTTGCCTTTAGCTTCTCTTCTTTTCTCACCTATGTGTAAGCCCTCCTCAGCCATTTTGGCTTTTTTGCATTTCTTTTTCTTGGGGATGGTCTTGATCACTGCCTCCTATACAGTGTCATAAACCTCTGTCCAATTGTTCTTCAGGCACTCTATCAGATTGAATCCCTTGAATCTGTTTTTCACTTCTACTGTATAATCGTAAGGGTTTGGGTCATACCTGAATGGTCTAGTGATTTTCCCTACTTTTAAATCTAAATCTGGATTTTGCAATAAGGAGTTCATGATCTGAGCCACAGTAGCTCCTGGTCTTGTTTTTGCTGACTGTATAGAGCTTCTTCATCTTAGACTGCAGAGCATATAACCAATCTGATTGCAGTACTGACCATCTGGTAATGTCCATGTGTAGAGTCTTCTCTTGTGTTGTTGGAAGAGGGTGTTTGCTATGACCAGCACGTTCTCTTGGCAAAACGCTGTTAGTCTTTGCCCTGCTTCATTCTGTACTCCAAAGCCAAATTTGCCTGTTACTCCAGGTGATTCTTTACTTTGTACTTGTTGCATTCCAGTCCTTTATGATGGAAAGGACATCTTTTTTGGGTGTTAGTTCTAAAAGGTCTTGTAGGTCTTCATAGAACCGTTCAACTTCAGCTTCTTCAGCATTACTGATCGGGGCATAGACTTGCATTACTGTGATATGGAATGGTTTGCCTTGGAAGTGAACAGAGATCATTCTGTCGTTATTGAGATTGCATCCAAGTACTACATTTTGGACTCTTTGTTGACTGTGATGACTACTCCATTTCTTCTAGGGGATTCTTGCCCACAGTAGTAGATAAAAATGGTCATCTGAGTTAAATTCACCCATTCCAGTCTATTTTAGTTCACTGTTTCCTAAAATGTCAATGTTTTTGCTTGCCATCTCCTGTTTGACTACTAGCAATTTACCTTGATTCATGAATCTAACATTCCAGGTTCCTATGCAGTATTGTTGTTTACAGCATTGGACTTTACTTCCATCACTAGTCCCATCCACAACTGGGTGGTGTTTTTTCCTTGGCTCTGTCTCTTCATTTTTTCAGGAGCTATTTCTCCACTCTTCTCCAGTAGCATATTGGGCACCTACTGACCTGAGGAGTTCATCTTTCAAGGTCATATCTTTTTGTCTTTTGATACTGTTCATGGGGTTCTAAAGGCAAAAATATGGAAGTGGTTTGCTATTTCCTTCTCCAGTGGACCACATTTTGTCAGAACTCTCCACCATGACCCGTCTGTCTTGGGTGGTCCCGCATGGCATGGCTCATAGTTTCATTGAGTTAGACAAGGCTGTGGTCCATGTGGTCAGTTTGATTAGTTTTCTGTGATTGTGGTTTTCATTCTGTCTGTCCTCTGAGACACATGTATATTTTGACCTCTTGTTCTCTAACTTCTCTGGGCGAGGGCTTTGCACAGTGGCTTAGGAAACCTGCTATTTCTTCCAGAGTCAAGACTGTTTTTATTTTTGCTTTATGATTGTTGTTGACTTGCAGCATTATGAATTACCAAAAGATGAGACCCAAAAAAACATACTCCAAATTTAATTTAATTTTGAGTTAATCCACACTGCTTTTCCCAACAACTTTGTAAGGCAGACAGGAATTTAGGCATTAGAATCAGAAAGCAAAGATTTGGATCCTGGTTCTGTCATGTAATTGTGTAATTTTATAGACAGATCACTAAATCTCCTTGAGCTTTGCTTTACTCTTCTTTAAAATAAATATCTTCACAGGATTGTTGTGAGGTATAAATAACAATATATTTAAAAGAAAAGCCTTTTTTAAGCCATAATATCAGTTATAGAATGCTGACATTTTTAAAATAGTTGTGTATCTTAGACTTGTACTATACCTGGTCTCAGGTGACTTAATCATTGAATTATTAAGTCTCCATTATTAATTTTCCTTACAAATGCTCAAGAGACTGCTTCGTGAGTATAAATCAGGAGAGAGCTTTAGTTTTTATCTTTAGAAGATTATCCTTATTCCTGACTCTCAAACCAGGCATGTTTTTCACCATTTTAAAGTCATTTATTGTTAAGTGACTAAATTAATTTTCCTCAGCCATCCCTAAATTTTTTGGTTCTGGGCTAGCAGCAGGAATAATCTTTTATCAAAAGCTTAACAAATTAGTATATTTATTTAGTGAAAACACTGAAGTTTGGAATGATTCTTTGTAAGGTTGAACTTCCTTCCCCAGAATATAAAGTGACTGATAGTCCATCTCTACTTTCAAGGTAACACTGAGCATGTAATTGTACAGCCCAGAAAAATACAAGGTTATGGAAAGGTTACACTAAATGAAATGCCCTTATCCTTAGGAATCATACATTCTGAGTCAAAAGACAAAATCATGTAAAACATTGAGCAAGCCGAGTCCATACTGTATGATGGAGAACAGCATGGGCTTTGGAACCAGACTCCCTGAGTTAGAATCTCTCTGGCTTTGCCACTTACTACCTTTGGAAACGTGTTTTTCCCCATCTGTAAAATGGGATACTAATAGAACTTAACTCATAGGATTGCTTTGAAGATTAAATAACATAATACATGGTTAATGCGCTTAGAAATGCCTGCCATATAGTAAGGGCTTCTGTGTTTTCAGCTGCTGTTATTACCATATGTTTAGATGTTATATTATGTATGATTCAGACACTTAGTGTAATAGGGTTTCACAGATCATTCTAGGCAGGTAGAGTCAAGGAAAGTTTTATAGAGGAGATGGTACTTACCAGAACCTTCAGGGGTAGATGGACGAAGGCAGAGGAGAGAAAGAAAGGTAAATTGGGTCCAGGGAATGTCATCAACAAAAGCTTTAAAATGGGACCAAATTTGTTAAGTTCAGTTAGCAGAAAAGAGACCAGTCTTATCAAAGGATCTGGATAAGACGGAGGGTGAATATTGCTCAGATAAGTGGTGGGATGAGAGTGGATAGGGTAGATAAGATTATTAGGCTGAAAATAGCATTTTGCAGTTTACATTCACATTTAGCTTGTCCAGCAGCAATCAGGTTTTCATATTCCAAACCCAGCCCTGTTCCTCCCTACCTTGCTGTTTCTCTTTGCTAGATGTTCCCTACCTTTGCTGGATGTACAGGTAGATTTAATAGTCAACTTAGGCAGTCAGACAGGCCCTTTTCTTCTACCTTTGACCCATGGAGTGGTCTTTAGGCCATTGGCATTTCTTTAGTGAAGCAAATTGGGTCAAGATGAGATATATGCCACCCAATTCCTGACTCTTTCGGGAAAAGAGGGGAGTTTGATTAAATTTAGCTGTTTGTTTCAGAACTGAAGCCATGTATGGTTCGTGATGCCCCAGATACGCGTTATAGTATGGAACTCTGCTCTGTACTTTCTTTAATAAGAACACACACGTGGGAAAATTTTGATACCCTTAAAGATTCTACAAAACTTGCTAGATTAAATTGAATTATCATCTGGACATTATTATATATTAATCTAATGTTTGACATGGCAGAGTGTAGGAATGAGTGTGTATAAACTAATACACAGTTTAGGGGAAGATGGTGAAATGTTAAGATTAACATTCCCACTTAGAAAATGGAATAGTTTGCAGATTACTTACGTGAACTTCACTCTGTGTAATTTCCTACCTACCAGTGAGCAGAAAAACCAGGAACACATTTTACTTGAAGTTCTTTTCTTTTCTTACCTGGAATATGGTAATCCCAAGAAATGGAAAGAGAAGTAGAAGTAGATATGCTGTTAGGAATGTAAATAACTTGAATAATGCTGATTGTTGCAATAGATCCTGTACCTTAGGGGGAAGTCTTGCATTATCCTAAGACTTTCAAATGATAAATCATATTTCTGGAAGTGAAAGTACAGATATTTTTGTTGTTAGGCAATATGATGGATGCACATCTTTTTCTCAATGATTTTTGGTTAAAATTATGTCACCGAATCAAAATCATGATGAATTTAATATTCACGCTAGTGTGTGTGTGCACACTTCTCTGTGTGCAGAGAAGGCAATGGCACCCCACTCCAGTACTCTTGCCTGGAAAATCCCATGGACGGAGGAGCCTGGTGGGCTGCAGTCCATGGGGTCGCTAAGAGTCGGACACGACTGAGCGACTTCCCTTTCACTTTTCACTTTCATGCATTGGAGAAGGAAATAGCAACCCACTCCAGTGTTCTTGCCTGGAGAATCCCAGGGACGGGGGAGCCTGGTGGGCTGCCATCTATGGGGTCGCACAGAGTCGGACACGACTGAAGCGACTTAGCAGCAGCAGTGTGTGTGCGCATGCTCAGTTGCTTCAGTTGTGTTTGACTCTTTGAAACCCTGTGGACTGGAGCCCGCCAGGCTTCTCAGTCCATGGGCTTTTCCAGGCAAGAATACTGGAGTGGGTTGCCATTTCCGACTCCAGGGGATCTTCCCAACCCAGGGGTGGATCCTGCGTCTGCATTGCAGGCAGATTCTTTATTGCTTGAGCCACTGGGGAAGCCCATTCACGCTAATAGTTTATTTCAGTCTGAAGAAAATTAACAGTAAAACTATGATAAAAGGCAGTTGTAAGCATCTTCTGTAAAGTGCCACTGATTTTTGGAATCAGAGCCAAGCTTGGTCTCCTTCAAGGACCAGGACTCTTTTTCTCTTTTAGAACCTCCTCATCTCTTGGCATGTTTCTGGGCATATTGTAGGTATGCTAAGGTAATGTCAATAGATGGATATTCACATCATGTTTAGAGGGAAGAAGGATCACTTTTTTTTTATTACTCACTCAGGGTGTAAGTGTTTTCATAACAGGGAATTGGCTTTAGAACTACATTGCGAGATAGCTTTAAAGATTAAAACTTTGTGGCATGCTAAGTGTATGCTTCAGTTCAGTTCAGTTCAGTTACTCAGTCGTGTCTGACTCATTGTGACCCCATGAATTGCAGCACGCCCGGCCTCCCTGTCCATCACCAACTCCCGGAGTTCACTCAAACTCACGTCCATTGAGTCGGTGATGCCATCCAGCTATCTCATCCTCTGTTGTCCCCTTCTCCTGCCCCCAATCCCTCCCAGCATCAGGGTCTTTTCCAGTGAGTCAACTCTTCGCATGAGGTGGCCAAAGTACTGGAGTTTCAGCTTTAGCATCATTCCTTCCAAAGAACACCCAGGACTGATCTCCTTTAGGATGGACTGGTTGGATCTCCTTGCAGTCCAAGGGACTCTCAAGAGTCTTCTCCAACACCACACACAGTTCAAAAGCATCAATTCTTTGGCGCTCAGCTTTCTTCACAGTCCAGCTCTCACATCCATACATGACTACTGGAAAAACCATAGCCTTGACTAGACGGACCTTTGTTGGCAAAGTAATGTCTCTGCTTTTCAATATGCCATCTAGGTTGGTCATAACTTTGCTTCCAAGGAGTAAGCGTCTTTTAATTTCATGGCTGCAGTCACCATCTGCAGTGGTTTTGGAGCCTCCAAAAATAAAGTCTAACACTGTTTCCGTAATAATAGTTGTTGTTGTTATTTAAACATTTTTATGACCAAATATTGTTTTGATTTTGACTTCACTTTTTTCTAATCTTTGAAAATACATATTGTTAGTACATGTTGATTTGTATTTTGTGCCTTTGAAGGAAAGAATAGAAAATTATTCCCTTCTAAGTGAGGGTTGCTGGTCTTAAAATATTTTTGTGCTATTTTTATTGTAGGCAGCTTTTCCACATTCTTACGATAGACATTCAGAATAGTTCGCTTATTAGTACAACTGTGTGTGTGTGTGTATATATATTTTTTTTTATTAATTTTTTTTTTTACTGCCTTGGATCCTAGTTGCAGTATGTGGGATTTAGTTCCCTGATCAAGTATCAAACCCTGGCCCCCTGCATTGGGAGCGTGGAGTCTTAGCCACTGGACCACCAGGGAAGTTCCTCAAATGTGTGTTTTAAAACAAGACATTTGACCAGTTGAATAGATTGCAGTAACCTGGAGCAGACCAGATTCAGCTGAAATCTCACTGATCCCACTAGATGGCGTCAATTCATTAAGTGATAACTTCATCCTCTAGCTTAGACAGACAGCCTCCTATGTAGTTGAACTGATTTGAGTATCTTTAGAAACTGAGTGTAGCAGTATGTTCTTGGACGCCTTACTATTTATATAGTGATTTGTGGAAGTTACTTGTGGAAATACTAGGAAGATCAGAAGGCTAAGGGCAGATTTATTCAAACTAAAAACTATACTAAAATACAGTATTTTGTTAGATTCTAGTTAATTTTTTGACTTAGCCTTTGCCCTAATTGTATATCCAGCTAAAAGATTCAGAACTTATTTTTTCCTCAATTTTTACCCCTTTTTGTAATTCTTGTTTGGGCTTCTGGAAATGCTGGAAAACGATTGAAAAACAGGAAACAGATACTTCTTAAAGCATATAGCTTATAACATTTAATTTTAAATCATTTGGTTCTTATTTGTAAGGATGAGATCAACGATGGTCTGTTGTGGGTTATTATGGTTCTTTAGTCATAAATGTAAAATAAAAGAAACATCACAATTCTTTAATTCTCTCTTGTGTGAATGTGAAGTACTTATTATCTACAATGACCATTTTATATTACAGATTAGTCCATTTCAAGGTTTAAAAATTGTGCTTTTCCACAGTCATTTGTAGGGTCTAAATAATTAATTAAGCTATTTTCCATATACATTTTATTTTCTGTTCTTAAAGAGTTCTGACATTAAATTTTTTAAAGAAATGATGATGAATATGTTTCAGTGGGGGAAAAAAGTCCTTCCACATTTCATTAGAAGTGATTTTTTTCTTTATGATCATATTCATGCAGCTAGAATAAAATTGTTTCAGGATTGATGGGATGATCCATCTTGAGCCATAGAGGCTTAATTGTGCTACAAATATTATTCTTTTATTCATTGCTCATGGGGAGTAAGCAGTTGGTGCTGATGGTCCCTTAATGTTTGACTGCTCCAGTGTAAGGTAGTTCACATTTCTCAGTAAGAAGATTGCCGATAGTTTTATTCACTGATTACAATTTTAAAAAGTGGAGAAAAATCAAAGACTTTTGCCAGTAGAGTCAAAATAATGTTTTTAAAACTTTTATTGGAATATAGTTGATTTAGTGTTGTTTTAATTTCTGCTGTACAGCAAAGTGATTCAGTTATACAGATATATATTCTGTTTCATATTCTTTTCCATTACAGTTTATCTCAGAATAGTGAGCATAGTTCCCTATGCTATACAGTAGGACCTTATTGTTTATCCATCCTGTATATAATAGATTGCATCTGCTAATCCCAAACTCGCAATTCTTCCCTTCTCCTCCCTCCTTCCCTGTTCTCTGTATCTGAATTTGTTTCTGTTCATAGATATGTTCATTCATGTCGTATTTTTGATCCCACATATAAGTGATATCATATGATATTTGTCTTTCTCAATCTGACTTAATTTGCCTAGTATGATAATCTCTAGGCCTGTCTATGTTGCCACAGATGGCATTGTATATACTACATCTTTAAAAATTCTTTAGTTTATATTGGAGTATATACACTATTGTGTTAGTTTCAGGTGTACAGCAAATTGATCTAGTTATGTTTTTATTGTTCAGTCGCCAAGTCATGTCCAGCTCTATAACGCCATGGACTGCAGCATACCAGGCTTCCTGGATTTTGTGCAAGTTCATGTCCATTGAGTTGGTGATGCTATATAATCATCTCATCCTCTGCTGCCCTCCTCTCCTTTTACCTTCAGTCTTTCCCAGCATCAGTGTCTTTTCCAGTGAGTCGGTTGTTGCATCAGGTGGCCAAAGTATTGGAGCTTCAGCTTCAGCATCAGGCCTTCCAATGAATATTCAGGGTTGATTTCCCTTAGGATTGACTGGTTTGATGTCCTTGCAGTCCAAGAGACTCTCAAGAGTCTTCTCCAGCACCACAGTTTGAAAGCATTGACTCTTCGGTGCTCAGCCTCTTTATGGTCCAGCTCTCACATCCATACCTGACCACTGGAAAAACCACACCTTTGTTAATTACGTTCTTTTCACATATAGGTTATTATAGAGTATTGAGTAGAGTTCCCTGTACTATACGGTAGGTCCTTGTTGATTATCTGTTTTATATGTAGTACTGTGTATATGTTAAACTCAACCTCCTAATATATTCCCCCACCACCACCTTTCCCCTTTGGTAACTGTAAGTTGCATTCTAAGTCTTTGAGTCTATGTCTGTTTTGTAAACAAGTTCATTTTTTAAATTCTACATGTAAGTGACATCATATGATATTTGCCTTTCTCTGACTTACTTCACTTGGTATGATAATCTCTGGGTCCGTTCATGTTGCTGCATGTGGCATCATTTCATTCTTTTGAGTAATACTGCATTGTATGTATGTACCACGTTTTCTTTATTCATTCTTCTTTTGATGGACGTTTAGGTTGCTTCCATGAATTGGCTATTGTAAATAGTGCTGCAGTAAACCTAAGTACAGGTATCTTTTCAAAGTACGGTTTTCTCTGGATATGTGCCCAGGAGTGGAGTTGCTAGATCATATGGTAGCTCTATTTTTAGTTTTTTAAGGAACTTCCATACTTTTCTCCATTATGATTGCACCAGTTTACATTCCCACCAAGAGCATAGGAGGGTTCCCTTTTTTCAACACCCTCACCCCCTCCCCAGATTTATTGTTTGTAGACTTTTTGATAATGGCCATTCTGATTGGTGTGAGATGATACCTTATTATAGTTTTGATCTGCTTCCCTGATGGCTCAGATGGTAAAGTGTCTGCCTGCAATGTGGGAGACCCGGGTTCAATCCCTGGGTCGGGAAGATCCCCTGGAGAAGGAAATGGCAACTCACTCCAGTACTGTTGCCTGGAAAATTCCATGGACTGAGGAGCCTGGTGGGCTACAGTCCAGGGGGTCGCAAAGAGTCGGACATGATTGAGCAACTTCACTTTCACTTTTCTGTAATAATTAGTGAGGTTGTGCATCTTTTCATGTGTTTTTGGCCATCTGTATGTCTTCTTTGGAGAAATGTGTATTTAGATCTTTCACCCATTGTTTTGATTGGGTTGTTTGTTTTTTGATGTTGAGCTGTGTGAGCTGTTTGTATATTTTGGAGATTAGTCCCTTGTCAGTTGCATCGATTACAAATAGTTTCTCTCATTCTGTGAGTTCTTTTGTTTTGTTTATGGTTTCTTTTGCTGTGCAAAAGCTTTTAAGTTTGATTAGATCTCATTTGTTTATTTTTGTTCTTTTTTTTTTTTCCATTACATCTAGAAGGTGGATCCAAGAAGATACTACTGAGATTTATGTCCGTGTTCTGCCTATGTTTTCTTATTAAGAATTTTCCCTCTCTTCTCTCTCCCCCTACCCTGATGTCTCTTCTTTCTTTCTCTTTTTTATTTTCATTGAAATATAATTTATATATAACAGTATTTCAGGTATATGACATAATGACTTGGCACTGGTATAGTTTTTATTGAAATGTAATTGGCATATAATATACAGTTGCAGCAAACTAACCAATCTGATCACATGGACCACAGCCTTGTCTAACTCAAAGAAACTATGAGCCATGCCACGTAGGGCCACCCAAGACGGATGGGTCATGGTGGAGAGTTCTGACAAAATGTGGTCCACTGGAGAAGGGAATGGCAAACTACTTCAGTATTCATGCCTTGAGAACCCCATGAACAGTATGAAAAGGCAAAAAGATAGGACACTGAGAGATGACCTCCCCAGGTTGATAGGTGCCCAATATACTACTGAGATTGGTGGAGAAATAATCCCAGAAAGAATGAAGAGATGGAGCCAAAGCAAAAACAACACCCAGCTGTGGATGGGACTGGTGATAGCAGCAAGGTCCAATGCTGTAAAGAGCAATATTGCATAGGAACCTGGAATGTTAGGTCCATGAATCAAGGCAAATTGGAAGTGGTCAAACAGAAGATGGCAAGAGTGAACGTCAACATTATAGGAATCAGCAAACTAAGGTGGACTGGAATGGGTGAATTTAACTCAGATGACCATTATATCTACTACTGTGGGCAGAAATCCCTTAGAAGAAATGGAATAGCCATCATAGTCAACAGAAGAGTCTGAAATGCAGTACTTGGATGCAATCTCAAAAAACAACACAATGATCTCTGTTCATTTCCAAGGCAAACCATTCAATATCATGGTAATCCAAGCCTATGCCCCAGCAGTAATGCTGAAGAAGCTGAAGTTGAATGGTTCTATGAAGACCTACAAAACCTTCTAGAACTAACAACCAAAAAAGATGTCCTTTTCATTATAGGGGACTGGAATGTAAAAGTAGGGAGTCAAGAAACACTTGGTAGTAACAGGCAAATTTGGCCTTGGAGTACAGAACGAAGTAGGGCAAAGGCTAATAGAGTTTTGCTAAGAGAACACACTGGTCATAGCAAACACCCTCTTCCAACAACACAAGAGAAGACTCTACACATAGACATCACCAGATGGTTAGTACTGCAATCAGATTGGTTATATTCTCTGCAGTCAAAGATGAAGAACCTCTATACAGTCAGCAGAAACAAGACCGGGAGCTGATTGTGGCTCAGATCAAGAACTCCTTATTGCCAAATTCAGACTTAAACTGAGGAAGGTAGGGAAAACCACTAGACCATTCAGGTATGACCTAAATCAAATCCCTTATGATTATACAGTGGAAGTGAGAAATAGATTCAGGGTGCCTGATGAACTATGGACAGAGGTTCGTGACATTGTACAGGAGACAGTGATCAAGACCATCTCCAAGAAAAAGAAATGCAAAAAGGCCAAATGGCTGTCTGGGGAGGCCTTACATAGCTGTGAAAAGAAGTGAAAAGCAAAGGAGAGAAAGAAAGATATACCCATTTGAATGTAGAGTTCCAAAGAATAGCAAGAAGAGATAAGAAAGCCTTCCTCAGTGATCAATGCAAAGAAACAGAGGAAAACAATAGAATGGGGACGACTAGAGATCTCTTCAAGAAAATTAGAGATACCAAGGGAACATTTCATGCAAAGATGGGCTCAATAAAGGACAGAGATGATATGGACCTAACAGAAGCAGAAGATATTAAGAAAAGATGGCAAGAATACACAGAAGAACTATACTAAAAAGATCTTCATGACACACATAATCACAGTGGTATGATCACTCACATAGAGCCAGACATCCTGGAATGCGAAGTCAGGTGGGCCTTGGGAATCATCACTACAAACAAAGTTAGTGGAGGTGATGGAATTCCAGTTGAGCTATTTCAAATCCTAAAAGATGATGCTGTGAAAGTGCTGCACTCAATATGCCAGCAAATTTGGAAAACTCAGCAGTGGCCACAGGACTGGAAAAGGTCAGTTTTCATTCCAATCCCAAAGAAAGGCAGTGCCAAAGAATGCTCAAACTACTGCACAATTGCACTCATTGCACAGGCTAGCAAAGTAATGCTCAAAATTCTCTAAGCCAGGCTTCAGCAGTACATGAACCGAACTTCTAGATGTTCAAGCTAGATTTAGAAAAGGCAGAGGAACCAAAAATCAAATTGCCAACATTTGCTGGATCATAGAAAAAGCAAGAGAGTTCCAGAAAAACATCTACTTCTGCTTTATTGACTATGCCAAAGCCTTTGACTGTGTGGATCACAATAAACTGTGGAAAATTCTGAAAGAGATAGGAATACCAGACCACCTGACCTGCCTCTTGAGAAATCTGTATGCAGGTCAGGAATCAACAGTTAGAACTGGACATGGAACAACAAATCGGAATGTCAAGGCTGTATATATATCGTCACCCTGCTTATTTAACTTATATGCAGAGTACATCATGAGTAATGCTGGGCTGGATGAAGTACAAGCTGGAATCAAGAGAAATAGCAATAACCTCAGATACGCAGATGACACCACCCTTATGGCAGAAAGCGAAGAACAACTAAAGAGCCTCTTGATGAAAGTGAAAGAGGAGAGTGAAAAGGTTGGCTTAAAGCTCAACATTTAGAAAACTAAGGTCATGGCATCCAGTCCCATCACTTCATGACAAATAGATGGGGAAGCAATGGAAACAATGACAGACTTTATTTTTCTGGGCTCCAAAATCACTGCAGATGGTGACTGCAGCCATGAAATTAAAAGACACTTACTCCTTGGAAGGAAATTTATGACCAACCTAGATAGCATCTTAAAAATCAAAGACATTACTTTGCCAATAAATATTCATCTAGTCAAGGCTATGGTTTTTCTTATAGTCATGTATGGATGTGAGAATTGGACTATAAAGAAAGCTGAGCGTCAAAGAATTGATGCTTTTGAGCTGTGGTATTGGAGAAGACTCTTGAGAGTCCCTTGGACTGCAAGGAGATCCAACCAGTCCATCCTAAAGGAGATCAGTCCTGAATATTCATTGGAAGGACTGATGTTGAAGCTGAAACTCCAATACTTTGGCCACCTGATGGGAACAACTGACTCATTGGAAAAGACCCTGATGCTGGGAAAAATTGAAGGTGGGAGGAGAAGGGGATGACAGAGGATGAGATGGTTGGATGGCATCACTGACTCAATGGACATGAGTTTGGGTAAACTCCGGGAGTTGGTGATGGACAGGGAGGCCTGGCGTGCTGGAGTCCATGGGATCCCAAAGAGTCGGACACGACTGAGCAACTGAACTGAACTGATACTAGTGTTTTAATTTATTATTTATTAAAAGTGAAATTCTTTTCCCTTGATTAAAGGTAGAATTTTTTTTTTTTGCGTTACGCAAAGCAAGGCATCTCAGGTTGACTCACTTCGTTGTATAGCAACACCGTCCATAATTTCAGATCATTTCTGAGAACATTGTTGTTAAGAGCTCTTTCTCATTGAGTTGTTTGGTTTTATGAAGATGAATATCTGGATAAATTTTTTAGTAGTATGCATAATTTGGTGATATTTTTAAAATTTAAGGGAAATAAAAAATTTTAAATTTTAAGTAAAATGGTACTAGAAAAAGAGGAGAGGCCTTTAATCATTGATATATGTTTTTAATTTTCTAGTTTGTGACTCCATTAAAAAAAAAAGAACCAACTCTATAATTTTAAAGTAGAGATTCTGAAATTACCAGTTTTCTAAAAATATCACTTACAGCTGAAACTTAATATATCTAAGCATTTTAGTTCTGGGGATGATACATATTTTCATAAAGATGTGTTTCCAAATGGAAATAGCACTGAGGCTTCTGAAATAGGGAACCTTTCCAAAAACAGGCTGTTGTTGCCTGGACGAAAACTATTAGGTTGCAACACTCAAAAAGGAGATCCTAACCTAGGAAGCAGTTGATGAAGGGCGCATATCCACAGAGTCTAGTGAAACTTTTGAAGGCACTTGTATGGACCTCCGTGCAAGACCTCGCCGGCACCTGTCTTGCTTTTTCTTTAACTGTTACTGGGGTATAGTTGATCTACAGTGTTGTGTCAGTAGTTTTCAAATTAAATACCGTATTCTCCATAGTGCACTGAGCCATGCTTATATTTTCATCTTTGCTACTGTTATACACAATATATCATTCTTATTTTTAATCTTCTGTAAGTATTAGTCATCATCCTAGTGAGAATTGCAGCATTTGCTCATTGCCCTTTGTGAAAATGTCATCATAATAATGGGCAGTAGGGCAGCTTTATGGTGTTTTAAAAATTAAGTTCATCAGCATTTTTAGACTGTCAGTTTATTATTTAATGTCATTATTAGTACTAGGAATTCTGAGTATTTCATAACTCTAATTTTATAAAAACAAGTTTCTTCTTTTTTCTTTGAATGAAGTAGGGCACAGATAGGTGTTATCCTAATTTTATAGATAGTTATCATCCTAAGTTTATAGAGGAAACTAATATTAAAGTTTAACAACAGTTAGAACTGGACATGAAACAACAGACTGGTTCCAAATCAGGAAAGGAGTACATCAAGGCTGTATATTGCCACCCTGCTTATTTAACTTATATGCGGAGTACATCATGAAAAATGCTGGGCTGGATGAAGCACAAGCTGGAATCAAGATTGCCAGGAGAAATATCAGTAAGCTCAGATGTGCAGATGACACCACCCTTAGAGAGCCTCTTGATGAAAGTGAAAGAGGAGAGTGAAAAAATTGGATTAAAACTCAACATTGAGAAAACTAAGGTCATGGCATCCGGTCCCATCACTTCATGGCAAATAAATGGGGAAACGATGGAAATAGTGACAGACTTTATTTTTGAGGGCTCCAGCATCACTGCAGATGGTGATTGCAGCCGTGAAATTAAAAGATGCTTGCTCCTTGGAAGAAAAGCTATGATCATCCTAGATCAGATCAGATCAGATCAGTCGCTCAGTCGTGTCCGACTCTTTGCGACCCCATGAATCGCAGCACGCCAGACCTCCCTGTCCAACACCAACTCCTGGAGTTCACTGAGACTCAAGTCCATCAAGTCAGTGATGCCATCCAGCCATCTCATCCTCTGTCATCCCCTTGTCCTCCTGCCCCCAATCCCTCCCAGCATCAGAGTCTTTTCCAGTGAGTCAACTCTTCGCATGAGGTGGCCAAAGTACTGGAGTTTCAGCTTTAGCATCATTCCTTCCAAGGAATTCCCAGGGCTGATCTCCTTCAGAATGGACTGGTTGGGTCTCCTTGCAGTCCAAGGGACTCTCAAGAGTCTTCTCCAACACCACAGTTCAAAAGCATCAATTCTTCGGTGCTCAGCCTTCTTCACAGTCCAACTGTCACATCCATACATGACCACTGGAAAAACCATAGCCTTGACTAGACGGACCTTTGTTGGCAAAGAAATGTCTCTGCTTTTGAATATGCTCTCTAGGTTGGTCATAACTTTCCTTCCAAGGAGTAAGTGTCTTTTAATTTCATGGCTGCAGTCACCATCTGCAGTGATTTTGGAGCCCAGAAAAATAAAGTCTGACACTATTTACACTGTTTCCCCATCTATTTCCCATGAAGTGATGGGACCAAATGCCATGATCTTCGTTTTCTGAATGTTGAGCTTTAAGCCAACCTTTTCACTCTCCACTTTCACTTTCATCAAGAGGCTTTTTAGTTCCTCTTCACTTTCTGCCATAAGGGTGGTGTCATCAGCATATCTGAGGTTATTGATATTTCTCCTTGCAATCTTGATTCCAGCTTGTGTTTCTTTCAGTCCAGCGTTTCTCATGATGTACTCTGCATATAAGTTAAATAAGCAGGGTGACAATATACAGCCTTGACGTGGTCATCCTAGACAGCATATTAAAAAGCAGAGACATTACTTTGCCAACAAAGGTCCATCTAGTCAAAGCTATGGTTTATCCAGTAGTCATGTATGGATGTGAGAGTTGGACTATAAAGAAAGCTGAGCGCCGAAGAATTGATGCTTTTGAACTGTTGGAGAAGACTCTTGAGAGTCCCTTGGACTGCAAGGAGATCCAACCTGTCCATCCTAAAAGAAATCAATCCTGAATATTCATTGGAAGGACTGATACTTTTTTCCAGTATTTTGACCACCTGATGCAAAAAATGGACTCATGGAAAAAACCCTGATGCTGTGAAAAATTGAAGGAGGAGGAGAAAGGGATGACAGAGGATGAGATGGTTGGATGGCATCACTGACTCAATGGACATGAGTTTGAGTAAACTCCGGGAGTTGTTGATGGACAGCGAAGTCTGGCATGCTGCAGGCTATGGGGTCACAAAGAGTCGGACATGACTGAGTGACTGAACTGAACTGAATATTCAAGTGGAGTAATGACCAGAGTCATATAGATGGGATGAAAGGGAAGCCAGCATCCTGGCTGGTAATGTGTTTTAGCCTTCAACCCAAGCTCTTCCCTCGTACAGTACATCAGGTACAACGTTCTCAGGGCTATTTTTGTTTAAATGGAACTCTTTGTATACAGATTTTTCTTTTCAAAACAATAAGCATCTTAGTTTTTAAAAGATTCTACTGAGGGACTTGTTCTGGTTCTGGTTTTACAGCCTTCTTTTACCTCAGAATTTTCAAAAATAATTTTAAATGGGTCTGTGCCATTTAGGGGAGAAGAACAAAGCCCAGAGACAAACTTATCTGATATTGCCAAGTCCAAAAGAGTTGAAACAATAGTTTTCAAACTTGCATACAATGTTTACAGCAGGTACATATTTACTAAAGTAATGCATTTTGTTTAAATCCACTTTATTTGACCTGTGTTTTAGGTAGAAATGTACCATCAGTCTACTTATTGTTGTAAATAAGTTTTTTTAAGGGGAGACTTCTGTTACTATAAGTGTGTGATTTTGGCTTTGGGGAAGAAGGTACCTGAATAAGGGTGTTAAGTAGCCCTTGGAAGCTGTTGGAGTTAGGGTGGGAGGGTGGGACTCAACACCCTGAAATATGTGCAAAATATGTGTGTATAAATTCTAGTACTTATGACATTTTTGGAGGTGAGGACCATAATTCTTCATTATGATATTAAGGTTTTAAAAATGTTGCCCCACTGGTAAGATACATGATCTAAAGCAGATCACTTACTAGGATTGAATATAAAGCATTTCCTTTTTCTCCTGAAATGAAGAGGGCCACATGTGAATACTTTTTTTTTTTAGGACAGTACTTTTAAAAGCTAGAAGTGTTTGCTGAGGAATCATAATTTATAAACAGAACGAAATCCAATAGATTACTCTTGCATTCTACTGGAAAGTTAAATTTCACAGATTATAGTAAGTACAAGTTACAAATTAGTTCCTTTCTGAAAAACATTAGCCATTCCACAATTATTTTGAGGTCTAAGTAACCTAGTTATGAAAGCCAAATATAGAAACAGATCTTGAGGATGAAGGAAAGGAAAAAGTTGCTCCAAGGAGCCCAACTTACCATTAAAGCCCAGCCAGTGTGCCAGACTGTAATGATTTAAATCACTAATGAAATTCATGTTGTTTGAGAGGAATTTTTTTAAACATTAAGTGAGGTAGTAATTTTCCAGTAGTCAAATTTAATGAAAACATTTACTCATGTAAATTGGAGCTTTATTTTTGTATATTAGTTTTGCCACTTTATTTGTTTTTACTAAAAATAGCCACTCTTTCTCTTATATTCCTCCATGAAATCTTTCAGAGCCACATCTAGAAATGGCATCATTTTGCCGTAAGTATTTTGTTTTCTCCCCCATCTAGTTTTTATGAAGTAGTGCTAACTCTGCCTTAATTTGATTTGGCATCCCTGCGACTGAACATTTGTAAGTATCTTGTATTATGGCCCATCTGGGTTGTCATAGAAACCAAAGACCTCCATCCTCTTCCCTCTAGTTAAAAATGGAATGCAAACGGGGCTTCAAAGTGACGTTTTTCTAGTACGAGTGACAGCCCTGTGAAGTGCAGAACAGAAAGGTTTCTTATTGGTTTTATTCTCCCATGGCCTATCTTACCAGTTAACTCTGATGCATGCAGTTTTTCTCTTGAAAATCTGGCAAGATACTAATGGAATTTTTAAAATGTCAGCATCAGGGGGAAAGAAAGAATACCGCTAATCCCCTTCCTGCTCTTTTCTTATACAGAAATGCAGTGTTAGCTAGCAGTGTTTTTGTTTTCTTCCCCGTGTTATTAGCTGCTCTGTTGAAGCTGTGGGACACGTGGCAGAAGCACTGATAGTCACCACAACTGTGGCTTTCATTATTTGGTCTTGTTATTTATTTCTCAGGTCAGGTGAATGTGGTTTTATCTCATTAAAACCTACAAGCCCATTGGTTAAGTACATGGCAGTAATTCATTGGAATAGAAGTTCATTGATATGGAAGTTGGAATGGCCATATCATTAGGCATTCTAAAACATTGTAGAGACCTGATTCTAAAATCTTAATTCTAAAACACTGCCCCATTTCCACTACCCTGGTAGTTACAGAATCCTTGACTTTGATGATTTTTCAACTTCCACATCCCCCGTCAGGTTCCCTCCCAGGGCAATACATGACTTCTGTGGAGTTTCTGCTGTTAAAGTAGCTAAGTTATTAATAAGTTCCAGGGTGCTATTTCATTTGTGTTAGCAAAATGTCTGGGTTTGATGGTTAAGATTTGTTGAACTATTGATGTGGCATTACTCCAAGTTTAGAGTGTAAATTCTTGTTTTAACATAGATTTTTAATTTAGAAAATGACACAAATAGTGACCTCTGACTATGAAAGAAATAATGAAAAACTGACCTGTAAGTTTATATTCTAATAGAAATGTTCCAAAGGATTGGAACACAGTCTAAAATCATTAGACTGTTACAGTTGCTGAGTTTTTGGTCAGTTTTAAATCTACTGTTTTTCAGTAGGAAAACATTTAAGTCTTTAACATCTACAATTTGACTGTTAGCTAGTTGAGGTAATTGAGTATTTTCTTTAGTCCCACATTTCAACTGTAGTCATTTTCAGCAGTGAGTTCAGAAGCATTATGCGTATTTTCATATCTTGGTGAAAGAAGACCCTGCAACTCCCAGTGGAGTATAAGTAAGAGGTAGGATTTGTTTGTTGTTAAATCTAAAGGTAGGAGGATATAGTTTCCAAATAATACTGTATTCCTTGGCGTTTATTATAGAAGTGAATAGCTTGTTTCCATAGCATAGCGCAGGGAATGATGTAGCAGTTCTTTATGCTAGACATGTTGCTTTCTTCTTTAGTTTGCTGTCTTCACCTATAATTTGACTGGTACTATTTTGTTTTGCAAGTATCATGCAGTTGAAAGGGTTGACATACTGGCCTCAACACTCCAGTCAGTGTAAAAATTAGAATCCTGTCTAGATTATTTCCATTTATCAGTGTTTTAAAAAAAAAAAGGACTAAGAATGTTGGTAGTTGTTTAGTAGAAGTCATATTGCTGCCAGTCTTGTAGGAAGCTGTGACTTTGCACGGAGGAATGGGGCAGGTATTTCTCTTCACCACTGCTGTAACTCATCCTTAGGAGAAAAATTAAGATGTTTGTGTACATTAGAGACAGTAGTACCTTGAACAAAATGAAACATGATGGATTTCTCACCCATTAAGGACGCAGAAATTCTCAGGAAGGTATCAGTGTCTCTCATTCCTGTGCTTTGTCATCCCCAGATATCTATTGCTAATAAGCAGCATAATATTTGGTTCTCTCAAGTCTGTGTTTTCAGGTCTATTTCTACACATCATTGACATAGTTTCATGTCCTCTAACAACCAATCTAGTAACTTTTCAGCTCCTTCAGAATTATACATGTTTTGGTCTGCTACATATACATTTAAAAAATTTCCTTTCTAAAAATAGACCTGCATTTCCAAGTGCATTTGTTGGAAACAAGATAGATTAATTCTACATTTTATTCACAAAGAACAGTCTTCTCAAATTCTTTACATAAATCAAACACTAGCATCTAAACTTGTAGTACTGTATTTCTCCAAGGTAAATCTTTTCGTTGTTATTGATAGCCCATGTTTAATTGTTTTTGTCTCAAGAAAGCCATTTGGATTGTCACTGCTCAAAATGTACACTCCCAGGTTTGACTTTCTTACTTGTACTGACCATTTTCTCTCTGCTTTGTTCACATATTTTTAAAAATCTTCCAGTAATTTTCCTTGTTAATCTATAAGAAATGTTATAGCTGTTTTACACACACATCTTCTATTTTCTGAAATAGCTACATAAATTTCTTAAAGAATTTAATATTATGCCACAAAATCTAATACTGTACTACCTACTTTGTAAGTATATTCAATAAATAATGTCATCAAACCTTGACTACCTATTATAGACCTAACATCCTTTTAAATCTAAGATGAAAGCATGATTAGCAAAATGCATGCAAAATAGCAAGCAAATTGGTAGTTGTGGATTTCAGAGGATGTTCTGAGAACCTTTTCTAATGCTGCTTTAAATTTGTGTGTTAATCACACAGAGAAACCTATCTCTGGATAAGTTGCCAATCTTTAAAACAAAGAAGACCCAGAATGGTTTGTATTTGTATTTCATGCTCTTGGCCTCTGGGATTCAGTAATCTTTTTAGCCTCTCCACAGTCGTACGTGTATATTTCTGGGTGGCAGGCTGATTGCTGCTGATGGTACTGAAATGTTTGATAGGAGCAAACCTGTGTTACCACCTTCCTCGTGAGCCCAGTGTTCAGAGATGACCTGTTTGCACATGGGCCTGTGGTGTATCATTTTTTGGTACAAGAGCAGTAGAATAAGGTCTGACTCTAGTTGATTGAAGTGGTAGTTTTAGATTCCGATAAGAGGACCAATTGCTGGTGAGGGAGGTTGAAATTGCAGAATGAGTTTGCAGCATGAGGCAGATCTGCCCAGCAGCAGGTTGATTTGCACCGTGAGACGAGCTGCACACATAAACAGATGGCCCAACAATGAGTCAGAGCAACAGAGTCTGAGCAGGTAGATTGGCTTTTGCCTAATTCTTGACATGGTTATAGAGAGTGGTTAATGTCTACCACTTTTAAAACTGAAAAATAAGTACTTGGGGAAAGAAATTCCACTCATTAGGAAATGAAAAATATGCATATTAGGCAGAAGAGAAACCTGACTGTCACTGGATCTGGACATTGAAACCCAACATTTTCCGGAGCTGCTTCCTATAGGCATGGGCTGGCTTTATCTTTTGGCATTTGGTCATTCAGCATCAGTATGCTGAATACTTCAGCATGTAATATTTAGCAAGAATATCTTAAAATTATGTCTTTGATACTGGGTTTCAAAGAATTATGAACTATTTAGTTGCAAGCACAAGTCTGATATTTGGGCTGAGAAAAGCATTTTTTAAAAAGGATACCATGGTGTTAAGTGGCCTGCAGATATGCAAGTAATGTGTTTGTAATGGTATTAAGCAAAAGAAAAATATTAATGGAAAAATCCTTCAGTTTCAAATGTAAAGCATAGAAAAAAAAGTGTAGCGGAACGCCCGGATCCAATCATCCATCTTCAGACTATGAACGCAAACAATCATTTCTCTGCCAGATACTTTCAGAAGTACTAGGAATCTGATTAATTTTCAAAAACAAGGTCTTGCTGTAGTTTATACCTCCAGACAAAGTGTTTTAAATGTAACATTTGATGAAGAATATGCTGTACCTCTGAATTCTTATACTTTAATCTTCTGATTGTCAGATTACACTTACCATAGACCAATACCCTTAGTGCATAAGTTTGCCAAAGAAAGAGAGTTAGTAGTGAGCAGCATTGTCAGGGTACCTGTGCCCTTCTTGAGATCACTGTGGTTAGGGAATATACCCAGAAACACAAGCTACAATGATGGAAACGTTATTCTGAAATGTTGTGGGGGCTGTGGATGCCATTGGTTAGGGCAAAGGTACAAATTTTGGCTTCTTTTGTTTCCCCAATAATTGGGAGCTTCCCTCATCGCTCAGCCGGTAAAGAATCTGCCTGCAGTGCAGGAGACCTGGGTTCAATTCCTGTATCAGGAAAATCCCTGGAAAAGGAAATGGCAACCCACTCCAGTATTATTGCCTGGAGAATTCCATGGACAGAGGCTACTTACCATCCATGGGGTCACAAAGAGTTGGACATGATTGAGTGACTAAATGATGATTCACGATTAACTGCACCAGCCCCTATTTCCCAGACTGGCTCAAGCATGTAATACCTGGTCTTTGCTAGGGTAGGAAGAGCACTAATCTACCTTTGTACGTATTGAAAGAAGCATTCAGGGTGCTGCATAAAAAACTGCAGGAGAATGCATTATTAATGGGATAGGTCTCGGTCTCTCTCTCTCTGTCTTCAGAAAAGGGAAAAGGGAAATCACTTACGTGTGCATTGTCAAGAAGGATAAAGATTGACTTAGTGCTAGTTCTTAATGAATTTTTTTAATGAGTTACTGAGAGATACCTAAAGAGAAATACTTAAGTGAGTAAATTATGGTCACAATAGGCAGCTTGTAGTCACCATTGTGATCTAATTGTAAGACAGATCGCCCAGTAATTGTGTCACCCTGCAAGCTTTAGTTTATCGAGCCCATTTCTTATAGGGTGCCACATTATCCAAGATTAGAAAAATAGTAATAAACTTGGGGTTTTAATATTATCAGAAGATTTTGAATCACTTTTGGTTTGAATGAGCTCCCATCATCTGTTTGCTGGTTCCAAGACTTTACGATTTTGGTTTGTTTTTGCTACACATGTATAATTGAGCTGAATGTGTGTGCCAGTAAGTAGAGGAGCTGCGGACCCGCGTTCAGCTTCTGCTTAAGTCTGCAGTATTAAAGTGTTCCTTTTGTTGCATGTGCTGGTCTTGCAGACTCTGTAGAGCCTTATCAAATGCCGCCAGTTGGTGCTGCTGGTATGAAAGCACAGGGGAGCTCTCATGTGGAAGGTTAATGGAGTGTAATTATAAAGAAAAATGAACTGCTCAACTACTCTCTCTCTCTCTACCTGCACCAAGAGTGACAAGTGCTCTGATCTTTTATAAACCCTGGAGCAGAGGTTTAACCATCTAAAATTATGACGGTATAGCTGTCACACACACAAACACCCCATGACGTGTAGGTACGCACCCCCGTGTAGGAGCGATTCCTTCCTGTTACAGGAAGTCTCGGGAAAGGAGTACCTTCAACCACCAAGAAAAGCTGCTTGTAAACATTGGACTTTCATGTCACTTCTTCTTTTCCACTCAATATGTTCCGTTTTCTTTTCCTGAAGATGCTTTCCCCCTTCTGATTAGTGGCAAGGCTGACAGCCTGCGCACGAGTAGGTCCATGCCACTGTATCCATCAGACGACAGATACCCTCGCTTTCTCCGGGCAGGTCTGTCGTGCTTGCCCTCACCACTGTCCTTAAATCAACTACGTCCTTCCAAAGGGGATGGAAACGGCTGTCTCCTCTCATTCTCGTCTGAATAGAGGAGGCTGTAGGAAGCCTGGGTGCCGTCTGATGGGTCTTTGTCCTGGGATGTCCGTATATCAGTGACTGTTAGGCACATTTCTGTGGGCTTGCCATGGAGTTAGATCTTAGGTCCTTTGGATGAAAATATCACAGGAAATGTTTACAAAGGAAAATGACAGCTGGGAGGTACAAGGACAGAAAAGGACCAAGGAGACATTCCAAGGGTGTGATTAATGGACAAATCTGTGTTACTCGTATGTCACGTTGCCGGTGAATATAGCGAATCCGTCCTGCTACTGGAACATCTGAAGGGTAAGCGGAGCTGGATTATAGAGCCGGGTTGATTGAGTGCTTTTGCCAGCTCAGCACAGAGTTGAAATAAGGTGTTGCAGAATGATGCCACAACAACAAAACCCCTGACATCTTGTTCTTACCGAGTCTAAAACATTACCACTCCTGGCGAGGCTCTGCTGCCTACTGAGATAAGTAAATTCAGCATCACATACATTAGGCCTGTGGAGACTAAGCAGAAGTGATGGCTGTGTCACTTGCACAGCAGTCTTATTGACTGAGCCCTGGTCTTGCATGGCGGGTTGGGGAGGGGCGGCCAGGATTCCTAGTAGCACCTCTGAAAGCAGGGAGGCTGATTGGAAAACCTCTCTGTTTGGTTTGTAGTGTTATTTCTCCAGCCCCTTTGCATATGGATTTCGATCATCTGTGCTTTATTTTAAAAGCAAAATAGTTGTATATTTTAAATGGCAGTAGGATAAATCTGTTAGTGAATAAAAATTTTAAACCTAGCTTGATATTAGTGGCTGGTGTGTAAAGTTTGCTGTGATTTACTCCCTTAAATTCTGGAACCCAGTGTTTTACCCAGTATATATGTTGCCAGGCTTCACAGGTGGCACTAGTGGTTAAAGAACCTGTCTGCCAATGCAGGAAATGTAAGAGACGCAGGTTTAATCCCTGGGTTTGGAAGATCCCCTGGCGGAAGGCACAGCAGCCTACTCCGGTATTTTTGCCTGGAGAAACCCACGGACAGAGGAGCCTGGCGAGCCGTGGTTCATAGGGTTGCAAACAGTCGGGCAGAACTGAAGCAACTTAACACACACGCACATACATGTTGCCAACATCCATTAGTGAAAGTCACTCAGTCGTGTCTAACTCTTGGCAATCTCATGGACTTTACAGTCCATGGAATTCTCCAGGCCAGAATACTGGAGTGGGGAGCCTTTCCCTTCTCCAGGAGATCTTCCCAGTCCAGGAATCGAACCCTGGTCTCCTGCATTGCAGGTGGATTCTTTACCAGCTGAGCCACAAGGGAAGCCCATTATGTTTATTAAATTGAAGTCATTGCTCCAGAATTAAAGTTTTTGGCTTGAGGTATAAGGTTAGCAACAGTATCTTAGAATTGTCCATCGTACTCCATAGGTGAAGGAAGCACGTCATTCTTGTCGGATTGTTCATCATGTATCCCTCCTCAGCTGCCAGAGGGAATATCTTTGATGACAGACGGAATTACAGTCTTCTGGCCTTTTGGAACAAGTTATCCAGGACATCTCAGTCCCTTTAAGAACATTCCCAGCTCTTTTGATGCTCAGAGCCTATAGGAAGTTTTTCTAAGAAGGGTCACTCTCTGTGCAGTTTGCTCCAGACCCACCTGTGCCATCCATGCCTCGTCTCTGACCGCCCCATCTCCCACCTTGACTGTATCCTCGGCCGCCTCTCCAGCTTGGCCCTTCAGGTTGTTGTGCAGGCTCTTCTTCTTCCTCGGCTTTCATGGCCTGTCTTTTGTTTCCTGGCAGTTACTCTATCTAGAGACTGATGCCCAGCAGAGGACGTTTCTCGCCCTGGCTGATCTCCCCACACCAGTTTTAGACAGTCCAGTATCTAAACGATACTCCACTTTTAGACAGTCCACTTGGATGTCACCCAGCCTCCTGTCAACCCCAGAAGGACTGGCTCAGACAAACGAGCTTCAGCTCTTTGTTCAGTGAACAGAGCTTCATTCAGACTAGTTTTCTAGGGGAGAGGAAGTCCATATTCTAGTGCCCTTTTTACTATGAAGTAACTGCATAACTTTTGGCTAGTCATCAATCACCTCAGTGTCCCTGTCTAATCAAAGACAGTTGTCTTAATTCACCCCACAGAGTAGTGAGAATCTTATTTGATAAGAGGGTATGAGAATTTACAAAGTGCTGTATGAACGTATGATTGCTTAAGCTAAAAGAAGCACACCATTAGGGAAGTATTTGTGAAAATGGAATCACTTTTCATTTAGGGTTCACTCAGAAAGTAAGATTCTTGAAAAATTATTAATGAATACATATGTTTATAACATGGATTCCTTTTTTTTAATCATGTAAGCTAAATGATTTTGAAAAATCTGGAGTACTCAGAAATGAGAGCCAGTTAAGTATAGATGTTTCTGGTGTTGTGGTCGGATTCCAGGTCTGATGATTGCATTTTGCTTACTGTAATTCCCTGGGCAGCTTCAACAAGGTGGTTTTCATTTTTCTGACCTCTGCAGTGTGGCTGTTTAAACAGCTGCTTTCTTCAGTCCTAGAGACAGCTGCGGTTCAGTGGTAGAGAAACTGATTCCAGCTCATTCTTACATTGGTGTTACATGATGGGGCGGAGGGTAAATTGTCTACAGAGTACTTGAAGCTGTTTGGATAAAATTGGCACAATTATGGAACATATTATTACAAATTTTTTGTTCTTTTATATTTCGTGTATTGTTGTCTGTTTCTCTTAAGATATTTTTCTCAGTACCCATTTATCACTTGCTTTTATGTCTGCGCTTCTTCCCACTGAAGTCTCAACCCAGCCATTTAACAATGATAAATAAGATTTTGATTAACAGGAAAGCCATTTGAATTTTGGGTTTATCTGAAATTCTTTTGACTTACCTTTTGCTGTTGAAAAATTTCCTAAGTGATGACTGATCCCTTTCCTAGTAACTATAGTTCAGTGAATGTAATTACTGTCTAAAAGTTGAATACTGGTAACACATGGGCTTAATCTAAGTAACAAAGATATTTTAACAGTGTTAAAAGGAATTCTTGTATTAGGGCTTTTAGACAGGTCATTCCCTCTCCAGTTGACTGTAGTCCCCAACACTCTCTATTATCTCATAGCTGGCCTGCTTCATTCACATGCATTACCTGTTTGACCCTTGTTCATGTGAGTGTTTAATCCTTGAATGAAACTATTCTTTAATGATTTAGCCTCTTTGTAGTGTGTCAGATCATCATTGTGAGTGTTACTAGTTTTCTGTGTACTGTGCTTATATAGAGGTGAAAAGTAAAGATCACGAGATTGTATTCTTGCCATTTAGAGATTGACAGATTTATAAACAGAAGAAAATATTGAATACTGAGTGGAGAAACTGAGACCAAGATCAGGTAAATAACTTACCCAAGGTCACAAACAAATTGTATATTAATACATGTGAGAACTTCAGGTCCTTACCAGCAAGTAAAATAATGTGGTGAGAGGAAAGATAGAAATTAGGTATCAGGAACTAAAACTTTTAAGTCTGACTCTGCCCCTAACTTGAGACCTAGGTCCAGTCCCTTAGATGCTCAGAGCCTTACTGTCTTACCTGGCAGGTAATAGCTATTTGATACTATTGTTGTTGTTTTTATTGTAATCACTCACATTCAGTTCAGTTCAGTCACTCAGTCGTGTCCGACTCTTTGTGACCCCATGAATCACAGCACGCCAGGCCTCCCCGTCCATCACCAACTCCCAGAGTTCACCCAGACTCAAGTCCATCAAGTCAGTGATGCCATCCAGCCATCTCATCCTCTGTCATCCCCTTGTCCTCCTGCCCCCAATCCCTCCCAGCATCAGAGTCTTTTCCAATGAGTCAACTCTTCACATGAGGTGGCCAAAGTACTGAAATTTCAGCTTTAGCATTATTCCTTCCAAAGAATTCCCAGGGCTGATCTCCTTCAGAATGGACTGGTTGGATCTCCTTGCAGTCCAAGCGACTCTAAAGAGTCTTCTCCAATACCACAGTTCAAAAGCATCAATTCTTCGGCACTCAGCTTTCTTCACAGTCCAGCTTTCACATCCATACATGACCACTGGAAAAACCATAGCCTTGACTAGACAGACCTTTGTTGGCAAAGTAATGTCTCTGCTTTCGAATATGCTATCTAGGTTGGTCAAAACTTTCCTTCCAAGGAGTAAGCGTCTTTTAATTTCATGGCTGCAGTCAACATCTGCAGTGATTTTGGAGCCCCAGAAAATAAAGTCTGACACTGTTTTCCTATCTATTTCCCATGAAGTGATGGGACCAGATGCCATGATCTTCGTTTTCTGAATGTTGAGCTTTAAGCCAACCTTTTCACTCTCCACTTTCACTTTCATCAAGAGGCTTTTTAGTTCCTCTTCACTTTCTGCCATTACATTGTATCTAAAAATCAAGAGACTACTGTGGTATATTCAGACAATGGAATATTATATATGGGAATAAAAAGACATGGAAAACCAATATGTATTACTAAGTGAAAGAAGCCAGTTTGTAAAGGCTACCTACTGTATGATTGCAACAGATGACATTCTGGAAAAGCCTAATTATGGAGACAGTAAAATGATCAGTGGATGCCAAGGGTTGAGGGGTGCAGAGTTAGAGCACAGAGGATTTTTAGGCAATGAAACTATTCCATATGATATTACAATAGTGGATACATTATTATATGTTTGTCAAAACTCATAGAACGTACAACATTAAGAGTGAACGCTAAACCCTCCTACACCGTTGGTGAGAATGTCTGGTACAGCCACTATGGTGAACAGAATGGTAGTTTCTCAAAAAACTAAAAATAGAGCTGCCATTGTTGTTCAGTAGCTCAGTGGTGTCCGACTCTTTGCGACCCTATGGACTGCAGCACACCAGGCTTCTGTGTCCTTCACCATCTTCCGGAGCTTGCTCAAACTCATGTATATCGAGTTGGTGATGCCATCCAACCATCTCATCCTCTGTTGTCTCCTTCTCCTGCCTTCTATCTTTCCCAGCATCAGGGTCTTTTCTAATGAGTCGGCTCTTCGCATCAGGTGGCCAAAGTATTGGAGCTTCAGCTGTAGTATCAGTCCTTCCAATGAATATTCAGGATTGATTTCCTTTAGGATTGACTGGTTTGATCTCCTTGCAGTCCAAATGGTTTTCAAGAGTCTTCTCCAACACCACAGTTCAGAAGCATCAGTTCTTTGGCACTCAGCCTTCTTTATGGTCTAACTCTCACATCCATACATGACTACTGGAAAAACCATAGCTTTGACTAAGCTGACCTTTGTTGGCAAACTAGTATCTCTGCTTTTTAATATGCTGTCTAGGTTTGTCATAGCTTTTCTTCCAGGGAGCAAGTGTCTTTTAATTGCATGGCTATAATCACCATCTGCAGTGATTTTGGAGCCCAAGAAAATAAAGTCTGTCACTGTTTCCATTGTTTCCCCATCTATATGCCATGAAGTGATGGGACTGGAATGCCGTGATATTCGTTTTTTGAATGTTGAGTTTTAAGCCAACTTTTTCACTCTCCTGTTTCAAGAGGCTCTGTAGTTCCTCTTCACTTTCTGCCATAAGGGTGGTGTCATCTGCATATCTGAGGTGTTTGATATTTCTCCCAGCAGTCTTGAGCTTCATGCAGCCCAACGTTTCGCATGATGTACTCTGCATATAAGTTAAATAAGCAGGGTGACAGTATACAGCCTTGATGTACTTTTTTTCCAATTCAGAACCAGTTTGTTGTCCCATGTCCGGTTCTGTTGATTCTTGACCTGCATACGGGTTTCTCAGGAGGCATGTAAGTTGGTGTGGTATTCCCATCTCTGTAAGAATTTTCCTCAGTTTGTTGTGATCCACACAGTCAAAGGCTTTAGCTTAGTCAATGAAGCAGAAGTAGATGTTTTTCTGGAATTTTCTTGCTTTTCTTGTGATCCAGTGGATATTGGCAGTTTGATCTCTGCTTCATCTGCCTTTTCTAATTCCAGCTTGAATATCTGGAAGTTCATGATTCATGTACTGTTGAAGCCTAGCTTGGAGAATTTTGAGCATTTCTTTGCTAGCATGTGAAATGAGTGCAGTTGTACAGTAGTTTGAACATCCTTTGGCGTAGCCCTTCTTTGGGATTGTAATGAAAACTACCTGTGATTGGAATGAGAGCTAGCATATGATTCAGCATCCCACTCCTGGACAGATACCTGGAGAAAACTCTGATTTGAAAAGATCCATGCACCCCATGTCCATAGCAGCACCATTTACATTATGCAAAAAGACATGGAAGCAATGTAGATGTCCACTGAGAGATGAATGTTTAAAGAGTGGTGTGTATATATACTCAGCCATAAAAAGAGTGAATATATGATTTGCAGCAACATGGATGGACCTAGAAATCATCATACTAAGTGAAGTCAGACAGAGACAAGTACATGATATCACTTATGTGTGGAATCTAAAATATGACACAATGAACTTATTCACAAAGCAGAAACAGACTCACAGACATGGAGAACAAACTTAGGACTACCAAAGGGGAAAGGCAGGGATCAATTAGAGTCTGAGATTAGCAGATACGGACTACTGCGTATAAAACAGATAAACAGCAGGTCCTGCTGTAGAGCACGGGTAACTGCAGTCGGTGTCTTACGATAACCTATGATGGAAAAGAATGTGTGTATATAACTGAATTACTTTCCTGTACACCAGAAACTAACACAGCATTGTAAATCAACTATACTTCAATTTTAATAAAAAGTGAACTCTGGTATAAGCTGTGAATTTGGGGTGATAATGATTTATCAGTATAGGTTCATCAGTTTTAACAAATGTACCATTCTGATGGGACTGTTGATATAGGAGGCTATGGGTAGGGGAGCAGGTAATATATATGGGAATTCTCTGTATTTTCCACTCAGTTTTACTGTGAAGTTAAAATTGCTTTAAAAATTAGGTCTGTCACTGATACAGAGAGCAAACTAGTGGTTACCAGTGGGAGGACGGAAGAGGAAGGGGCAGTATAGGGGTGGGAATTAAGAGGTACAAACTATTAGGTATAAAATAAGCTGCAAGGATATATTGTATAGCACAGGGAAGATAGCACATATTTTGTAATAACTATAAATGGAATATACTCTCTAAAAATTGTGAACCACTATATCGTACACCTATAACTTATATAATATTGTGTATCAAGTATACTTTAGTAAAAAATTCAATAAATTAAAAAATGTAAATGAAACGACAATTAAAAATTAAGTCTATTTAAAGAAAAATAAAGGAAGACTTCTTGGCAGTCCAGGGGTTAAGAAAAACAAAGAGAGACTTCCTTGGCAGTCCAATGGTTAAAAAATTGTATTTTCATATCCAGCTTGTCAGGCCCTTCCACTGCTGGGCGTGAGGGTTCCATCCCTCACCAGGGAACTGAGATCCCACAAGCTGCACGGTGCAAACAAAAAAAGATTTAAAAATAAAATCAAATAGCAACAGTAAAAACAAACGGAGAGACGCGTCTTGTGTTCAGTGAAATGTCCTCTTCTCTTTTGACCCTCACTATCTTGTTGGATGTGGAAACTGGAGAACAGTATGGTAAAGAGTGAGCCACACCTTCAGGACTAAAAAGTATGCTAACAGAAGATAAAACAACAAATCATTTTTACTGTGGCCATACCATCTTTTCTAAACATTAGAATTATGTGCTTGCGTGTGTGTGTGTGTGTGTGTAAAGACTTTAAATACTTGTGTAGAGATTTGTGGATTGGATTTAGTCATTTTCATAGCTTGTGAAAAATGTTTTTCTTCATACTTAAGACTTAATACAAATCAAAATTTCTTAACGAAATGCTTTCATGCTTTTCTTCTGTATTGCTAAATGTCTCTCTTTCTAATTAAAATTTCTAGTACTGACCGTTTAAAACAAAGAAAAACCAAACCTGCTCTGAAATTCTGAAGGATGAGTTCAGGTTTCTTCCTTCTCTGTTGCAGAAAACTCAGACTAAATACAGAGTAATGCAAATCGTTCTTTGTCACGTGTCTTGTAAGATCCAATCCCTTGAAGTTAACTACCCCTCATCTTGGCAGCCTACATAGGTGATAGAATTGCTTCCTCTGTTGTTTCATGCGGGGTCTTGTCAGAAAGTATATTTATAAACTGTTCATTTTCTTCTTTAAGTGATTATAATAAATACTTAGTGATAAAATACTGAAGCTGAACACTTTGAAATTAAGAGATATTCATTTAGCAGCTTTGGAATCTTTTAATCTGTGTGATTATGCTATTATGGTAGATGATAAAAAATATGCTGTTCAGGTTGTACTTTCATCAAATACTTACCAATGCGAAATATCAGTGTTTAGTGATTTATAAGCCCTACTTTTGTTTCAGTGTGAGGAAAGCGTTACATTTCATCAGAAATATTTTATACCTGATATATCCTGCCTGACACAGTATAGTATTCTAATACTCTTCTCTTTTTATCTCATTTAAGAAAAAAGCTGCAAAACTGAGGATCGTGAAAAGATATCCTCATCCTTGGGATTGATTGATCTGCGACTCAGTGCGCGTATTCTGCTCAGAATTTGGTCAGATAGTCTGTAATGTTTGCCTCTCCTAGAATCTGATTCTGTCGTACGTTTCTGTGAAAACAAGGCTTCCTGCATTATCTCAAATTGTACCCAGGGCTTGAGTCACCAAAACAGTCTGTTGTTATCTGAGCAGTATTCTGTAAAATAATAGAGGTTTTTGGTTTTGTTCTTCCTTTTCCTTCCCCCCATTTTAGGATCATTATTGTGCTTAAATTGTATTTTCATATCCAACTTGTCAGGGACAGCTACTGTGCAGCCATTTCCAATCATACTTCTTTTGTGAGGAGAACCATAGCAGCTTCAGGGCAGAGCAGTGAGAGGATTTCTATAGTGTATGGGACAACTCTGACATTAACAAGGCAGAGCTGCCTTTAAAGTTGTGGGGTAGAGCCGTGGAACGGTGAAGGACAGGCTGGTGATGCGTGCAGGTTTGTAACACACAGTTACAGAGGGCCACGCGTTGTACTGAACTGGAGCTTAATTTACAGATTAATAGCCTGTGTGTCATATCTCACTGTGGTACAAACACAATGGTTCAGGCACTTTTTTTATATTAGCAAGCAGCTAAATTGTACAGATTATAAATGGTTCTTACAGGTTTTTTTCTGCTGTTCGCATTACTGTATCTAGGGTCTTTGCTGGGTCAGGTTACATTTAAATTGGACATCTATTTTATGTATTCAGAATATGGCCCTGAACCACTAATAGAGGTAGAAGAATCTGGGCTGTACGGATTTCTGCACAGGAAAATATTCTTTACTGTGTTTGATTTCTGAGATAAAAGGGCAACAGGTAGCATTCTCTTTCTGAATCCTGTACTTTGTTTGGTGATTCTCATTTTTTAAGAAAATAACATAGTTTGAACAAGCATAAAATGTTTGGCTAGATGTTAAAAATAAAATGATTGAAAGATAATTGACATTGAAAAGAAAAATCACATTTAATTAGTGGTTGCTCTGAGCTTAAAACTCATACTAGAGAAATTGTATTATTCATTGGTTATCATCTCTGCTTTTCACATTGCCCTTGACAGTTTCCTAAGCACTCCCCAGCATTTATTCATTTGATCCTCAGCATTTTTCTGGAGCAGGCAGGACAGTATAGTTTAGTACGTCAAAGAAACGTAGAGAACTTAAATGCAAGCTAACTGGGTTCTGATTTTGGCTTCCTTCCTCTTTTATTATGGATAAATATATTATAACTACCATTCCCAGCGCCCAGTGCTCTTTTTTAGTCTCTCTCTTTGTTGATACTGTTTTGTCCCAGCATCTGGGTGTGTTACATATTGAAACACTGTAGTTCTCCAGGGACTGTTCTCTCTTGAGTAAACAGCTACACTCTTTCTTGTTTGATGCAAATTAAAGATAAGTTCTCAGGTTCCTATTAGAAGGGTTCATAGATTTAGACAAAGTTTGACTATAGTTGTCTTGGCAGTCTTTTATAGTCCTGCGTAAGGAGTTGGGGGAAGGTGGGGTTGAGTTTACCTATTAGAGCGTGAATGAACTATTATAAGAAAAAAAGTAAACTGCATTTCAATCAGGCTGTCAAATAAAAGATGTAATCCCCAATGGAAATGAGATATAAACCCCATTGATACGAATAAAAGGTCTAATCTCCTGTAGGGATGAATGTAAAATCTATTGTTGTAAATATCTGTGTGTGTATGTGTGTTAAAGCAAGAATAAACCCCAAAGAATATTTTTTAATTAAAAAAGCCAAAGTCTAATCATTATCATGACATATGCATTCTCTACCATCTGTTAAGCATCCATGTAGAGAATTTTGAACTTTACAGGAAAAAACCCTGATAATTCCAACTGCTGCTGTTCCTTAATTCATCTAAATTGTACTGTACAAATTCTGTGACCCCTTGCAGAACTGTAAATATCTGTGTTCCCAACTCTCTAAGACCAAACAAATCCGCTTTAGTAGACAATATACACAGTTCATGTATTAGATGAGGTATAGATACTATGTGGCCAAACAGGTAGTGTTTCTCAAGAATATATTCCTTTTAAAAGAGGCTTGTAAGGTTAGATGCTATTTGTCTAATTCTAATGCTGAAACTGAATGACAGAGTGTTTGGGGGAAACCTCCTAGTGCCTTACAAAATGAATGAAATGTAATTATTTTTATCTGAGTATATATAAATATATATTTAAATACATGTGTGTATTTTATCTATCCATCCATATTTTCCTTTTGGCTGGTCTGTGCAGTTTACTGGATCTTGGTTCCACAACCAGGGATTGAACCTAGGTCCCAGTGGTAAAGGCCTGAGTCCTACCGGCTGGACCACCGAGGAATTCCCCTAAGTATGTTTTTGTAAATGCTGCCTCCAATATTCCTCCTTCTGCTCCCCTGTCTGAATTCTATTCTGCGTGTCTCCCCTGAACATTCCCTCTAATAACTTCAGTATGTATCTTCCCATTAAATTTCAGTTTTAACATCAAGAAGGAACTTATTTTGAGTTTATTGCTTCTTTTCCTTTTTTTGTTGTTGTTCTTGATAAAATGGTGGAATCGTCACTTAATTTTCTATTTCCTTTAAATAGCATGTAGCTTTTACTCTGGATTGTAATTTTGTCATTGATGTTATGCCAGTAACATACCCTGTTCTTTAGAGAATAATTACATGGCAGCATTCTGAAGACTCATCTGATCTTTCTACCTTTTCACTGTTATTGAGTATTGGTGTTGCTTATAAATACAGTTGATTAATTCTCAGTTGGACAGTAGAAAGGGTTCTTTTCTCTTTCTAAATTCTGAGTTTATTAGCAAATGTAAATTTCTCCATGTTAGTTTTTCTGCACACAAAAAACTTAGTAACCTGTTTTCATTTGTGCAGTTGGTAAGTCTGAAGACCTGGAAATTTTTTCATTGCATTTTAGGTATGAAGATGGGTAAAGTTTTTCTCTTGATTTTCTGGATTTGTGAAAAGTTACATGTCTCTATCAGTTTTTGGTATGAAGAGGCAGGGCTATATTTTCTGATTGTGTGGTTGATCAGGGAGGAAAAAAGATGAAGTTTTAAGGGAATGCTGTGTGAGAAGATGTTTGAGTGGGTGTAGCCTTCTCATAACTGTACACGAACAGGTAACGCTGAGTGAAACACAAGTGAGCTGAGCGACTGTGTGGAAAAACAGAGCCTTGAAGCACAGTGTCCAGTTGTGGAGGGCAGTGCTTGTGTCTGGAGTTGCTCTTGAGTGAGGCTTTCTGAAATTTGTGTGAGGGTTTGATGGGAATAAATTTGTGGCTTGAGTGGAAGAGTAGGCTGATCTTCCACCGTTCCATCTCCCTTGTATGTTGACAAAGGCCATGGCACTTGGAGTGACTGACTCACATAGCAGAAAAATGAGCCCAATTTTCTGTTGAACTGACCTATAAACTTCTGTGTTTTTCCTTGGGGTCTGTCTTGCTCTCATGTGAGCACGTTGATAGTATTACGGAATGTCACAATATTTATCACAGTGACTACCTGTCTCAGAAACTGTGACTTCACGTGTCAGGGACTCTGAACGCTTCTGCCTGAACAAGCCCTGGTGAAACCTAGTGATGCGAGTGTCAAGGGAATCGGAGGCGTGGAATCACATGCTGGGTTTCTGGAGCACTTCTTGACAGATGAATTGAAGGGGGCAGTACTAGCCATTCTGGATGTCTGGCACACTGGCCTGTTGTTTATAGAAAATGTATTTAAGGAGAGAAGATAGCACATTGTTCACTTTTTCTCTCTCCTTTCTGCCTTCACTCTTTCCAGCTTTTCCTTTTCCAGTTCTTTTGTCCTTCTTCTCCTCCCTCCTTTTTGCTGCTGCTGCTGCTGCTGTGTCGCTTCAGTCGTGTCCGACTCTGTGCGACCCCATAGACGGCAGGCCACCAGGCTCCCCCGTCCCTGGGATTCTCCAGGCAAGAATCCTGGAGTGGATTGCCATTTCCTTCTCCAATGCATGGAAGTGAAAAGTGAAAGTGAAGTCGCTCAGTCGTGTCCGACTCTTAGTGACCCCATGGAGTACAGCCCATCAGGCTCCTCCATCCATGGGATTTTCCAGGCAAGAGTACTGGAGTGGGGTGCCATTGCCGTCCTTTTTAGCTCTCATTAACTTGTTTTTTGTTGTTGTTCAGTTGGTAAGTCGTGTCCAACTCTTTGCAGCCCCATGGACTGCAGCACGACAGACTTCCCTGTCCCTCACTATCTCCTGGAGTTTACTCAAATTCATGTCCACTGAGTCGGTGATGCTATCTACCCATCTCATCCTCTGCTGTCCCCTTCTTTGGCCTTCGGTCTTTCCCAGCATTTAGTAAGTGACAAATAGCCAGTTTGTGAGACTTTGCCTTTTCTCGAAGCTTCAGGATAATGTTTCAAGATAATTAGCAATGTTTAAGTTGAATATATGTGAATAACATTGAAAATATCTAGTTGCTTATGCCAGTATAACCTTCATCCATGACCAGCAGAAGTCATGATTTCTTTGTTTAAAACACACAATAGCAAGAGTGTATAGGCTCACTACCTGTGAAGATGAGAGACTACTTACTTAAGAACTTTGTTTGACACCACAGGCTAAGACTTACGAAACACTGTAGCTCTATTCCCTCACTGCCACCCAGAACTGGTACAGGCCTAGATCAGGGTCTTACTGGAGTTAATGTGATTACTGTTATTTGCCAGAAGCTACAAGACTGAACTAGAACAAACCTGGATGTGGAACCTAGAAGAGCCAACTACTGCACAGGGCAGCTCTCCTTTATTCAGTTCAGTTCAGTTCAGTTCAGTCGCATCTGACTCTGCAACTCTATGAATTGCAGCACTCCAGGCCTCCCTGTCCATCACCAACTCCTGGAGTTCATTCAAACTCACGTCCGTCGAGTCGGTGGTGCCATCCAGCCATCTCATCCTCTGTTGTCCCCTTGTCCTCCTGCCCCCAATCCCTCCCAGCATCAGAGTCTTTTCCAATGAGTCACCTCTTCGCATGAGGTGGCCCAAGTACTGGAGTTTCAGCTTCAGCATCATTGCTTCCAAAGAACACCCAGGACTGATCTCCTTTAGGATGGACTGATTGGATCTCCTTGCAGTCCAAGGGACTCTCAAGAGTCTTCTCCAACACCACAGTTCAAAAGCATCAATTCTTCGGTGCTCAGCCTTCTTCACAGCCCAACTCTCACATCCATACATGACCACTGGAAAAACCATAGCCTTGACTAGATGGACCTTTGTTGGCAAAGTAATGTCTCTGCTTTTGAATATGCCATCTAGGTTGGTCATAACTTTCCTTCCAAGGAGTAAGCGTCTTTTAATTTCATGGCTGGCCCTTAAAGAGTGTGCATAGTGTCTGTGCTCATAAGAAGGAGCACCTCCACTCCAGAACTCATCTAACTTTAGATCATTGGTTTTCAGAATGCAGTGAATAGGAGTTTGACATAACGAATCAACCTGAACCTTGCTTTAAAAAAAAAAAAAAAATCCATAGACATGCACAACTATATGCTGGATATTCTTCTCATCTTCTGGTGAACACAGCAAGGACTGCCAGGGCAATGCATTTCTGAGCGGCTCTCTGAAATATGCTAGCTAGCGCCTTCTTTCAAAGGAAGCATTACACAGCTCATGTGATCTGACCTGTGTCCAGTCTGCACAGCTCTCTATTCTTTCTTTCTTTCCCTCTTCTCAAGGACTAGTAAGTTTGCAGGTGTTAGGCTCCCACTTCCCCTCCCCTCTTTGTTTCAGGCCCCGGGGGAGGGACAGTTGTAAATGCCTGGTGACTCACTGACTCCCACGGTCCTGATTCTGGTTCTGATTGGTCGTCACCTTGCTCTAGCCATATGGCTGCAGAGTACTCTAGCCTGCGTCCCTTTCTTGTTCTTTCCCCTACTGTTCCCTTCTGTTGTACAAAACAAGAGTGGGTTCCGAGCTTTGTCTCTTGCTTCTAGTTTAACCCGGTTAGGCAGTAAGTGGAAGAGCACAGTGTATTTCCCAAGGATGGCTGGAGAGGAGAAAAACACCCTTTCCTTTTGTGCCTAGTATAGTAATGATTTAGTTTCCGGTGCTGTTTTTGTTCAAAGTCTGTTTTTTTGGCAGATACCACATTTATGTTTGTATTGTTTCTCCTCCTCCCCCTGATCTAAGCTGGAGGTTTGTTTTTGTTTTGGTAAAGACTCTCTAGTCCCTTTCTTCAGCTGCCGGTGCTGCACTTTAACTAGTTTGTTAATATGTTTAATTAATGCTGATTAATATGTTGGGGAGGGGGACTGAAAGCAGCTCTAAATAATTATTTAATTGTTCCATGTCTAAATGTTGTGGCAGTCACCAAGTAATAAAATCTACATGTGATGCTCAGAATTATCCATAGCACCACTGCTATTACTCCCATTCTCTTAAACTATATCCATTCCATTGCTCTGCCTTCTATATTTGAGAAATAGGATTTTGAAGACTTGAAAGTTATTTTTATGAGAATTTTATATTTTTATTAATTTTCATTTTTCGTATTTTGCAGATGGGTTTCTGGAAATACTTTGAACTCTGCATCTTTCTTTTTTCTTTTTAATGTTTTAACTTCTCAGAGAGGCAGTGCTGGCAGAGTGTGAAGTACAGCCTACTCCCCCTTCACCAGCCTTTATACGATATTTTCATTACCTAAAAAGAATCAGTAAAAAAAAAAATTTTTTTTTTTGTCAAGAATGTATTTTGTATTGGCTTAACATTAAAAAAAAATTTATTTTGTAAATATCTTAATGTTCAAGTAGGTTAAACACATAACCTGCAGGTTTGGCTTCTTTAGAGAGTATTTTGTAGTGAAGTTGGTTAGAGTCATAAGCAGGAATGTGAAAATCAGCCTGGCCCTTATGGTTTCACTTAACCCCTCATTTAGCGATCTTTATTTACTACTTCTTCTCTATTTAAAATCTATATTAGAAAATAGCAACCTGCTTTTGTCAGAAGTAACAAACCTCAGCTGGTGAACTCACCTCAAAAGTGTAAATGAGGAGCACTGCTTAGACTTTCTTCCAGCCATTAGGGCCGGAGAGTCAGAGCCCAAGGCAGGCCCCAAACGGTCAGTGTACTTTCTCTGAGCCATTTGCCAGTCTTCGGTTCCACCGCTCCACACGCCATGTGAAGAGACATTCACTTGGCCATGTAGTTCTAGATGCAAAGTTTAGTTGCAAACGAAGTTAAGTCTGCGCCTCCGTGAAGTGTCACTTTGTTGAAATGTAGTATTATAGTAATGAAAGTTTCTGAACATACCATTTTCTTTGATTTCAGTAAAGTCAGGGAAACAAATTTATCCGAAAATTTCATCCCATATACTCAAAACCCTACTCTGCCTAAACAAAGTTTTCATAATCCTGTTACATGAGGTACCTGTTTCAGTAATTTAAAGTCTCTGTTGTGTATATCACATGGTGCTGGGATCAAGGTTTCTTAAAGTCTGTTTAATGTTTTAAAGTGGGGTACATACATGATGTTTGTTTGATTAATAAAAATTACTATGACTGGTATCTATGTTATCAGATGCAAAAGAAAAAAAATGACTAACAATGTACACCACTAATAATTCTGAGTACTTTACATGAGGCGTTTTGGTACTTGTAAGAGTCTTATGGTTATTGTCAATTACCTCATTTTACAGAACAGGAAATTGAAGCACAGATAGGTTATGTGACTTGACCAATGTCATATAACTGGTAAGTAGCAGAACTGAAATTTGAATTAAGGCAGTGTGTCTCCAGAATCATGTGTTTACTGCTACTTTAAACTGTCCTTCCAGTCCGGCACACCAAGTAATAAGAGCCAAGGAGTCTCAGCTCTGCTGTGTGCCCTCGCCTAGCTTTTCTTCTCATCTGTGGCTCAGCTTCCCTTTATATATGAAGTGTGTCTTATGCCATGGGTTTCTTCTCAGTTGTCTTATCTGTTGTCTAAATTTTAGATGTAACCAGTTTTAGATTTAGCTGGTTCCAGAAAAGTTGTCAGGGGCATATAATTGCTGCCTATTTCTCTACAGCTGATAGAACAATATTCTAATAGATTTTATTCTTTTTTGTCCTCATTTGGTAGAAAAGGGTAGTTGAACAGCTACGGAAGAACCTGATAGTAAAGCAAGAACAACCAGACAAGTTCCAAATACAGCCATTGCCACAGTCTGAAAACAAACTACAAACAGCACAGCAGCAGCCACTGCAGCAGCTACAGCAGCAGCAGCACCACCACCACGCGCAGGCGGCTGCGTCCTCCCCCGGCCTGACCGCGCCGCAGGTATGCGTGTGGACCGGCACCCCGCGCTTCATGCCGTGGGCTGAGTTGTCACTGGTCACGGAGAGCTAGGTCCTGTTTCAGCCTGCACTAACAAGCTGAACTAGCACTGAGCAGTTCTTTCGGTTACTTTTTTATACTGTGTCTGGGATAACAATCACTTGGAATTCATCGGCAGAAAGAAATAACATTACCAAAGAGTAAAAGTTAAAATGATTTCCCATGTGTCCAAAGAAGGGGAAAAGGTAATCAAAGAAAAGTCATGTCTCTGTATTAGAGCAGAATTAAAGTCTTATTTTGAATTTCTGAAAGTGTTTATTTACACTTGTTCTAAATGTCTCTGTGACTTGACATCCTCAAGAATGGTTTTTCTGGAATGCTTAGCAGTTGGTGTGGAAATATTCCAGGATCAATGCCCATGGGACCAGTAGAAAGAGGCATTTAGAAGGTGATATATTTCATAGAAATGAAATATTCACTTCCAAGTTCATATTCATCTCATATGAGAATATGTATTTGTTCTCATACAGTGAAGGAAATCTGAAATGGAAGCTACAAGTCAAAAATAGTGCTGAGGAGTGGAAAGCTTAAGAACATTCTAATTGGTGTAGCTGTGCAAATAAATGATTTTACTGAAAAAGGCATTTATACTACCACATAATGTAAGAATATTAAGGCATTCAGGACACACAGAAAAGGATGTATTTAGAAATGATTCAATTAAGAGAAGTAATCAAGCTTGATCTCCACACTCTTATATGTAGTGTGGGCATACCTTTTAAATTGGGACTCTTCAGCAGTGGCTCCTGGTCTTTGTAGGTCACAGACTCCTCTGAGACTCTGTGAAGCCATGGATTTCCTCCCCAGAAAAATACACATTCACACCTAATACAGTCATTTTTGCACATGGTTTCAAGGATTTGGGGATCTTCTGAAACCTAAGCATAGACACCACTCACCCACCAACACCATCTCCACCATATCTTTATATGTAGAGCAAAAGAGTATAGTTTACTTGGTTAGTCACTGTTTATGTACAGTTGGACTGGTTCATACACAATATTTTGCAAATGCAAAAAAATACTTATAAAAATACTGAAGATACATTTGACAGAGGTTGTAACGTTATACTGGCACTCTCCTAAGGGCTTTACATGTACAATGTGCACAGTCCTCACCCCAGCCCTCCTAGGACAGTATTATTATTATTATCTCTGATTTCTAGAGAAGAAAACTAAGGCATAGAGAAATTAGTAATTGCCTAAAATCATGTGAATGTTACGTGGTAGAGCAAAGATTTGAACCCAGACATTCTGACTGAAAAACCTGTCCATTTGCTACTCTAAACTGCTATACAATGTCCAAAAGAGAAATACTAACATTATATAAAAGGCCAAAGAAGGAAAAATGAAGAGTCCTCATTGTAAATCAGGTAGCTAGAGTGGCCTGCATCATTTTTACCCTGATCTCTAAAGCTATTTGGAAATGAGGCATTCAAACTGACTTTAAAACCCCCCTGACCAGGACTTGCATTTCTTCTAAAAGGTTGTCTATCAGTTTACTTCTTTTGGAGTTTTTAACAGAGTTGGATTGGTTGTTCTCTTTCCAAAGTACAGTTTGATCAGAAAGTGTTTACATGGAAGGAGTTTTTTTAGAATTCATTGTTTCCTGGTACTAGGAGTTTTCTCTATTAATCCATGGAAACTTCTTCTTCAAGTACCATTCGATATTGCACAAATCAGAGGAAATACTTACCTATACTTAAACAATAGCTATTCCCTTCCCTGGGAATCTGAGTTCTGTACTGGTTTGGGATGGCAATAGTAAGGGGCCTGGGGCTATTCCCAAAACTGTGGCCGCTCCATCTGTTCCCTTCCCTGGTAATCTGAGTTCTGTACTGGTTTGGGATGGCAATAGTAAGGGGCCTGGGGCTATTCCCAAAACTGTGGCCGCTCCATCTGGTAGCCTATCTGATATTTTAACTGATTTAGCTAAGCTTGTTTTATATTGCCTTTTTTTTTTTTTTTTACGATAAAAGCTAAAAGATCTTCAAGTTTGGGGGTTTTGTTTTTATGGTAAACTGTCCATCATTATTTATTGGGTGCTCCTTATATGCTGGCTTTTAGTACAGAGAGGTAGTAATGTCTTGGCAACTGAACAACAGCAATGTCCCTGCCTAGACTCTGGTAAACTATGATAATTCTTTTCATTAATTATGTAAATATTGATTGAGTCTCTACTATATGCAAGCCCAGTGCTGGGCACTGGAGAGGACAGATTCACAAATAAGATAGGGTTTCTGTCTTCAAGAACTTAAAAAATCCAGAAGAGAGGAAGATGTAAACAGCTAACAAGAAAAAAATGAAAACACCAATGAGGAGCTGTGAAAATACCCAAGGACAGTAATATTGACCAGAGGGATCAGAGAGTGCTACATAAAGAAGGTAGCTTTTGATCAGGGCTTTGACAGATAAGAGAGCTCAGTGATGGGGCAGAGGGGAAAGAGCGTCACACTGCAGAGAGAAGTGTGAACAAAAGTATGGACAGAAAGGAAATGCGTGCCTTGGGAATAGCAAGGAGGCTGATGTGGCTGGAGCCTGGATTCCAGGAAGTGGTGGGAGGGAGATAGAGCCAGGAAGTAGGAAGAGGCTAGCTTGTGGAAGCTCTCCAACCTGTGGCAGAACTTTGGGGGTTTTTGGCAGTCATAGGGAGTCATTAAAGGTTCATGAGGTTAGGGACAAATGGGAAGTTTAATATATGGCATATACTAAATGTTTCAGTCCAGAAAGGATTAACTATAAATTTGGCGATCTGTGTGAGCAAAGAGGAGACGCTAGGAAGAGCAAGCGTTTTATTCTAAGTTGGATGATTAGCATGTACCAAGGCTGGGGAGAGGGAGGGATGGGGGAAGGAAACCAGTTCCCTTTACTTAGCTAACTCCAGCTCATGTTTGTATGTATATTTTGAAAATTTTCCAATCTACAGAAAACAATGAAAGAACAGTTGAACACAGGTGTGCTCTTCAACTTATACTCACAACTCTGTCGTTTTAAATGAATACAGATATAAAGAAGCATGCAATTAATAAAGCCAAACAGAAAATAAACCCTTAGAGACAAAAGGGAGTGGAATTCTACTGATAGCTGTCCAAGTGTACAACGGTTACCTTCCATTCAGAACTAAACCAACAATCTGAAATAGATGTGGAAGTTAATTAGAGCCCATAGTAATAATCCCTCTTAAGTTCTGATTTGTACATTGGAGCTGGTCTTTTTAAATTCAGTACCTTGTGCTTTGCAGCCACTAGCCACATGTGACTGTAAAAAACCAATAACTTAGCAAAAAAATAAAAAGATTTTGCTGTTAGTACTTCTTGCCATGTATTTTCTGCATTAACTTCTAGTTCATGCAGTTTTTGTTTTGTCCATAAAGAACCCCTTTATGAAACTGGGAAAACTACTGTCGTCTCTTGGAAGAGATCATACTTGGACTTCATCAACCAGTCAAGGACTAATCACAGCTTCCATAAAACTAACTTTCTCTGTTTGGGGGCACCTTTCCTTTCTGTGTCTTCTCTTCCTCCTGCCAGAAAAACTCAGAGGTTTTCATTAGGTTTGGATATCAAAATATTCAGATTCTCTTTGTCATCTAAACTCAGAACTCCAGGATCGGTTTATATTCCCTTGCACTTAGAATAGAATAAGCACCAGACGAGTAAAGAGCCAACCAGTACCCGTGGCAATACCTGGTGTCAGTAAATGGTTAGCAAATGTATTCATCAGAAGCTTTTCATCAGAACATACAGTACTAGGTCTTGTGCCTTTATATTCAAAGAGAGTCACGCAGCTGCTAGAAGATAGGAGTGAAATTAGCTACAACTAAATACTTCTAAAGTAGAATAAAAATGCTAACATGTGAACACACTTGTTAGAATTCAGTGCTTTTTAGTGTTGCAGTTAATGGTAAGTATATAATTCAGGTTAGTTTGGGGTTTTACTCACTTTTTAAGAATAATTAGTCAGAAAATTGATAATGACTTAACCTGAACCAAGCATATTTCAAACAGAAGTATACTGACCCTCTTTTAACGTAGTACAACATGCACAAACGTTTTTAAAATCCATGTCAGTGAGTTCTGCTGATTATAGCTTTCCTTCCACAACTCGTGGTGGTACCAGGATTGAATGCCATCTGGTGTGACTTGCTCACCACTTCAAAAGTTCTGTGTATTTAAACGTTTTAAATTGAAAGATAGAACTAATATCACACTGGGTTAAAAACAGATATTAAGATAGCTGGTAATATAAAGTCAGTCCTTTTCGCTATACTACTGTAACATTTCTGATGATAAATAGCATTTCGCTTTTATTTGGTTTTCATCGCTGATAGGCAGTGGATGGCCTGCTACCTCCCAAAATAAATAATAATTTTCAGTGTTTCCCCTTTTACTCCCATTTCACACTGGAGAGGACAGTGGCAAGGAAAATAAGCCATCTTGTATCATTGACTAAGGGAAGAGGAAACATTTGGGTGATTTTAATTGTAGGCATCAATAAGGATTGCTGATTATTCTCAATATGGAATAGATGAGGTCAGCTTATTACCTTTTTTGGTTAAAAAAAAGGTGTTAAAAAGTTAGATAATACATGCAAGTGTATTGTCACGTGAGTGTTTAAGGCAGAAAAATTACTTAGAACCAAATGACTTACTACACAAGGACTTGCATAAACACTGAAATAGAAATTCACAAAGGAATTTGTTCAGATCTATTTCAGGGAGAGTGGGGTCCTTCACCCTGGTTGAGGGGCAGTGCTTGTCCAATAGAACTTTCTGTGGTGTTGAAAACGCCACTGGCCAGTTTGGTAGCTGCTAGTCACATGTGGCTATAAATACTTTCAGAGTGGCTAGTGTCACTGAGGAACTGGTATTTTAATTTTTATTTTGTTTTAATTAAATTTGAATACCCACATGTGGCTATTAGCTACGAAACTGAACAGGGCAAGTACAAAGTAAGAAGAAAAAGATGAAATATGATAAAATGAGAACCAACAAGTTAGACCAGGTATATTTTCATGTTTCTGAAACATCTCTGTATTGAGTGACGAGTAGCATTCGATAGATGTATGTGCCATGAAATGAGATTGTTTATATTTTCTTCTTTTGTAGCTGGCTCCTTTAGTTACGCTAGTAGAAAAATCTAGAGAAATACAGCTCCAAAGCTGCAGAAGTGCTTGTGGAGCATCAGTGACGTCCTCTCATCTTAGTACAGACTCTGGTCTATCAAACTTTCTGAAACTCAGGTGTTTGTTGCCACCCCATCGCCTTTTTCTGGGTCTTTAATCACTTCTGCAGCAGTCCTCCCGAGAGAAGATTGTTGATAGTGACTCATATCCCTTTGGAATCAAGAGCTGGTATTTACTATACTAGTTGGTTAATAGGTTTCATTATCTAGAATTGGGGATTTACTGCCTTTGAGGCAACAAATTGTACTAATTCTCATGTGAGTTTCCTTTCCTCCTCTCCAAGGTGACACTCAAAAAAATTAAAATACACTGACTGTCCTTTTATCCCAGGCTTTGTGTCACAGAAGGCAGATAACCAGAATTATATGATAAGTTTCTTCATATTGATGAGGTTGTAACAGTTAGAGATGGTGTGTACCTCATTGATTTACAACTTTTACAAAGTTTAAATTGAGAGGAAGCAAAAATTTACAAAACCAGAAGAAATAGTTACACTCATATGCTCTATCTGTAAACCCACTCTTTTCCTTGTTGAAAATCCTGCAGCATATTATCTTGCAGTTATTACTATAAACAGACTTGAAGCTAAATTTGAGAACTCTGACAAACTTGACATTGTCTTGCCCTGTAGTAAGAACTGTGCTCTGTGTACACAAAAGAAATGTTACACCAAAAGGCTTGACTGATTATGAGAACCATTGCTTTGTTTTCTTCTGGAGGTTAGCATTTTGTTTAGTGGGATGACACTTCAGTGTCCTAATATCTGTTCTCCATGTCTCCTAGAAGACTGTAACTACAGCTTCTATGATTACCACAAAGACACTACCTCTCGTCTTGAAAGCAGCAACTGCGACCATGCCTGCCTCTGTTGTGGGCCAGAGACCTACCATTGCTATGGTGACCGCCATCAACAGTCAGAAGGCTGTGCTCAGCACTGATGTGCAGAACACACCAGTCAACCTCCAGACGTCTAGTAAGGTCACTGGGCCTGGGGCAGAGGCTGTCCAAATTGTGGCAAAAAACACAGTCACTCTGGTAAGCCAGCAGCTGCTACTTATGTGTGCCCACATGAGAGGGTTCAGGCTATGCATTTGTAGACCTATATCCATGTTATACTCCTGCTGGATTTTTCAGTCTCCATCAGTCTTCTACCATTACCAAACTTGCCTTTGGGGCTGACGAAGGAATATGGCATTCCTACTATCTATAGGGTTAGGGTTAGGATTAGGGTTTCTATAGGGGCTTCCCTGGTGGCTCAGTCAGTAAAGAATATACTTGCAATGCAGAAGACCTGGGTTCAGTCCCTGGGTTGTTAGGAAGATGCCCTGAGGAGGGCATGGCAACCACTCTAGTACTTGAGGCTTCCCTGGTGGCTCAGACAGTAAAGAGTCTTCAGTGCGGGAGGCCCAGGTTCAATCCCTGGGTTGGGCAGATCCCGTGGAGAAGGAAATGGAAACCCACTCTAGTATTCTTGCCTGGAAAATCCCATGGACCGAGGAGCCTGGCAGGCTACAGTTAATAGGGTTGTGAAGAGTCGGACACGACTGAGCGACTAACACACACACACACTATCTAAATAACTGTAGAGGTGTCCTGACACCAAGGATGGCCAAAATACGACTTGACTTAAAGGGGGGAAACGCCCTTCACAGAGGCATTTACGTGGCTTCATGTAGCTGTCCCTCTGTCCTATCCACAGTCCTCCCTGTGAAACTTGAGTGCGCTGGTGCTGTACTCCTAGTTCAGGGGGAAGGCCCTGCTCATTTTTTTTAGTTCACTCTTCCTTGAAATTGCACCCAGGAAGTACTGGAGTTAGTTGGGGCACTTTAAAAATGTTTAAGACACACAAATAACAGTGTCCATTCCAAGGTCCATCAGAAAAAAACGACCTCTGGAAGGAAGAAGTTCTTGAACAAAAATTGTTCTTGAGATTTCTAGGATAAAGCCATCTAAAACCCAATGTTTTCAGAATATATCCAAATTGCAGTTTAAAAGTCTGTTCTTAAAGTGGAAGCTAAAGGCTCTTGGTGGCTTTCGAATGATGACCAGTGGTGAGTGAAGCTAGAGGGCCTTAAAGGGAAGCTCTGCTGCTTACCCAGGAATCTTCAGGGAACCAGCCAAATAACTCAGCCAGATGCTGAGAGTTAGAGAATTCTTTGTAGGAAGAAAGCCATTCACTGTTAGGTAAAACTCTTATATTAGGAAAAAGCCCATCTGTCCAGGCTGCAAATTTGATTTTACTTTGGAATCAGTGTTGACTTTTAAAATACACAAGTACAAGAGTTCTTGAATGTCAAAGCAAAGCATCTAAGATTGCCGAGTCTGTTATGTTCTACATTAGAGGTATAAGGAAACAAATGTGCTTGGTTCACTTTATGGGGCAAAGCATGCAAGCAGGAGAGTAAGAAAGTTTCTTAAGGTGATGTTAATTCAGATGGTTAATTCTCCAGTGAAAGCTTGTAGAAAATAATGTCTGATCGAGAGAATAGTGATGCTGAAAATCCTTTAAGAATACTGAGCTTTAGCACTATTTACAATAGCCAGGACGACAGAAGCAACCTAAATGTCCATCGACATCTGAATGGATAAAGAAGATGTGGTACATGTATACAATAGAATATTACTCAGCCATAAAAAGAAACAAAATTGAGTCATTTGTAGTGATGTGGATGGACCTAGCGTCTGTCATATAGAGTGAAGTAAGTTAGAGAAAAATATCACATTTTAACGCATATATATGGAATCTAGAAAAATAGCACCAATGAACGTATTTACAGGGTAGGAATGAGACACAGATGTAGAGAATGGACACGTGGCCACGGGAGGGGGAGGGTGGGGTGAATCGGAAGAGTAGCAGTGACGTGCGTACACGACCGTGTGTGGGACAGAGAGCTAGTGGGAGGCTGTGCACAGCACAGGGAGCTCAGCTCGGTGCTCTGTGACGACCTTGAGGTGTGGGAGGGACGCTCAGGAGCGGGGAGGATATGTGTATACATATAGCTGATCAATTTGTTGTATAGCAGAAACTAACACACATTGTAAAGCAATTATACTCTTAAAAAAAAGGATGCCTAGCTCTTATTTTATATTGAATAATTATTTTCCCCTCTGATTTGTCTTTCTCATTTTTTTTAGCAGGTTCAGGCAACACCTCCTCAGCCCATCAAAGTACCACAGTTTATCCCCCCTCCTAGACTCACTCCACGTCCAAACTTTCTTCCACAGGTAAGTATATCAGTGCCAAGCCCAGTGACAGGTTAGGTGAGACAAGAATCCTTGTGGACCCTTAAGAAGCAGCCTATAATGTACTTGTCAATTCAGCTGTATTCAGATCCCACTTAGCAAAAGATTCTAGCTGCAGATCCCTATACCATGAAGAAGGCTTTTTTTTTGGCCACACAGCATATGGGTTCTTAGTTCCCTGACCAGGATTTGAACCCTTGCCCATTGCAGTGGAAGTATGGAGTCTTAACCACTGGACCACCAGGGAAGTCCCTCAGAAGAAGCTTATGTTATCATCAGGGGTTTTTTTTTAGCAATGACAAAAGGCTGTAGCAGACGGATGTATGGAAAGGGAAACTGTCCTAAGTTTAAAATAATTAAGATAGCGCCATTTTTAACCTTATGACATCAACTTACTAGAAGAATTTAGCCAGAACTGCCTGTCAATGGGGAAGGAATGCAGTTCTCCCTTCTCTCCCCCACCACTGAACCCCATATGCTGAGGCGAGTAGGGAGGAGACAGTAGCAAGCCAACTAGTAGAAAGCATTCTGTTCCCTGGGAAGTGATGGCACTGAGCCTTATACTGAAACCCAAAGTCTTGCTAACAAAGACTTAGGCTAGGAAGCTACTAGGGAGCCCAGACCCAAGCAGCACTGCCCGTATTCTCATGAGAGCACTCCTCCAGCAATTGGGCTGAACTCACCATTTTTGTGACAGACTACCAGGATTGTCCCAGTATGGGTTTTGACGGGGAGTTGCCTTGCCTGGTAGAAAGATTGGGTATTCCTATCTGAAGCCTTAGCTTTCAGACAGAGAGAGAAGGGCTTGAAGGAAGTGAGTGGTCAGCAGCCATTAGTGATTTCTGAATTGCCTTGGGGAGGGGGATGGGCAGTGCTAACATGAGATAAATCAATAATTTATCAAGTAAATCCTTAATGCTGTAGGTATCAAAAGGGCCCTAAGAACTATGGATGTGAGGGTTTCAAGATAGTTCTCAGCCTCATGCAGCTTCCGACACACGTACGGCAATCACTGTGTCCACTGATGCTTTCAAACTGGTGCTGGAGAAGACTCCTGAGAGACCCTTGGACAGCAAGGAGATCAAATTAGCCAATCCTAAAGGAAATCAACCCTGAATATTCATTGGAAGGACTGATGCTACAGCTGAAGCTCCCATACTTTGGCCACCTGATTTGAAGAGCCAGCTTACTGGAAAAGACCCTGATGCTGGGAAAGATTGAGGGCAGGAGGAGAAGTGGGTGACAGAGGATGAGATGGTTGGATGGCATCACTGACTCAGTGGACATGAGTTTGAGCAAGCTTCAGGAGGTGGGAAGCCTGGTGTGCTTCAGTCCATGGGGTTGCAAAGAATTGGACACTTCTTAGCTACTGTACAATTGCTGGAAGTACCGTATAGTCTGAGAACACATGAGGACACCCATCTCATCCGTTGAGTATTACAGAAAGTTTCCTTGAAGAGTTGACATTCAATCTTAGACCTAAAGTCCTAATGATGTTAGTTTGACATAGTTATGGAGGAGGAATAAAAACGTGCCGGGCAGAAAGAGGAACATGTATGCAAGTCCACAGTGGTGAGAAACACATAGGCTTAAGGAACCAAAGGAAATTTGATGTGGCTGAGCGAGTGGGCCACGCGGCTGACTCAGGCTAGAGTAACAGGTGGGGATGGATAAGCCCATGGGCCAGTGCCTTTGGAACCTTGGAGGCTATATAGGAATTGGGCCTTACCTAGGAACAGTGAGGATCCATTAAATTGTTCTCAAACAAGTGCTTGGCATGATTATATTTTTGTTCTAGAAAATTCCCCCTTAACACTGTGTAGAGAATAGATTGGTGATTGACTAGACTGGGGCAGGAAAAACCATTAGGACAGTGTCAACAATGACAATAGCTAATGTTTAGAGAATCTTACTCTATGCCACTTATTGTAGTGGGCATTTTACATGGGTTATCTATTTTAATCCTCACAACAACTCTGTGAAAGTAGATGGTGTTTTTTTTTAGATAAGAATCTAAGGTTTAGTCTGTTTTTCAAAGGATGGGTCATGACCCATTAGTAGACTGTGAAATCAATTTGGTGGACTGTAACCAGAGTTCTTAAGTAAAATGAAAAAAACAGAAAGGAAATGTTAGAGTATGTTGCACATAGTATTGTTTCATGAGGTTTTTTAAAAATAGATGTATAGATAAATGTCTATGTCTATGTATAGATAAATATTTATGTTTACAGTGTAAAACGTATTTTCTGTTATGTATCTGCAGCACACACTATAGGGTTGTCTTAGACGCAGCTAAGTATTCAGACTCACAAGACTATCAAAGGCCACTCTCTGCACCAGTCCACTTGGAATGATATAGGACAGAAACCAGCACTTGCCAGCAAGATAGCATCAGACATTTTTCTTTAGTAGGAGTCCCTACAGGCATCCATACAACAGTCACTATGGCTATCCAGGGACTGCTCAGGTACAGGCAAATGAGGTCTTCAACAGGACAGTAAGAGAGCCTCCCTGGCACAGAAGCCTTATGCCTCTCAGGAGCCCAGTGTATCTTGCAACAATTCATAGGTATGGCTTTCAAGGTCCCCGCAGTGGACATGCCCGGTTATAAGAGTCACCCCATTTTAGGAAGCCCAAAGCATGGTGTCTGATCTTTTTTTTCAAAAGTGTTTATAGCAAATTTCTATCTGTGGTTTTTGCAAGTAATGGAAATAGTAGATTTGATTTAGCAACAAGAGGTCATTTTTACCATAAGCAGTGTTCCTACTAACATAGTTGGCATTCTTCTGTTATCAGACTTCCAGGGGTGTACAGCTAGAGTTAACTGAAGGTCAAATTCTTATGTATAAGGAGAAAGGATTTTGCCTCCAGTCACAATTTAGAAAGTTTAAAAAGTACTGGCTTAGAGAGATCAGGTATGCTACCTTAGGTTACGCAGCTAACTAGTAAGTGGTAGAACCAGGATTTGAACACAGGCAAGGATAATCCCATGTTTTAATCACAGTTTTCTGCCACTGTTTCAGTAAAATGACACAGCTAGTGTAGTGGCAGTGAAGACAGAAAAGTAGACATATTTGAGAAGGATTTAGGAAGCAGAGGTAGAGTGGAAGCATTAGGAATGATTCTGAAGGTTTTTTTTTTTTTCTTCTAAGGTACATTTACTGAGGTAATGATTATAAGAAGAAAGGATTGGAAGAAGTTGATGAGTTTTAGACATGTTGATTTTAAACTTCTTGTGAAATTTCCAAGTAGAGATGTATAACAGAGAGATGAACAAATGATTCTGAAGTTCAGGAAATGTCTGGTCCTAAGATCTAAGTGTGGAAGTCTTCAATATGTAGATAGTAATTGAAGCCATAGGATGCGTGAGAATTCCCAGGAGGAGTGAGGACATTGGGAAGTAAAGGGGTTCCAGGACAAAACCCTGAGAAATAGTTATATTTTGGATTGAGCAGAGGCAGAGGAAGCCCCAAGGGAGACCTAGAGAAGGACTGGCTGAGAACGGGGAGTTAGAGGGCCAGAGATGAGAGTGAACTAAAGCTGTGGGCATGAAGAAAGTTAGGATGCGAGTTCAGGACACTGGCAGTGTGATTACCATTGCTAGGCACAAGTTCTGGGTGGGACCAGTCTCTGGATTAGGCATCTGACCTCAGCCTGAAGAGGTGGCATGGTATAGGAGAGGGAGCTATGGTTTGGAATCAGAAAATCTACATTCTAGGATAGCATCTGGATCCTCTTAAGAGCCAGTGCATCTCTGTAATAATATGTATCCTGAGATCTGTAGAATTGATAATTCTAAAGTGGCTATCAATAAATATTTGTACTGAATACCATTTCACGTATATAGTGTAGAAGATCTGGCAGTGTCTAAAGCGTATAGGACTTGAGAAGTTTAAGTAATACGATAATTGTTCTTTCTTTCTCCATAGGTTCGACCCAAGCCTGTGGCCCAGAATAACATTCCTATTGCCCCAGCACCTCCTCCCATGCTCGCAGCTCCTCAGCTTATCCAGAGGCCCGTCATGTTGACCAAGTTCACCCCCACGACCCTCCCTACCTCCCAGAATTCTATCCACCCCGTCCGTGTCGTCAATGGGCAGACTGCAACCATAGCCAAAACGTTCCCCATGGCCCAGCTCACCAGCATTGTGATAGCTACTCCAGGGACCAGACTCGCTGGACCTCAGACTGTACAGCTTAGCAAGCCAAGCCTTGAAAAACAGGTACAGGCTCAGTGTGCACCTGCTTTGGGCAGTAGCTTTGCCGTTGAGGCTGGGCAGCCTGTAAGGGGTCTTTATCTTCTCAAAGGCTCTTTATCTCAGCACCATTGTTAGTTGCTTATCAGGAGATAATTTATCCACAGTACAAAAGGGCCATTCTTACTGAAGAAAGTTGGGGTTGCTTTACGCACCATCTCCTCGTAGGTGGATTCTGATTCTTGTGTGGGTGAGCTCCCCCTGCTGGTTCAGAAGCAGAAATTCACAGATGAGTTCTACTGCCCTCAGTCAGGAAGCGCAGATAAGGAAGTAAACAGAAAATGCCATGTTCCTTTCTGCCCGGTGAGAATCCAGATGAGGATATCACTATAAAAGTCAGGAAGAATAAGCAAAACAAGGAAAAGAATTTCATTACAAAGATTTTCCCTGTCTCTCACAGACAATGAGGAGCCAATGAAAAATTAAGATTTCTAAAAGCGTTCTTTTAACTCTAGAGGTTACAGACATTTAGCTCAAATATTGAAGCCTTTCATTTATATTTCTAAAATCAGATTTTGTGTCAGAAATGCAAGTCTATAGAACTAAACCTCCAAGAATACATAAGGGTTCTATGACAGAGTTTTAAAACCAAGAAGAAGGATTTATAGGCAGTCACCATACTCTATTTAAAGAAAAACCAATGACAAGAAAGACTTTTGCAAAGAAAAGCTCTTTTAAGAAGGTTGCTTTAAAAAGTCATTGACCTATTTCTAATTGCTCAGGCTTGAGTTCTCATTCATCTGAAAATAGTCTCTGGTGATCCTGAATCTTCTGCTTCTGGGTGGCTGACCATGATTCAGAGAGGCTGGCCAGATGGTGGGAAATGAGAAGGCTTCCTGCTGCCTTGGCCGCCTTGAACAGAGGAGCCTTATGCATGGAATACCGGCTTTCTACCCGGGCAGCTCATAAATGCTGCTAATCTGGCACTAAGAATCTGGGTACCACAATCTTGTATCAGGAAACACAAGCAAAAACACGTATCTATTCCTGGGGAGCCTACTCAAACCCTAGGAGATGCTTTGAGGAATATTTAGAGATAAGCGACTTCACATGCATTTTAGATCAGAAGTTTTCAAATTTATTATCAGCGAACTTCAGTATGAAATAAGGAAAGTAAGATGCCCAAGCTTAGGAGTTTGGGTGGAGTCATGTTTGTAGACCATCTGCCGTCATATCCCATGCTGGCTCTCAGACGACCTCTGAGGAGCCTTAGAGTTACAAAGAATGTGGTTTCAAAACATTATTTTAGAATGTTATTTCTCTTTGACCTCTTATTTGATCAAGATACTTTTAGGAGACAAAAATATTTTCCATTTTTTATTTTTTTCTGATTACAACGATGATACACATTCATAGTAAAAGAAAATCCAGACATTACAGAGATACATACGGTAGAAAGTGCATTCCTTCATGATCTGTGAAGAGAGTAAACTTCTCCCATAATTTTTGCCTTCTAAGTTTCTACTAGCAGTTTAGCATCGTATTCGTCCATATTTTCTTTTTAAAGCAAAAGGCAAAATCAGATTATATATTACTTTGTAACTTGTTTTTTCCATATTAGATCTTGAATATATTTTCCTATCTCAGCCTTACATATTGATAGAGCTCTTCATGTTAATTATAATACCATAAAAGTATATCTATAAATTAAAAAAACTTTTCCAGCAGTGAATTCCATGGGCTCCCTTCTTGTTGATCTGATAAATAAATGCAGTCATTGCGGTTCTAGTTTAGCATAGCAGTCCTACAGGTTATCAAGCTCAGTCAGCAAGGATTCTCTTTAGACTCCATTCTCAAGATTATCTTCAGATCTTTCTACTCTCCCCCTTTCTCTTCATATTTCATTTCCAGCATCTCATTTAAAGCTGTTTAAGAGATCTAATAGATAGGCAATATGTAGCCACGGAAGTACCACTTACAGCCTACTCGTAGAGATACCCAAACCTGTATCCTAACATTCTGTATGTGACCAGGCTAGATGGGTTCCTTTCTGCTTTCTGCTCTTTTGTTTAGGATGATAGCAATCACTTAATAAAAATGTGTTGATTCTGTGCCAGCTGTTACGCTACATGTACTGACATGAGGGTTGGTAAGTTAAAGCCTGTGCCATCACAAAACTCAGTCTCTAGAGCATTTGGGGCAGGTGCTGTGACTTTGCCTTCATAGGAGGAAGCACGGCAGGTTGGGTAGTTTCAAAGGCTTCCCTGTAGGAAAGGAAAGAGGTAACATCAGCTGTAACAGCAGTTGTCCACTTCTCCTCCCCCTGCCCCCATTAGGCATCTGCAACTTCTTATCCACCCCAGATGAAAGAGCCCCTGTCTTATCCCTTATTAGAAGCCATATTACATTGTGGCTGTGAGAAACTGAGTGGTAAAGTTTAAAGAACTTTGAGGCTAGAAACATATTTAAGGCAGAAAAGTAGGTAAGGCCAGACAAACTTACATCGGAGCCCCGACTCTGCTTCCTTTTATGTCTTTGTCCTCTCCAGCATTCTGTGAAACAGGGCTAAACGCCTGTGGATGCTAGAAAGTCATAAAGCACTTAAAGTCTGTTAGACTGTGCCTGGCACAGTTAGTTCCCAGGAATTAATGTTCATTTTTTATCCATGCCATGCCATCCCATCCCCTGCAACAAAGCCTTCTGTGTATTTCCCAAGGCTAGACTGCTGAAAAAATCCCAGGTTCTATGGGAAAATTTGTCAGATTGCTACCCATTCCCCTACTTCCATTTATTATTTTATATAGAAACCTACACAGTATCTTCTTTAAAAAAAAAAAAAAGTACTTCCAAGTTGAGAATATTATCCTATATATTATCTTCAAGTCCCAGTCTTCCCTTTAAGGAAATTTGAGGTAGTGACTCTTTGCCCTCCAGTGGGGAAAACAGAGCCAAGTGACCAAAAGATGGATTTTGCTTTGCTCTCAATCCAAATTTTAACCTTGATTGGTGTGACCACTTGGACATTTAAAACCTTTGTAGGTGTCTGACTTTGATTATTCGTGCATTGTGGCCTCAAAAGGTGAATTTGTAATTCAGAGGTATATGTGGCTAATTTAGTTCTAGTATTTTCCAGAGTTTTTGGTTTCTATCTTTTAAAACCAAAAAAGAACAAGATTTACAAATTCGTACAGGTGCAGAGTAGGAAATAAAAATAAATTACACAGATTGGGAGTAAACAAATGGGTTTTTTTTTTCCCACTTTCAATGGGAACATGAATACAAGAGATATCCCAGTCGTATTCTTAATTTATCTTTGAAATAGTAAGACCAGTGTAACAAAATTGACATTTTGGCCTTGGTGTCAAGTACATGTATACCTGTGATGGATTCATTTTGATATTTGGCAAAACTAATACAATTATGTAAAGTTTAAAAATAAAATTAAAAAAAAAGAATAGTAGAAAAGACTGCGGTAAACTGCAGAGTAATATACTCCGTCTCAAGGAGGCAGCTACTTTTTGACAGTAGCCAATTTTTATCATATGGAAAACTTCTCTAAGAAAAGCCAGAGGGCTTTTCTGGTGGCTCAGTGGTAAAGAATCTGCCTGCCAATGCAGGAGACACGGGTTTGCTCCCTGATCTAGGAAGATCGCACACGCTGCAGAGCACCTAGGCCCACGTGCCACAACTAGGGAGCCTGTGCTGGAGAGCCGGGGAGCCACAGGAGAAGTTTGTGCGCTCTAGAGCCTGTGCTCTGCAAAAAAAAAGCCACTGCAATGAGAAGCCTGCACACTACAATTAGAAAGTGGCCTCTGCTCTCCACAACTAGAGGAAAGCCTGTGCAGCAGTGAAGACTTAATGCAGCCAAAAATAAATAAAAACCAGAAATCCAGATAGTTTGAGAGATTTTGAGGTACACTTTTGTTCCTTGTGCTTTTTGGTGTCATAGGTAAGAAACCATTGTCACATCTAAGGTCACAAAGATTTAACCCTAATTTTTCTTCTAAGAGTTGCATGGTTTTAGCTTTTATATGTCGGAGAAGGCAATGACAACCCACTCCAGTACTCTTGCCTGGAAAACCCCTTGGACGGAGGAGCCTGGTAGGCTGCAGTCCATGGGGTTGCGAAGAGTCGGACACAACCGAGCGACTTAGCAGCAGCAGCAGCTCCTATATGTAGGTCAGTAATCCATTTTGACTTAAATTTTCCATATATAATGTGAAACAAGGGTCCATGTGGATACCCAGTTCTCCCAGCACTATTTTTTGAAGAAACTATTCTCTCCCCATTTGAACTATCATCCTGTCGTTATTGGAAATCTGTTGGCCATGAATGTATGGGTTTATTTCTGGACTGTCAGTCCTATTCTGTTGGCTTATGTGTCTGTCCTTATGCCATTACCAACCACACTGTCTTAATTGCTGTAGTTTTGAAATTGGGAAGGATGAGTCCAACATTTTTCGTTTTCAATATTGTTCTGGCTCTTCAGGAGTCCTTGTAGCTCTACATGAATTTGAGAATTGTCTTTTCCAATTTTTCTGCAAAAAAAAAAAAAAAAGAGGGAGGGGCTGTTGGAATTTTGATAGGAATTGTGTTAAATCTGTAGATTGTATAGTATTGCCATCTTAATAACAATATTCGGTCTTCCTGTACTTGAACATGGGGGTCTTTCCATTTATTTAGGTTCTCTTTATTTCTTTAGCAGTGTTATATAGTTTTCATATACAAGTCTTTTACCTCCTAGGTTAAATTTATTCCTAGATATTTTATTCTTTTGGATGATATTGTAATTTGAGTTGTTTTCTTAATTTCCATTTAGGATTGTTCACTGCTATTATGAGTTACAATGTGTTAGAAATACAGCTATTTTTGTGATGATTTTGGATCTTGCAATTTTGTTGAATTCATTAATTAGCTATCGTAGTTGCTTTGTGGATCTTCAGGATTTTATGTATGTAAGATCAGGTCCTCTGCAAATAGAGTTTCACGTCTTCCTCTCCAGTTTGGATGCCTCGCATTGCTTTTCCTTGCCTTATTGCTCTGGCTAGAGTTTCCACTACATTGTTCAATAGCAGTGGTGAAGGTGGGCATGCTTCTCTTGTTCCTCATCTCAGAGGGAAAGCTTTCAGTATTTCACCAGTGAGTATGGTGCTAGCTGTGGTTTCACATAAATGTCCTTTATAAAGCTGAGAAAGTTCCCATCTCTTCCTAGTTTTCTGAGTGTTTGTTTCATGAATGGGTATTGAGTTTTCACAGATGTTTTTTCTGTATTAACTGAGATGATCACATTGTTTTTCTTTGCCTTTGTTTATTAACATGGTATATTACCTTCCATTCCTAAGATAAGTTCTACTTTATCATTGTGTATCATCCTTTTAATATACTGCTGGACTTGGTGTCCTTGTGTTTTATTGAGGATTTCTGCATCTGTATTCATAATAGATAACTGTTTTTTGGGAAAGTTTGAGAAAGATTGGTGTTAGTTCTTTAAACGTTTGGTAGAATTCACCAGAGAAACTGTTGTTCTGGACTTTCTCTTTTGAGAGTATTTTGATTACTGTTTCAATCTCTTTAGTTGTATATTCTGTCGAGATTTTCTGTTTGAGTCCATTTTGGTAATTTGTATGTTCATAAGAATTTATCCATTTCATCTATATTATCTGTCTTTGGTATACAATTTAAAAAAATTTTTAAGTTCAAGTATAGTTGATTTACAGTGTTGTGTTAATTACTGCTGTACAGCATAATGATTCAGTTACAATTCATCTTTATATTCTTTTCCATTATGGTTTATCGTAGGATATTGAATGTAGTTCTCTGTGCTGTACCGTAGGAGCTTGTTGTTTATCCATCCTGTATACAGGATGGATATATATCTGCTACCCCAGACTCTCACCATCCCCTCTGCAAGCCCCTTCCCTTTGGCAGCCTATTGGTGTACAGTTGTTCAGTGTATTCTCTTATAATCCTTTTTATTTCTATAAGATTCATAGTAATGTAGCCATTTTTATTTCTAATTTTCATTATTTGTGTCTTTTTTTGTCTTATCCTGTTTAACTAAAGACTTTTCATTTTGTTGATGTTTTCAAAGAATCAACTTTTGGTTTCGTTAGTTCTGTTATTTTTCTATTCTCCAATTCATTTATCTCCACGCTAATGTGGAGATAATTTTTACTATTTCCTTCCTTCCACTAGCTTTGGGTTTAGTTCTTCTTTAGTTCCTTAAGCTATGAATTTAGGTTATTGATTTGAAATCTTTTTTATTTTTTAATGTAGACCATTACAGCCATGAATTTCCCTCCGAGCAGTGCTTTCACTGTGTTTCATCAGTTTGGGTATGTACGATTATCATTTTCATTCTTCAGGGAGATAGAAAATTTCCCCAGTGATTTCTTATTTGTTCCACTGGTTGTTTAAGAGTATGTTGTTTAATTTCTACCTACTTAAAAATGTTCAGTATTGCTTTTGTATCAAGTTCTGGCTTCTATTATCATCATAAAAAATACTTCATATGATTTCAGTCTTTTAAAATTTATTAGGATTTGTTTTGTGTCCTGAAATAGGGTCTGTCCTGAAGAGTGTTTCATGTGCACTTGAGAAGAATGTGTATTCTGTTGTTGTTGAGTAGGTTGTTGTTTGTATGTCTCTTAGGTCTAGCTGGTTTACAGCATTAAGTCCTCAATTTCCTCATTGATCTTCTTTGTACATGTTCTTCCCTTTATTTAAAGGAGGTATTAAAGTCTTCAATTATTATTATAGAACTGTATATTTCTCCCTTTCAGTTCTGTCAGTATATGTATCATATATTTTGAGACTCTGTTGTTCGGTGCCTATGTATTTGAAATTGTCATATCTTCTTGATGAATTGACTCTTTTGTCAATATAGAATGACCTTTTTGTCTCCTATAACAATCTTTGACTTAAAGTGAGTTTAAATGTCTGATATTAGGATAGCCATCCCTATACTCTTTTGACTACTGTTTCCATTGCAGTATCTTCTTCCATTCTTTGATGGATACTTTGTGTTTTTGTCTCTAAAATGTAGAGAGCGTATTGTTGGATCTTGTTTTTTTTAAATCCATTCTGCCACTCTTGTTGTTTGATTTGTGAGTTTAGTTACACTTAAAGTGGTTACCTATAGGCACAGACTTAGGCCATTTTGCTATTTTGTTATCTACATGCCTTATATCTTTTTGGACCAATGTAATTTGATTTGATCCCAGCTTAGCTTCAGTAGTATACAGAAGCTCTGCCCACCCCCCGCCCGCCATTATGTTGTTATTGTCTCACATTACACCTTTATGTATTGTGTAGCCAGGAACACATATTTAGAATTTCTGTTTATGCATTTCTCTTTTAAATCATATAGGAAGCAAAAAGGAAAGTTACAAATCAAAGCCACAGTAATACCGGATTTTACATTAACCTATATAGTTACCTTTACTGAAGTTTTTGTTTTGGGGGAGGGGGTTTAATTTACTGTCTGAGGGTTTTTTTATTTCATCCTGAATAACCTAAAGGGAATTCTTTTAGGATAGGCCTGCTAGCAATGAACTCCCTTGGCTTTTTGCAGGAAATGGAATCCTTGGTTGATAATCTTTTTTTCTTTTAGCACTTCATTTATTTATTTATTGGCCACACCACATGGCATGTGGGATCTTAATTCCCTGACTAGAGATTGAACCCGTGGCCCCTGCAGTGGAAGTGTGGAGCCTTAACTGCTGGACCACCAAGGAGGTCCTTCCAGCACTTTAAACATGTCATCCCATTGCCTTCTGGTCTCTGGTTTCTGATGAGAAACTGACTGTTAATCTTAGTGAGGACCCCTTACTAAGGGGCGATGCATCGTTCTGCTTTTGCTGCTTTCAGGATTCTCTTCGGCTTTTGACAGTGTGATTGTGTTGTGTTTCAGTGTAAGTCCTGTTTGAGTTTATCCTCCTTGGAGGTCATTGAGCTTCTTAAATGTATACAGGCAAACCTCGGAGATACTGTGAGTTCAGTTCCACACCACCACAATAAAGCAGATAAGGGTAGTCACGTGAATTTTTTGGTTTTTCAGTGCATATCAAAGTTATGTTTATACTGTGGTCTACTGATTGTGCAGTAGCATTATGTCCAAAAAAAAAAAATGCATATACCTTAATTTAAAAATGCTTTATTGGTAAAAATGTTGGCCATCATCTGAGCCTTTAGCAAGTTATAATCTTCTACAGTAGTAGCATCAGATCACTGATCACAAAACACCTTATTTATATTATTGAATATAATAATAACAGAAATGTTTGAAAAATTGTGAGAATTATCAAGATGTGACATAGAGGCAGGATTGCCACAGACCTTCAGTTTGTAAAGAATGCAATATCTGCAAAATCCCATAACGTGAAGTGCAGTAAATAAAGCAAGGTATGCCTGTAGATCCTGTATTTCATCAAATTTGGGAAGTTTGTAGCTGTTTTTCTTTAAAGATCATTTCTGTTTCTTTGTCTCTCCTTTCCCCTGGGAATTATAACATATGTTGGCATGTTTAGTAGTGTCTTGCAGGTTTCTTAGGCTCGGTACATTTTTCTGCATTCGTTTTTGTGTCTGCTCCTTAGACTGGTTAATTTCAGTTGTCCTGTCATCAGGTTCACTGACTATTTCTTTTGCCTAAACTCCTTTAATGAATATTTCAACTATTTTTCAGTCGCAGATTTCTATTTGCTGCTTTTAAATAATTTCTGTCTCTGTATTAATATTTTGTTTTTGGTAAGCCATTGTTCTCCTGGGTTATTTTTTCATTTTTTGCCATGGTTTGCTTTAGCTCTTTGAGCATATTTAAGACAGTTGACTTAAAGTCTTTCTCTAGGGAGTCTGATGTCTGGGCTTCCTTAAGGCCAGTGTCTTATTATTGTTTTTCCCCAATGAAACAGCTATACTTTCCTGTTTATTTGTGTGCCTCCTAATTGTGAAAAACGTTCACTTTTAAATTACAACGTGATAACTCTGGAAATTAGATTCTCCTCCTACCCCGGGGTTTATTGTTATTGATTGTTGAGAGCCTCTGCTGTTTTTCTGTTTAGTGCCTTTTCCAGACTGTTTTTACAAATACTATTTCTTGTCATCTGTGGTTATTGAAATCTCTGTCCTATTAGATTTACTTAAACAACTGGAGCCAAAAAGAAGAAAAAGGTAATAATAAGTAAATTAAAAACAGAAAAGCCTATCTTGGTCTTTGCAGATTGGCTTTGAGCAGGGGCATTCCTTCTGTGCTAAACAGGCCACCTGTAACTGTCTTAGACTTCACCTCTTTCTTGGACAGAGCTCAAACATCAGCAGAGGTGCAAGCTTAGGGTTCTCTCAGCTCTTTTCTAAGGATGCATCTAGTCCCGGTAATGCTCCATGCACTCTGGATTCCCCAGTGTATGGGATAGCTGTTTAAAGCCTTCACTCCTCTAAGGATCTTCCTCCTCAGCCTCCTCCTTCCTAGGCCTTTGAGTCTGTCTGCTGCATACTCCATCCAGCATCCTTTGCACACGTAACTACAAGTAGCTTATGTCTTTAGATGCTTTCATCAGATGGCACTTGGAAAGCCACTCCAACCTTAGGTGGGCAAACACAGGTCAACCTCTGTGCCAGTCCTCAGGGGATTACCAGACAGGTCAGAATACACAGCTACACGTTGAAAACAAGGTTCAGCAAAACACACCAGGAGCACAGCTTACCATCTCCAAAGCCTCTGCTGAGCTCGCGGATGGCTTTGTAGGTAGGTAGGGGAAAATAGTTTCTTAACAAAATTTAGCAGCTTCTTTGTTCAGTAGGTGCCTCACTGGTTGTTCTCAGTTTTTTATTAGATTGCAAAATTTTAAAAAGTTGATTCTCTCTGTTTCTGCCAGCTTAATGTTTGTTTCAGTGAAAAGAATGATTCTAAAACTCCCTGTCCGGCCATTTCTGTGATGTCACTCCCCTCCCCTAATTTTTTTTTTTCTTGTAAGCAGTTTTAAACAACAAAAATTTATTATCCCACAGTTCTTGAGGTCAGAAATCAGGTTGCCTTTCAGCGTGGTGGTCCTGGCTCAAGGTCCCTGACAAATTTGCATTCAGATTAGTTGGCCAGAACTGCAATCATGTCAAGGCTCAAGTTGCCCTGTGGCATGTGGCATCTTCCTGGACCAAGGATTGAACCCGTGTGTCCTACATCGGCAAGCAGATTCTCTACCACTGAGCCACCAGGAAAGTCCCCCTTCCTGTTGTTTCGTTTCCTTTATCTTTATTTTCTTGGGTGATTTTGGTATTGTTTATGTAACCTTGAGATAGCTGTACTCTTCTTACATGAGAGAAAATTTGAACCTTGGATAATTCCTTAGCAAAAAGGAATTGGTTTGATCTTCCCTGGAGGCATTACCACCACCTGCTTTATTCAGCCCTAGAGATGGAAATAAGAAACCCCAAGAGACTTCACACAACCTTGGAGTAGAGCAGCAAACCCTTATAATTGACCCCTTCTCCCTCCCCTATCAGACTCCTGTTGTTCCGATCCACAGAGCTATGAAATCAGCTTCCTGGGCACGCAGGACCTTAAAACAGCCACTATAAGCTACTTTCCCATTACCTTCCTTTGTAGGTGTGTTTGGTGGTTTGTTTTTTGGGGGAAGTGTGTCCTTTTTGGTTAAAACAAAAAAAAAGTGTGTGAGAGAGGAGAGCAAGTGATTCTTCTGGAAGGTTCTACTCCCCACCCAGAAGATCAGCACCTCTTTACAGCATACCTGCTCTATGGTGAGGCCCTGTGCTGGGTGCAAAGGGATGCTAAAGTGTAGAACAGTCCTGCTCTCAAGTGGCTTCTGTATAGTCCAGAGGTGAAATATTACCGTGATGAAGAAGACAAAGAAAAATGCACAGTAGCATTTATGCCCCTAGTGGTTGCCACAGTACTGATAAGGCAGATACTTAAACTTTCCTAAAGCAATAATGTGAGAAGCAGAAGGAGAATAATGGATGTGGCCGGGAAATAAAGTGAAAGTCTTTGTTATTATGTTTGTTTTTCAGGTCTAGGAAACTATTTCACAACATAATGATTTCTGAGACCTTTTGATATCCTGCTTGTAGAACCTTCTTTCTACATTTGGCTTTCATTTGGCTCCTTCTCATCAGTAATCAGACAGTTTCACTCTTATTTAATTACTTGTTGCCATACAAAAAGATCATTTGCATCTTCATTGTTTTTAATTTTGAAAAAGTAAATTAGGTTTGTGTGTATACTTTTGTATCCACTCTTCTAATATCATGTAAGTATTTACAGAGGATTTCATAACATGAATTAGCCTTTGGGTCGTGATGAGAATAGAAAGGCCAACCCAGCCCCCAGTCTACCAATTTGCTAGCTTCCTCTTGTGTCTGAAGATGGTAATGCTACTGGTGGTGCTTCGTTTGAATGGACGCACCTGGAAGGTGAGGTTGGCTACAATCAGGATGTCAGCCTTTTACGAGGTAGTCTTTCCTTGGCAATTGCGTCTCTCCTCTAATGGATGATACAGGCAGATTTTAAGTGTCCCGAGTAAGCAGAGTTCTGCAGCCTCTCTTAAGGCTGTGATTGGAATTCTTCTGAAATAGCAAAGTGTGTATGTAAGACTTTTTTTTTTTTTTTTAACATCATTCAGATCTTAAGTGCACTGTGAACCAGAGCTTGCCCTATATGTAACAAGAATGGACTTATTTCTGGAAAACTACTCCTTTATCCTAAAGTACATAGAAATAGACTATTGTAATTTTTTTATTTGGCTGCTCCGGGTCTTAGTTGCAGCATGTGGGATCTAGTTCCCTGACCAGGGATCAAACCCAGGCCCCCTCCATTGGAGCACAGAGTCCTAACCTCTGGGCCACCAGAGAAGTCCTCCCCCTTCTGACCTGAAGTCCACATTACCTCCTTTATTAATGTTTCCGGTTTGAGTGTGTTCTTTTCTTTCTTGTTGGCAACAAAGTATGTTTGCTTTTAGTCTCTTAATAAAAAGTGAATTCTGAAGTTTGATTTAATTTTCCTCTTCTAGACGGTTAAATCCCACACAGAAACAGATGAGAAACAAACGGAGAGCCGCACCGTCACCCCGCCTGCTGCACCCAAACCAAAACGGGAGGAGAACCCTCAGGTAGGCCAGCCCTCCCAGGCATGGCTCAGTCTCTGAGATGTGACTTTACTCTCATACATCAGGGGGACCCTTGCTTTCTGAACCACTTGATTTCCTTTTCTTGTGCTTTCTCACGCTTCAGTGATGTTATTGCCAAATCAGGTTGGCCTGGGACAGATTAAGAGTGTGGCCTTAGGGTTCACGAGCTGGCAAACAGAGATTCCATAGCTGTGTCACAGATTTGAATTGTGTGATGCATGACCATTTCCCCAGGTACCCCCTGGCATTCCTAATGATCATTCTGTTTTGTTTGTCTCAGCCAGCATCTATAAGGGGTCCGGTTCACTCAGTTAACGTGTATCTATGTTATTGATTACACTCGTTACATGTGCATTTTTGTTATTACTATTGTATTGCATTAGATCCCCAAATCCCAGATGAATCAGTAGCTCGAAAGTAGATCACTGAAGCACAAAAGTAGGGATGAAAACAGTAACATCTGTACTGCAACTTAACATAGACTTATAAACTTAAATCGCAAACAAAACTCTGATACAAACACAGATTGTGAATTTGTGTGTCCTTAGACAATAGAATATTATAGTTGATACTTTTGTACAAGCAGCTCTAAAAGAAAAATATGGACAGGTAATATGATGACGAGTATCTGATAGTTGGATTTTATTAGACCAGATCCATTCCCTTCTGGCCTCAGTGCATTCTTTGTAATGAAACCACGTCAGATAGTGGCATGAAGCCATCAAAGCTTCATGTCATTTTTTAGAGCAATGATTTATTAAGCCAGTTCAGGTTTTTCTACAACAAGAAATTATAATTCTTTATGATATGAAATGAATTAATTTTTAATCTGCTTTTTAAAGAAGAGACTGAAACTTGAACCAAAAAGAAGTACTAGTCGTGCATGTTGCTGAGAAACTTACAAAATCATCTGCAAAATTAGTGTCAAGTATTAGGCTTGGAGGGTGAAAAAGAGAGCAGATTATTAGCAAAATTGCATTTTCAAAAGAAACTGAAGGATGTCTTACGTCAGTAGCACTGTGTAGACACGCAGGTACCCTTGTGTTATAACAGGTATTTCTAATTGGACAGAATCACTGCCATAAAGAGGATAAATTCGTTATTGGTATACATGTGATACATAGATGAGGCTAGAGTTCTTGACTTTTTATTCTATTTATCACTAAAAATCAGTTCTGTGGAAGAGATTCTTTCCCCATGTAGTAATTCTTTTATGAGTTTGATCTGGACTGGCAAAGATGAGTTGGATGTGAGTGGCCAAGAAGGGTGCCGTTACTTGATTAAAAGAAGGTGCATCAGAATGTCAGTTCACACACTGCTTTATTAACACAGAACAGTTGGGAGACAGTCTTCTGATCTTAAGTTTTGAAGGAATAAGTGAAAATTAGGAATGCGGTTAATTGGCAGCTGCAAAGTGTATGCAGTGTAGAGAATGGGCAGCAGTGTAGAGAACGGGCAGCAAGTCCAAGGCTTTTCCTTACTGAAGCACTCGGGCTGTTGGGAGGACAAGTGCCCACCTGCTTTTGAAATAAGAAATAAAATAATTACATTTCTTCAGGATGCTGAGAATACCAGTAAAGGACATTTCTGTGTTCTCAAGTGGTTTGTTCAAGATTATCTTTATAAAACACTCAGTAACTTGAGTAGCCTGAACCTGTCAGTTCAGGCCAAAATATCATGATGCTTAATGTTGAGAGTAAAATGTCTGGATTTTCAAAGGCCAAATTGTGGTATACATAATTCTGCAGGAGTGTCAACTAATGCTGTTTCCTTATTCATCAGTTAGAGAAATTGATGGTATATCATTTGGCATATTTAGCAGCCGCATGCAGTGCTATAGCCTCAAATGAAGACATACTTTCCAGACCCACATCCAACCAAACAGCAAAATAGTAATCAATCTGTTGCTCACTCGATGTTTAAGCAATGAACATTCCAGCCTTGGAGTCCATTGTTCTCATCAGTCTAGCTTCTGATGGAGCTCTGAGAGTGGTGGTCAGAGAGAAATGACTCTATAATTTATAGGTCCGTGGTTGATTGGAAAGTCACAGTATTAAGCAGAACCACCTACTAGCATTCCTAAAACTCTTAGCTTTGAGTTTTCATTGTCCTGAAAATTGAACTGAACTTTCATTGTCCAGTCAGTGGTAGTAAAAATACAAGAACTCTTGACTTGGTATCACAAATGAAGTTCTTAGAATTTGGAGCTTGTTGTATGGGAGGCTCTTTGGAACACTCTCTGTGTGGTGTTTTGTTTTTGTTTTTGTTTTTTTTCCAGTGTGGAGTCCTCTTTTCTTTTAGAGAATTTTTCTGGGAAAACTTAGGTCTTTCAAGATTCTGATTTCTGCCATAGAGAAAGTAGAAGATGCAGGCCCCAGTCCTTCTCTTGATTCCTGTAAGATCAGAAAGCTTCCTGGGCAGCTTCATAGCTTCTCAGAGTAGAGGGTGCCTGCTCCTTGCTCATCTGAACCTGGCTTTCTTCCTGCCACCAGCCATTGGGTGGCTTTCCCTAGGAGTCTAACTGGGAACATGCAGTTGGCTTTGTGAGAACCCAAACTGAAGTATATTCTTCTTTTGTTTCTCTGGCACAGAAACTTGCCTTCATGGTGTCTCTAGGGTTGGTAACACATGACCATCTAGAAGGTAAGAGAAGACATTCATGATGCTGCCTTGCTTCTGGCCTAGAGCTTTGTTCTCAAAAATGGTGTTCTATTTATTGTTAGACTTGAAAATTGGAACACAGAGTGTGATTCAACCAGTGTGGACTCTTTTTTTGGAGTAAACTTACCTTCCTTCTAGCTAATGTTCAGCTTCTCTCCTGTCTTTATTTATCCACACTATTGTCCTGGGGAAATTCCCTATTTGCCTGAATTAAGGGGACTGCTGTTCACTTAGAGAAACTATTTTTTTTTCCTGGCAGCACAAAGTAGCAAATGGCCCTCTGACAAGTCTTGGGATTTCTCAGTCACTTTTGATTATCAGAATCTTAGGAATAGTTGCAGAGCTGTGCCTTTCTTAGTTTTTTAATTCAAGAGTGGTAAACTATGATTACTCGGTCTCGGTCTATGGATAAAGGTCACCCACACCTATATTACAGTGACCTAAAAATAGATCAGGACAGCTTGTTGAGAGGTGTGGTCTACTGTTAAGCTCTCAGTCCACAGAGAGCCACCTGCAGGACAGCACGGCCTTGCCCTCCAAGAGGCAAGAGGAAACGGTCCTGCGTGCTTGCTCCCAGCCGCGTGCTTGCTCCCAGCTGCGTGCCGGCCTTGGCTGAGGCGGCAGTGCAACCAAGAGACTTGCTCTCCTTCCCTAACTTGTCATGGGAAAGCCAGTAGGTAGACAGGGAAGGTGAGCTTGGCGGGGTTCTCCGTGCCCCTCTTCTAATCCAAACCTTTTGCTTTCCGAAGAAATCCAAAGCAAGAGGCAAGAGCGGAAACGAAGAACCACAGCGAACCCGGTGTACAGTGGCGCGGTCTTTGAGCCGGAGGTACTCTTGTCAGCACTCGGCCCTTCCTCCACGTGTTCAGTTTTATTCACAACTCCTTCAGTGCCTCCCCTCCGAAAACCTGCTTAAGAGCAGTACCCAGATTGTACTTGGCCAGCTTTGTAAAATGGGGGATTTTTTCTCTGGCCTACCCCATTTTTTCATTTTTCTCACTGTTTTTCCCCTTAATTTCTTCCCAAAGTTCAAGTAGCTACAGACCTACCTTAAAATTTTAACTCATCCTGTCATTTGAGTATGACTGTCTCCTGAAGCAGAGACAGGCTTCTCTGGAGTATTCTCTTAGAGCCAAGTACACATAATAACCCCACACCTTGGGGTGACCGGCACTAACTACTTGGCAGGTTGGCGGGCCTGCAGTGCCTGGTCTTTAGCTTGTACCAGTGTTAGTAATAACCATGCTGTTCAGCCAGTCACCTCTCCGTCTTCATTCCCCAAAGCGTAAGAAGAGTGCAGTCACCTACCTGAACAGTACAATGCATCCCGGGACCCGGAAGAGAGGTGAGTACCTTTCTGTGTCTCTCCCTTGCTGTTGCTTTTGCTTTCTGTGTTGTGTTTCCTTCCCCTCCCTCCTCCCATTGTCCTGGAGCCTGTCTTAATTCCTGTTCCCCTTGAAAATAGTCTTGCTGCTGCTCTCTGAGAATAGGGGGAAAAGAGTGAGGTTTCTTATGAGAGGTCTGTACACTGGATCAAAGCTGCCTTCCTGGGGTTCTGGCAGAGCTGGCTCAGGGGAATGGCTTACTGCAGCGTTTCTGCCCCAGGCCCATCAGGCTGTTGATGAATAGCACAGGGAACAGGACACCCTGTAAGAAGAAGCATTTTAGCATCATTGAGCCAAACAGAACGCTGCTGTTGCCAAGGTGTTCTTAGTAGTGTCTGAATGGTCCTGACGCAGTGAGGACAGAGCATCACTCTTAAGCGTCTGTGAGCTGCAGGCTTCCTAGGGAGGAGAGGGGTAGCCACACTGAGAATTTAGAATGTATGCGAGAAGAGAGCACCTCCAACCAAGGCAGAAAAGATCGCTGCCAACCAGGCTCCCCAGAGCAGACACTCCGAAAGAGCTCGCCCCAACTGCCCCCAGGGCAGTCCCACTCTCACCACAGGTAGGCCTGAAAAGGTCTTAATGGCTCAGAGTTTGAGCTCATAAGCAGGGCTCTGAAATTGTTCTTTGATGTCAGTAATACAGCCCAAGGTCCCTTTCTCCACATGATAATGTGGCCCTGAATTACAGTTCTAGGCCAGAAAGGTTGCAGAGTGAGTGGAGTAGCGTGCTGATTTGTGTGCATGCACACTGTCTCAGGGCTGCTGGAAGCTTAGGCGGTCACCTCGCCCCTTTGTCTGCCTTAGGCAGGGCTCCAACTGTGCCATTCCCACCTCTTCCCCTCACAGAGACAGCACCCCCGCCTTAGTGACCCGTTCCAGTGCTTCGTCAGTCCCTCCTTCTGGAAGCCAAAACACGCTTAGATGGGAGTCTTGGAGTCACTGGGCTTGCTTCATATTGATCCCTAGGCTGCAGTGTCATGGGTTATTTTCTGTAGTTTTGTTTTGGTTTTGGCAATTTTTAGTGACCTCTGACATAATTCTCAGAGAGGAGCCCCCAGCCAGAAGCTGCAGTTAATTGGCCTGCCAGTGGGCAGTATCCGCTAAGAGGATAGGGGTTAAATGAGCCAGAAAGACCTTGGCATCTCTTGCCAAGGTCAGAGGATGAAAGCCTGCATTCACAATGCCTAGGACGTGCCTTCTGTGGGTAAACAAAGAGCATTCATCTTCCACTTTGCCTTCTAGCAGCACTAAATACCTTCGAAAAGACAAACCGGTATGATCTGTCTCTGTACGGCAGACAGTGCCAGTTTAACACAGATAGGTAATGTTTGTGGAATATCTGACAGAATCATGACTCTTGTGCATAATTCTAATATAAATAATAACTGTTGGCAAAGTCATGATCCCATATACCGTTCACCGGTGCTCATAGGCGGTTGTGAACCTGTTGTTGTTGTTGTTTTTGCCTGTGGTACGCTGGGTGTACACTTTTGATCACTTGACATCTTAGAAGCTATGACCTTGGCCCCTGGAAGACAGAGGCCCTGACTTGATACATCATAAGGCAGGAGGGGTTGGCCTGGACTTCTCACACCCACTAGGGCTCATTTGTAGATTCTCTGTAGCCATGACGTTTGATGCAACATGCTCCTGCTCAGACCAGCTCTCTCAGTTAGCAGTGTTACTGATGACAGGGCCTTACCTGAGACGCTAGGACAGGTAGTTCCCTGGAATGTTTGTGATGGAAGCAGGGAGCACTCCTTGATCAACTGGGGAGGGTATCTGAGTCCAGGCATACTTAAAGTCGTTGTTAGGCCCACAACATCTTTTTAGCTCTTAGGTTTCAGCTGCTCCCAGAACATATCTCTTACTAGCTCTGCCAGCAAGGGGCAGAGTAGTTAACTTGAATTTTGCCTCTTCCCTTTGCCTTTCTCCACCCTCATAAAGTGAAGCAACTAAAATGTGTATAGGAGAGAAAAGCACAATCAGAAGTCCTCGAGAATATCTCTGGGAACTGAGAATCATTAATATTATTATATGAATAGTGATTGCAGAAAAACTTTAGGGAACAACGTGCAGAAGACACGGGAAAATAAATACTTATCCCTGGCCTTGACTCCCATTGAGCTTTGATATCTTGTTTTCCCATTAGAAATCTCAGATTGTAATAGTTGAGGAGTGTCTCTTAATCTTCCCGAGACGAAGACCTTTAACATATGACCCAGAATCTCCTGCCATTCTCTGAGGCTCTCTTATCCTCCCTTTGAGACTCATGCATTTGTTTCTAGTAACATTTAAGTCTTTGCTTCTCTTCCTCTATCTGGGACTGTTGTATTAACTTCCTGTCTGCTACCTCACTTCCTTTTCCATGCTAGCCAATGAGGAACACTGGCCAAAGGTATGTAAGATCATTTTTCCCCCTTTCTTTCCCTCCCCCTTTTTCCCCTTTTGTTCCCTTCTCTCGGTATATAGGTCGTCCTCCAAAATACAATGCAGTGCTGGGGTTTGGAGCCCTTACCCCAACATCCCCCCCATCCAGTCATCCTGACTCCCCTGAAAATGAAAAGACAGAGACCACATTCACTTTCCCTGCATCTGTTCAGCCTGTGTCCCTGCCCAGCCCCACCTCCACAGACGTAAGTAACTTGGGAAAAGCTCACTCTCTTTCTCAGACCTGAAATCGGGGAAACCGTTATCATATGTTGTCTCCTTACCAGCTGCATCTCCTTGACTAACCCTGGAATAGCAGTCATCCCTCCAGGACACCATGTGCCATGTAAGGCAGCTTTCTGCTAGGGCCCCAGGTCCTGCCAGGAACCTGAGAATCATGTTAAATACCACATCAGGAAGCTCGGTCAGGGTTCTCAGTCTGGATTTTATCCGCTGTGAAGGAGTTCTCAGGAAGAGGGATGGGGTGGGGAAGCCAGCTCCTATAACAGAGGTGTGCAGCGTCTTGTCAGCAGTTTTGGGGAGTGGGGATAATGGACAAAGGTGCACATTTCCCCCAGCAGTCCTTGTTTCTTGCTTCAAGTAGAATTTAAGACGCGGAAAACTTTGCCTTAGAGCAACTTTATTCAGCAGAATTGATCAGAAACAGGTTCCTGAGAAAGCATCAGCCTGCCCCTGAGGCTGCAGGCATGTAAACTGCGCCCCCCTCCCCTTCACCTAACAGATCCTGCACACCCTCTGCTGAGCAGGTGCTGCTCTTGAGGCTGGGGACAGAACAGGCAACACAACCAATCCCTGCCCTCAGGGCACTCACATTGCAAGGCCAGAGGCAGGGGCTAAGCAAATGAACATTTAAATGTCAGGTAATGAAATGTGCAGTGAAGAAAAGGGGCACAAAATCAGAGTTACAGCAGGAGGTCCTGTTTTATGGAGAGCAGTGAGAGAGAGTCCTCTGATGGGAATGGAGTAGGTGGGAACATCTGTGGGGAGGCATTCCACGCCGAGGGGACAGCAGAGCAGAAGACCTGCTCACAGGAGGAAGTGCGTGTGGCACAGAGAGGCTCTTGGCGAGCACGTGAGAGAGTGTGTGGGAGAAGAGACTTCAGAGGGCTGGGCCCGTCTTGCAGGGTCTTGTAGCTTTAACTCTGAATGAGATGGGGGATGCCAGAGGGTTTTAAGTAGAAGAGTAGCATTACTTTTCACTTTTTATTTTGAAAAAATTTCAAACCTACCGAAAAGCTTCACTAACAACACAGAGAACAAATGTCTGCCCTTCACCTAGATTCACCAACTGGCACAATCTTGCCACGTTTGCTGTTCCCCACTCCTCCGCACACACTTGTTTTGCCGATCTAGTTAACGAGTTGGAAACATCATGAAGCTTTACCCGAAACACTTCAGTGTGTATCTCCTAAAAACAAAGATATTCTCTGACATAGCCACAATAAACTTACCAAATTGAGAAACTTTAATATGATAAAGCATTATTATTATGATATATATACAGCCCATCTTCAGATTTCTCCAGTTGTCTCAGTAAATGCCTTAGTGGCACTTTGTTTTCTTCTGTTCCAGGATCCAATCCAAGATCACTTTTGACATTAATTTTTATGGTGCTTTGTCTTTAGTCTCCTTACTCTGGAACCGTTTTTCAGCCTGTCTTTGTCTTTCATGACGTTACCGTTTTTTAAAAGATAAGCCATGTGCTGTATAGAGTGTCCCTCCATTTGGATGATCTGATTGTTTCCTCAAGAATAGATTCAGGGTGTGCCTTTTTGTAGGTGCACTAAATACACGATGATGAGCCCTTCTCAGTGTATCTCAAGGGGCATGTGTTGTCCATCCGTCTCGTTGTTGATGTTAGCTTTCATCTCTAAGGTAGACTCCATCAGATGTCTCTACTTGTAAAGGTGCCTGTTTCCTTAGGTGCAGATACCTTTCAGTCTGTAAAAGTACTCCAGCAGTCTTCAGTTCAGTTCAGTCGTTCAGTCGTGTCTGACTCTTTGCAACCCCATGAACCGCAGCACGCCAGGCCTCACTGTCTATCACCAACTCCCAGAGTTTACCCAAACTCAAGTCCATCGAGTCGGTGATGCCATCCAACCATCTCATCCTCTGTCATCCCCTTCTCCTCCTGCCTTCAATCTTTCCCAGCGTCAGGGTTTTTTCAAATGAGTCAGCTCTTCGCATCAGGTGGCCAAAGTATTGGAGTTTCAGCTTCAGCATCAGTCCTTCCAATGAACACCCAGGACTGATCTGCTTTAGAATGGACTGGTTGGATCTCCTTGCTGTCCAAGGGACTCTCAAGAGTCTTCTCCAACACCACAGTTCAAAAGCATTAATTCTTCGGCGCTCAGCTTTCTTTATAGTCCAACTCTCACATCCATACCTGACCACTGGAAAAACCATAGCCGTGACCAGCAGTCTTACTCAGTGATTTTAGCGTCCTTTGATGGTGCTTTCCTGCATTTATTATTTTTAAGGCATTTGCAGAATTTACTTGGATTCTATAGGAGACTGAGGAGGACAGGGTGGAAGCACAGAGAGACCAGGTAGGAGGCCGTTGCAGGCGCCCTGGCAGAAGCTGACGATGGCTTGGCCCAGTAGAGTGGCAGAAGCAGAGGTGGAGAAAACTGATAGGGTCTGTGTCTGTTTTGAAGAATGAGCAGAATTAGATAAGGGGTTGTAAGAAAAAAGAGAATAGCCAAAGATTTTAGCCTAAACAACTGAAAGGATGACGCTGCTGTTTACTGGAATGACAAGAGCAGGTTTGAGAAGAGAGACCAAGGAGTTAATCTTGTACATGTCCCATTTCTTTTGTGGATTACAGAGCTTGTCTTTACCTGAAGCTACATCTTCAGGTTAAATGTCCTTTCAGCTTGAAGTTTCTTTTTGTACTTATTAATGATCTGCATGCATGCACGCAAAGTCATTTCAGTCGTGTCTGACTCTACGACCCTATGGACTGTAGCCTACCAGACTCCTCTGTCCATGGGATTCTCCAGGCAAGAATACTGGAGTGGGTTGCCATGCCCTCCTCTATTAGTGGTCTGCTCCTCTCCAAAGAGCAAAAGAATACCGTATGCATAGCATGAGTTACAGTTCCAGAAGCAGCAAAGTAAGTGCTGTCTTTGGAGGACCAAGGTCATGGAAGAGTCGTCTTCTCGGGCAGGTTTCCTTCCTTGGACATGGCCAAGGCTACAGGCCTAGACTTGCTCTCAAGATTCAGCATTGGCTTTTGACATTAGTGGTTGACACAGATTTGCTGCCTCTCCTGTTAACAAGTACCAGGACACTGTCAGAAACCTTGTTTGTTGGCCCCAAAGATTGTCTCCACTTTCTTCAGTTGAAGCATTGCCAAGGTATTGCCAGCTCACAGTTTCTTGGTAGGGGTCCTTCGCAAGGTGATGCACAAATGGTGGCAAACAGGCGATTGTGGATCTGCAATTGAGTTATTGCTAAAGAATGCTATTTTTATGACTTTTGACTTAGAGGGTTTATGATTTTATTTGATTGAACCCAAAGGATCCATTCAGATCAAATCACAAACTGAAAAGCTTCTGCCAAGTTTCATCTTAAAATGCAAACTTTGTTCTTTCCAGGAAACTAAAGGTGAAATAAAGCTTTTCTAAAACCACTAAATATTTTGAGAACCTTCTAGGTTACACCTAGTGGAATGGATGGGACTTCCCTGGTGGTGCAGTGGCTAAGACTCCATGCTCCCCATTGCAGGGGGCCCGAGTTCAAGCCCTGATCAGGGAACTGGATCCTACAGGCCCCAACTAAGACCCAAAGAAACCAAATAAATAAAAACGCTAGTGGAATGGATAAGATAATTGACTTCTACTTTTTCAGTGTCCCAACAGTGGCAGTGATTAAAATCAGCACACAGGGCTCTGTAAACCCTAACAACGTTAATTAAACAATCACAGTCGAGAGGCAAGCCTTTCCTGGGGATCAATAATCATCCAGAAGGAGCGAGTGATGTAAGACCCAGCCGGTCCCTAATCTTCAGGATATACCTGTTGCCACTGTCATCGTTTTCATGAGAAGAAAAGATACGTTGACATGGTTGAAAATTATTTTAGCAAATGATGAAGTTGTGATTGATATAGCCAGGGTGTTTCCCACAAACATACACCCCTCAGCTCCTAGCAGAGCTGTTTGGTTTACGGTAGTAATTTGGTCAGTCACCGAAGCCTAATAAGCTTTTGGACCTGGGGCAGCCCCTCTGGGGGACTTCCTCTGCTCTCTTTAAGCAAAGAACCAATTCTGTGTGGAAGAAATACATATCCTGGCATTTTATATTCCATTTTGATGCGCAGCAGTTCTCAATGTGTGGTCTGCATGTCCCTGAGACTCTTTCAGGGGTTCAAAATATGTATTTTCAAATATAGTATCAATCAAAACATAAAATCAGAAATGTTTTCATAATAGCACTAAAATGTTCTTTGCCATCTTCATTCTCATTCTCCCACGCATAGGACAGTGATGTTTTCCACATACTACGTCATCAGTGATGACGTCATCACTGAGCGCTAACCAAAGGTGTGCCTGCGTGTTCTTGGGTTTTAACATTTTTCAGTACGTGATTTTTGTAACTTCCTGTGATTCTGTTATTATTTCAAAATAAAAAAGCTTTAAAAGTTTTAGTACAAAAATAGCAATAGGTAGAACTCACATAAACAAAAGCACTTTGAAGTAAACAAGAGCACTTTGAGGTAGACAAAAGCGCTTAGTAATTCTTAAAGTTACTAAGGGGTCCTCACACTGAAAAGATTATGAACTGCTGCTATAGGATATGTAAATAAGATAAGAGTTTTCTTTCCTTTAGGAACTTGAAAGAAATTATTTAGCCTTTATTTTATGTACTCTCCACCTTCCACTTCCTGATGGTCTCCTTACTCAGTAGCAAAGGGAAGTGAACAAGAACTCTGTCCAAAAAATAAGACAGATATTTGGGATAAGATATCCAGTTTGTCTCATCTACTTCATTACTGATAATTTTACCTGTGGTTCATGTAAAAAGAGTTTCAGAAACCTTAAAATTTTTCTAAACTCCTTAAAGTCACAGACTTAAAGCATGTGGCTGTGGTTTAAGAAAGATGAGCTGTCTAGAGGAGCACTCCCCTCAGCCTGATCTTAAGAACAAACGAAGAAAGTCACAGTTAATCTAGGAGAGAAACCTTCATGTCTTTCAGTGGCTTTGAAGTTAAACTGTTATGCTGCATTCTCCTGCAGTATTTTTGCACATGTACTAAGTATCTTTTTTTTTTTTTTTTGTCCAAAGGTAACATTGTTTTACTAAAAAAGATTAGCATCCATCCACACTTTGATGTATCTTACAACTTTTTGCAGCCAGTTTTCTACTTCACCAGATACCCTAGATATGTAGATACTGCCAGATAGTCTCCTTTCCTTTCCTTTGGAGAGAAATTGTAGGTCTGAGAAGATGACATTCCTGAAGATAGCCTGGAGAAGGGAAAGACGACTCACTCCAGTATTCTGGCCTGGAGAATTCCACGGAGTCTATAGTGCATGGGGTCACAGAGAGTCAGACACAACTGAGCGACTTTCACTTTCACTTTCTGCAGTGGTGGCTGAAAGGTTATATCATAGAAAGGAAGAACTGAGCATTGCTCTATCTTTCCTTCCTGTGCAAAGTTTCTCTATTAGACCTTCTGGCAGAATAGCCTGTAATTCTAAAACAACACACTGGAAGTGAAAAGGAGTCCTCCCCAAGTTGTGGCACTGCCTTCTTAGCTAACCTCTGGCACGACCCCTCGGTCTTCCCTTCCCTGGTGTCCTTAGCAGCAGCATTAATCCTGTTCAGAGAACGGGCCAGGGATTGACTCGCTGGAAACCACCTCTTTAATACCTCATTTTTAAAAAAATTTGTTCCCTCCAAATTTTAAATAGATCTGCTTTTTCCTGATGGTGCCTTTTGTCGTGAGGGCTCCCGCAGACTCACCTGAGTACCAGAACTGTCCCTGGTGGAGGGGAGGGGGGATGAGCAGAGCACGCTAGGCTGCTCTTCTTCTTCCATCTGGTGAAGCATCTTACAGGAGGAGTAAAGCCTCCTGGAATAGAAGGGGCCATCGCACAGCAGATGCCAAGTACTGGCTTACAGAGAACACTGTCAGGTGCTTGGCTGTTTTAATTCTTCATGGTAGAATGCTCATAGGAGTTTAATATGCTCTGACTTAATCCTTTCCCATGTGAATTTTGACTATAGTTTTTCTCCCAGAACAAGCAAAATGTTTAACAGAAGCCTCCATTTCTTGTCTGTCTGTCTTTTCCAATTTTTCTAAACTCCCCTGAAAAACGATAGGTAATGGGAATTTTTGGTATCGTATTGTGGAACACTTTGATGAATGGATTTCAAGGTCTTTCAACTTTATGATTTGTGGGTTGGACTGTACTAAAACATAAATGCTGAGCTGTCACCTCTAAAGCTCATTTTGGCCTGGGTGACTACAGAGTTACAGTCTCCTGTAAACTCTTAAGAATACCGGCCCCACCTGGAGAGCCCCAACTGTATGGACCAGGTCGGGAGCTTGCACCATTGGTAATTCCTGCTTTTCCTGAGCACTCTTGTAATGAGTTGGAGGGGCACAGCTGATTGTCCTAAAACGTTTATTATGTATATTCAGAATGTGCATGTTAACATTCAGCTTTTACCTTTTTGTCCTTTCTTTACCTTTCCTCACAATGTCATAGGGTGATATCCATGAGGATTTTTGCAGTGTTTGCAGAAAAAGTGGCCAGTTGCTGATGTGCGACACGTGTTCCCGTGTATATCATCTGGACTGCTTAGACCCTCCTCTGAAAACGATTCCCAAGGGCATGTGGATCTGTCCCAGATGTCAGGACCAGGTAATGTGGGGTGGGTTAGAGAGGACGAGGGACAGAGGAGGAGAAAGACCCCCCCTCCCCTCTCATCTGGGGCAACAGCTCAGTTTCTTCCTGCTCCGGTAGCTCTCCAGCCACGTCTGCCATACCCACAGGACAGCCCTCACCTGCATAGCTCCATCCTCTCAGAGGTCCTCAGTTCATGGGGCAGTGACTCATGTAAGGTGGAGAGACCCTAACTGCTTCTCTCTATTTGAAATGGCATATCTTTTTATTACCGTTACCCTTAAAACTCCACAGTACTGTCTGCCTCATTCTCTAAAAATGGTCCAAACTCAGCATATGGTTGAAACTCTGGAAATAAAATCCTTAAAGAAGAATGTGAAATTGATCATTTAGTTCAAATAAGAGCAGTTTTACTTTTAACCTGTGTTCTCATCAGGATCAGAGCACTAACTATAAAGTACTGTCTTAATATTTACTGCACTTGAAAGAAGAGAAACAGTGCTCCTTCCCTCCCCTTTCTGTTTAGTTTCTGATTTTTTTTCTCAATGATTCATGTATGTCTTTATGTTTTTATGACAAGCTGTCCTGAGATCTTTTTGAAACTAGGCAAGCATATAAATAGTAAATAAATAAGCCCAGTACTCAGCAAGCTTTAGGAGCCCTGCTCAATTTTTTGGAATCCTGATTTGAGAGACTTCTGGTCTCCCCCTTTAAACCTTCAGTCTCCGTCCTCACTGTCTCCGTGATGCCATAGAGACAGTCCTCGTACTGATGCTGCTTTGTGACCTCTGATAATTTTCTTCTTGGGGTCTAGATTATACTTCAGTGTTTGGGGTTGATATTTAATTTCCTTGATCAGGCTGTCTTTGAGGGACATATAAGCTAAAACTGAGAGAGGCAGCCCATGCCAGGTCAAGGATGCGCCTGCCTGTGGTGCTGCCGTCGCGCAGATGTGCAGCTTGTGTGCTGCTGGCTCTGGCCATAGGGCGTAGCTGAGGGTCATGCAGCAGGTCTGACAAGTTGGGAACGCCCAGCCCAGTCCCCACCTGTGCCGGGGCTCAGGTGGCTTGGCTCTTCCTGCCATTGACCTTTATTCTCTCATGCTGGTAAACTGGAACTTCGTAGCCCAGAAACTATAGCCATGGGTTTTGCCATACTGCCACCATAAATCCCTCTTCCTGGATTGTGTCTGCCAATAGCGACGGCCACTGGTGCTTGTTGTTACGTAGGGGATGTGTGCTTACACTTCTTTCTCAAGGATAAAATTCTGAAAATCTTTTCAGATGCTGAAGAAGGAAGAAGCAATTCCATGGCCTGGAACTTTAGCAATTGTTCATTCCTATATCGCCTACAAAGCAGGTAAAAAATTATCCATACTGCCTTTTGAGTGAGCCTGCCTTTGTTTAAAAGTACTGACAGTATTTGTTTTGTTTTCAAAAGGAATTTTAAAGTTACACATGAAAAGCTTTTACTGAATGAAATAAAAAGTTGGGTGTAGTACTTTTTTGGGGAGGAAAACTGAGAAGTGAGATCTTATTTATGTAATGCCAGGCCCAAGCCACTGACAGTTTTCTTAGTGTCCTTTTACATGTAGAACAGAAAGTCCAGGTGACCAGGTTCTGTGTACTGATGCCACATGGGACTAAGTTTCTTTTTTTTTTTTCTTCCCAGCAAAAGAAGAAGAGAAACAGAAATTACTTAAATGGAGTTCAGATTTAAAACAAGAACGAGAACAACTAGAGCAGAAGGTGAAACAGCTCAGCAGTTCTATAAGCGTAAGTCAGCCTCATGCCCTCAGTGACAGGTATAGAGACGCAGCACTTTACATGTACGTCAGAGGACGTGAGGCTCTCAAGGGTTGATGCATTCCTTCAGCGCGCTGACACTGCTACCTTAGGCGCTTGCAGTTTGCCTCCAGTTAGCGGTTGGTCCTCAGGTACAGTTGGTACATGGTGCCTTAGCCAAGCTCTAGAGCATCCTCTTGGCTTTGATCTGAGAGATTTTCAGTCTCCAGATTTTCTGTTACTTGAAGAGGTCAAGTAGCAGCTACAGGAGCATAGCCAGCACCCCAGTGAGCTCCTGAGCATGTTGGGAGGAGTGTGGAGCCGCCTGAACAGACCAGGTCCCCATGTGTAACTCTTCCCAGTTGCTCTAGCTAGCTAGTGGGCCCGTCTGCAGGGCCTTCCCTCCTGTCCCCTCTCCCATGCTCTGCTGGTCGCCTCTCTAGGGTCCCCCGCGCAGCTCGAGAAGGAGCGCTTTCTGGAGATGAGTACTGGAAGTAAACACCGCCCAGCCTGGCTGACTAGGTCGGAAGGAGAGCTGTGTTTGCCGCAGGGATTCAGAGGCTGCTCCTGACTAGAGCAGTCTTTCTTTTCCACTGAGTAGGTCCCTTTTCCACTGAGCAGGTCCCCTTGTTGCAGTGATGTGGCCCCAGCCCTCATGGACGCCAGGTGGCAGTCTTGCTGTCCTTCTTCATTGTACTGCCCATTGTGGCTGGCAGGTTTCACATCACCTTCCCTGCCTAGAACAGAAGCCAGCAGGTGTGGGAGGCCTCATCAGTTCAGTTCAGTTCAGTCGCTCAGTCGTGTCCGACTCTTTGCGACCCCATGAACCGCAGCACGCCAGGCCTCCCTGTCCATCACCAACTCCCGGAGTTCACCCAAACCCATGTCCATCGAGTCAGTGATGCCATCCAGCCATCTCATCCTCTGTCGTCCCCTTCTCCTCCTGCCCTCATACAACACAGCAAAAAGCTACCTGTCCATGACCGAGCAGAAGGCCTTCTCTTGGCTGCAGTCTTTGACTCTCCTAAATATCAGTGAACATCCCGCCTTAGGGCCCTGCCTCTGAACTCCTACTGTCCCAGTGGTCTTCAGTAGGCCCTTAAACTGAATCCAGATACCACTGGCTTGTGTCTATCCTGGAAAGCTCAGCCCAGTCCGGAGCATATCAGCATATTAGCAAGGTAGAAGCGTACCCAGACCTGCTGAAAGCAGCTTCAGCTCAGCTGTGAGAGCCTTTTTCTTTAATGCCTTTCATTTTACAGTATTATAGCGGTGATTCATGTTTGGCTGTAAGTCCTAGTTTCGAGTAGTGGGCTTTGAAGCTGCTCACTCGCTGCCTCTCTGTTGCCTCTCGGGCCTCCTCCTTCCCTTGGGTAGCAGCGCCCGCTCGAGGTGGAGCAGAGCAAGGTGTAGGGCTGCACCCTAGCCCACGGGGATTCTTGTGTCTGGAGAGGGCTGCCGGGCCTGTCAGGACAGCTGGAGGCTCAGTGCCACTGCCCTTCTCATTGGCTGCAGAAATGCATGGAAATGAAGAACACCATCCTGGCCCGGCAGAAGGAGATGCACAGCTCCCTGGAGAAGGTAAAACAGCTGATCCGCCTCATCCATGGCATCGACCTCTCCAAACCTGTAGACTCTGAGGCCACTGTGGGGGCCCTCTCCAACGGCCCGGACTGCACGCCCCCTGCCAACGCCAGCACCTCCACGCCGGCCCCCTCCCCGCCCTCCTCCTCCTCCCAGAGCTGCACAGCGAACTGTAACCCGGGGGAAGAGACTAAATAACAGAGCCCCGCTAGGATAAGCCACAAGATCCCGGCGGCAAGGAGAGCAAAACACTGAAGACTCTAGCAAAGCCAAGCCGGATTTCTTCTGGAAAGTACAGAATTCTTTTGGTTCTTTGGTTCCAGAGAGAGAGAAGATGCTTGTGCCAGGTGGCACCAGAGTTTGCCAATTGATCCTTCTTATTCTGTGTGTACATGCAAAGATTGGACCATGTTACATGAAATAGTGCCAGCTGGAGGTTCTTTGCCAGCACCATGCCAAGTGAAATAATATATTTACTCTCTCTATTATACACCAGTGTGTGCCTGCAGCAGCCTCCACAGCCACGATGGGTGTGTTTTTGTTTGGTCGGGGGGGAAGCAGGGCCGGGCGGAGGGAGAGCAGGTTTCAGACCCTTGTCTGCCGAGCCGTCTGTCTGGGTGGAGAGACAAGTCCAAAGAGTGCGTGGGCTTTCTGTTTCTAAACTCTCACTACTATAAAACCAAAAAGAGGAAGGGGAGATTTCACCAACCCCAGTGCCCAGAGGAGGGGTGGGGGCGGGGAGGGGGTAGCCGGGGTGGGAACAGTGTACCGAATAAGCAGTATTTCATAGTGTCTGGAGAGGGCACCGTGCCCGGAGAGACGGACACCAAGAACCAGCCACCCGGTTCTTCTCCGGAGCACCCCACTCCCCGACCGTGGGCGCCCCCACATTCCCCAGCTTCCTTCCCTGCTTTGGCAAATTGGTGCCATCCCCATGGGTGAGCCGGTTACCTTCCCTCTCCAAGAACAAGCAGAACCAGGCCTCAGGTGGCCCTTGCCCGGGGCAGGGAAGAAGGGTGTGTGTGTGTGTCGAGGAAGGAAAAACGGTGGATCAGTGATTTTACTTGAAAACAAGCTCCATCCCTTTTCTATATTTATAAGAAGAGAAGATCCTGAGCGAAGCAGCACGCGACCCAGGTGTGTGTGAATCGAATGGAGATGTTTCTTTACTCTCTTTTTTTTTTTTTTTTTAATTTTTGTTTTTATTCCATTTTTCTTTAAAAAAAAAAAGTTTTATTTTGTTGTTTATTTTACATTTTTGGTAACAAAAACTAAAATAAGGAATAGAAAAGCTGTTTTTCAGGCTGACAGTCCAATTAAGGGTAGTCGAGACCTTGCATGGTAGAATAGGAGCCGTAGTGTCAGTGAGGTCCAGTGAGTCTGTGTCAGTCCTTGTGTCATCGTTCGGGGCACTGTTTTTTTATGCAAGGGCAAAAATCTTTGTATCTGGGGAAAAACAACAACAACAACAATTTTTTTTTTTAATTAAAAAGGAAAATAAAAGATATTGAGGTCTTCCTAGTGTTACTTAAATTAAGATCAAGGTAAGAAACATTGTAAAAAAAAAATTACAAAAGTGCTATTTGTTTCCTAAAAACAGTGATTTCTATTAAAAAGGTGTCAGAACTGGAGAAAATTGCTGTGTAGTTATAATTTTTTAGCACAGAACCTGCTGATCATGATGACATTTTGCTGTGTTCGTGTCTCAAGACTGGTGGGCTAGTCTCCGTGATTTCTGTCCTCCAGAAGGCTGCAGCCCTGACAGGCAGGGGCAGCGCTCTCCCGCCATCCTCCCCTCCTCGGGAAAGACTGTCATCCCTGCTTGGTGCAGGGAGTGGGGCTCCTGTTTCTGGAGCCCACATGGAGCGCGGATGGTGTCAGGGTCCTGCTCCTTGTCTCCTCGGGTTTTGCTGGAGCAAAAGGCTGGTGCCTAAATAAGATCCCTTCCTTTGGTGCTGCTCTTGGTCTTTCAGCCACCAGCATTTCGAGTGCCTGGGGGACAGCTTTGAAGGAAGTGGCCAGTGAAGCTCATTGGTGCCCACACACCCTGGCTTTGAAGGGTGCAGGGAGCAGGCTGGCTGCATCAGCCCTTGGTGCTTAGAGAGGACACGGGAGTGAGATGTCTTGAGGGGACAGGGTCTCTCTGAGACGAGGGAGTCCCTGGGCGGCCTTCGTGTCATCACACCTTTGAAGAGAGGTCTGCATCTCCAGCCACTTTCTCTGCCTGCTGGCTCCAGGCACTGGAGATGGTAGTCTTACCCCACTTTACTCACCCACAAGCTTCCTGGGTGACCTTTGGCTAGAATGCTGTGCTTGCCTTGGCTTGGCCTGTCGCCTTCTTGAGAAAACCAGGGTTCTGAAAGGCTTGGACCATTTCTATCATTTTTGCCTTGTGGGAAATAAGTTTTTGTCACGTGTGCCCTCCTGCTGGAGACCTTTGCCCATGGCACACATCTGGCCTCAGGAGAGAAGCAGAGACTCTGTGCCCGGGCACTCCCAGAGCATCTCCCCCAAGCCCACCCTGTGTCCAGTAAGGGCCAGAGTCTAGGAGGGGGCAGAAGGGACCAGTCATCTCTCCCTCACCTAGTGAAGCCCGGAGAGACAGATGGACCCTGAAGGCGACTGCCACAGAGCAGTCCTTTTCACATAAAACGTGTCTCTTCGCTACCAACAGTTTCCGTCTCTCTTCCTGGGATGTTTGTTAGAAGAGGGGATGACGAGGGGGCTGCATCGGCCTCTTGAGAGTCAGGGCCTGGCTGCAAGGTTGCCTGAGGGGGAAAGAAAGGCGCTCCCTTTGCTCGTGCAAAAACCAAGGTGCTATGTCTAGTCAGGGAGCTTTGGGAGATGCCTGGACTAGTTGGAGGAATGGTTGGCGGAGCTTCAGAGCCCAGAGGTGGGCTGTGTGCCCTGTCTTGGAGCCCTCCCATCAGACTTGTCTGGGCCCAGAAACAGGAGGTGGCCGCTTAATACCTGTCTTCTTGAAAGAAGAGGCCTTTGCTCAGGAAGGAGCCACTGGGGATTCTCAGGGGTGGGTGGCTGGGCTAGGAACTAACTGACCAGGATTTTGCAGGCTGCTGTGAGTATTCACACTCTGACCTTGCCAAGGGTTGGGGTACGGATTCCTCTCAAGTTCAGATGTAAGCTGTTGTGCTAGTCACCTAGGATGACGGAGTGGAAAACTGCAGCCCTGCCCCCAAACCTGCATTCTGGATTCAAATTCTCAAACACCCCTCACTGCAGAGAAAAGGCCCTAGTCACCAGTGTCCTCCTCCTCCACTGTCCTGTCAAGAGAAGAGACTCCCTGTCCCTCCAGACTCGAGGGTCCCTGTGACCACCTGAGACACACCTTCATGACCGCCCCACCTCCCTCTTCCTCTCCGCTGCTTTTCCTCCACTGACAGACGCTTCTGAGGGCAGCCAGCTTGCAGCCGCTTCAGAGGCCGGGGAGCGCTGGTTGGGGGCTGGGACTGGTCCAGCTGCCCGCTTGGGCTGGATCAAGGGGCCTCTTGTCAGTCCCGTGGCCAAGGTGACGTGCCCTGGAGGCAGTGAAGTCATGTTGCTGTCATCTTCCCTGCTCACGTTCTTGCCAGTGTGGCCTGAAGCTCCCTTTTTCTTTCAGAGCCTGCTGGGTCTTGTCTCACCTCTGCTGAGCTCATCCTTCCTTACTGGGCCCTTTTGGGGCAAGCCTGCTGGTCATGCCTGACAGGGAGGCCCCCCTCGAGACAGCCCCTCATGGGCCTTACCCTGTGTGGGGCCTGTACCCTGGCCATGGTGGCCTCCGGCTCGCACCCAGCGCCCAGTGTCCCTGTGGCTTCTTGGCTCAGGCTCAAAAGGGCGTGTGAGTGGGGCGCGGCTCCTTGCCCCGCGCCTCTCCCGTGAGGGTGCCGCGTTTCCGGCTCATTGCAGTCTGCGTGTGCAGTCGCCTCTCCAGCCATCTCTGCCACCTACTCCTGGGGCCAGCAGAGCCCTCTTGGGCTCTCAGCCCGAACCACGACCCACACAGCACACTCATGACGGTTTCCTCCCTACATTCCCTTTTAGGGTTTAGTCTTTCTCATTTATCCAAAGGGCTTAATTTAGGAGACTTCTACCCCAGGGGAAGAAGGCTTTTTGGTAGGAGGAAGAATGGGGGCCCAGGTACATCTTCTAGTCTCTGGGCTCTCCAGATTGGGTGGCTTTTGTTGGATGGAGGTGACCTTGCTCTATGTAGAAAGGAAGACCGTGGACCTCACCTCACCCCTCAGCTGGGCACCCTTGGCAGGAAACAGGAGACCCACTCTCTCCAACTTACAGCCGTCCCCAGTGTCACCTCCTTTCTGGGAGGCGAAGGGCGACCCTCCCACCAGAGCACAGGGGAAGAAGCCGAGAGTTTCCCTGTTTGGAGAGCCCAAGTGGAGCTCCTGAAAATAGCCCCTGTAAAGGAAGAACAGGGCTCACAACGTCTCTTCACTCTCCGCTCGCAAAGGCTCTCGTTCCCTGAGGACTCCACCAGCCCCACCGCAGCCTCTGGCCCCTGCCCCTCTCTCTGGCGTTGTTGGGTCCTCAGCCCAGGGTACGCTGCAGTCAGGCAGGACCGCCGGAGGTCAGTGAGCTCTGAGCAGAAAAGTGCCAGCCAGCTCCCAACCTGTCTCTTGTCCAAGCCCTTTGTGATTTCAGTCTTGGTAGAACTTGTATTTGGAGTTTTGTGCTTCAAAGTTTTTGTTTTTGTTTGTTTGAGTTTTGTTTTGAGGGGGTGGGGAGGGATACAGAGCAGCTGATCAATTTGTATTTATTTATTTTAACATTTTACTAAATAAAGCCAAATAAAGTCTCTCAGGCTCATGGTGTTGGGTTTGCGGCAGGGGAGGGTGGATGGGACACAGGCACTCCAGCCCCAGCCTCTGGGGGCGGGGGGGGGCCCCCACTGCTGGGCTCCCGCCAGATCCAGCACCTCCCCAGCCTTTCTGACTGGCTCATGCCCCAAGCCAAGAGGAACGTGAAAAGGAGCTGTTAAAACTTAACGAAAAGGGTGTTACGGGTGAGAGGATGTAGGAACCAGCCCCAAACCCGCTGGGGCCGAGGAACGCTACACCCACCTGAATAGCAGCAGCAGATGGAGGCCCCAGGCCTCACCCAACAGATGCCCCCCAACAGCCTCTCCCCAGAGACCTTAAATAATTTAAATAGCAGGAGGGTGGGGTGGCGGCAGGGAGTGTGTGTGAGGTCAGGCGGGGCCTCGGGGCTGCTGCAGGGCAGTGAGGTATTTGAGGGCAGCAGCCCCGTAGTGGCGGGACAAATCCTGGTGGAACTCGTCCTTGAGGGCCCGGACACAGTCACGATAGGTGGGGTTGGAGCGGAAGCGGGTGATGTCAAGGCTTGGGGCGTGCGGCAGGTGGATGGTGAAGGCCTCTGGCAGCACCAGAAGCTCGTATTCCTGGGGGGCGCGGGAGAGGGCGGGGGGATAGTCACTGTGTAGGCTGGGGGAGGGTGACAGCTCTGGGGCGGGGGGAGCAGATTCATCCAAAGTCAGAGACTTGAGTTCTACAGAGGGCCCTTCACGGTACGGTGTGCCACCGTATAGTGAGCCCCTTGGGCCTGCTGTTTAGTCGCTAAGTCACGTCTGACTCTTTGTGAACCCACAGATGAGCCTGCCAGGCTCTTCTGTCCATAGGATTTCCCAGGCAAGAACACTGGAGTGGGTTGCCCTTTCCTGCTCTCGGGGAATCTTCCCGACTCAGGGATCCGACCTGTGTCTCCTGCATTGGCAGGTGGGTTTCTTTACCCCTGAGCCACCCGGGGCAGCCCTCGCTGGGCCTAGAGGTATTCTCAGATCAAGGCTGGAGACAGCAGGGCACCCTTACCTGTGCATCCAGCTCTATGATGTGGGCCACCTTGTTCCAGCCAAAGCCCACGAAGCGGGGATCGTAGCGGGGACAGTCACGCGGCACCACCACGTAGGGCTCGTAGTCCGCTGCCCACTGCACACGGTACGGGGCCTGAGCCTCGCGCCAGCGGGCGTAGTCTGTGGGTGCATGGCCCTGGGGCCACTCATGGTACCTATAGAGGGGCAGGGTAGGACAGGGAGCCAGTCTGAGACTGACGGGGGTCGGTGTGGGGAACCGCAGTGCTGGGAGGGGTAGGCCATGGCCTCTCTCACCTGAAAGTATAGAGAGAGCCAGCGTCCAGCAAGGTCAGCAGTTCGGCTTTGGAACTGGGGAAGCTGAAGCGGTAGTGCAGGGTCTCGAACGCAGGCACCACCAGGGCTGCCTTCCGCCTGCCGTCCAGCTCCAGCTGCTCGATGGAGGCCCTGAGGAGGGAGCACCCCGTGAACCGGAGAGAACTGGGCTGGGGCTCTGCCTCCAGCGCTGGGCCCAGGGGTTCTCTTTGTGTTGGACGTAGGGCCCAGCTTCTGGGGCCAGCGCACCCTGAAGGGCGGACACTGGGGTCCAGGAAGGAGCAGGGATGCCCCCGCCAGGGCCCACGGGTGCCCCCGACCCTGTCCACACCCACCTGTGTGCTGTGGCTCTCCCCCAGCCCGGCCCACCTGAGGTAGTCGTAGAGGGAGTAGGCGGGCAGGAAGTCGATGTCGCTGAGGAAAACGTAGGGCGTGAGGGCCTGGGCCAGGGCCACATTGCGGAGCTGGTTGATGGGGTAGAGGGAGCCCTCCCGGTACACCACGTGGTAGGCCACGTCCTGCCGGGCAGAGAGCACCGCCGAGGTCTCCACGAAACGCAGGAACTGCTGGGCCTCTGCGTCTGTCAGGTACAAGGCCAGGCTCATGGGGCCCGGCCAGTGCCTGCACAGGGCTTCCAGCATCTGCAGCCTGGGGGGAGAGGGGTGGTCAGCCCAGGGGAGGACTGGGCTGCCTCCCGTACTCGCAGCCACGGACAGCCCCCTCCAGTGGCTTGCTGAGCCCCTTCCAAGCACTTTTCGAACTGTGCTTATTTCATCTCTACAGCTACCCCACAAGGTGGGCACGTTCTCATTTGACAGATGAGAAAACTGAGGGCCAGAGATATTAAGCCTTGCCTATGGTTCCACAGCTACAGAGGGCAGTTTCCCGACATCTGGGTGGTCCCCACCGCCCGAGCTCCTTCTACCGTCTCTCCGGTGTCTCCAGCATCAGGAAGTAAGAGCTCTCCCTTCCACCAAGTGGAACCCTCCTCTCGAAACTCCCAGACTGCGCACCGTGTGCCCTGGGGCTGCCCTCGGCTCCCTCACCGCTCCATGGAGAGCTGGGCCACCAGGGTGACGTCGTGGGGCTGGGGGGGTGGCGGCTTGTGGGGCAGAAAGGTGATGTGCACGCGGTGCACAGTGAGCTGCTGCTGCCGGAACTCAAAGCAGGCGTCCTGCTCCTCCAGTTGTGCCAGGGCCTGCTGCAGCTGGAGGGTCATCGGGGAGAGGAGGGCGGGCTGGGTGGGGCAGGCGGACAAGCCCTAGACAAGCCCAGGTCCCACCGGAGCAGGGGGTGGGTGGGGCAGAGCCTCCCCGACGGAAGGGAAGGGAAGGGAAGGTGGCTCCCTCTCACCTGCTCGGCCCCAGGAGGGGGCGGGCAGGGGCACCCAAAGAGCTCTCTCCGCAGCAGGTTGCCGTCGTACTCCAGGAAAGTCAGGTAGAGGTTGCGGAAGGATTCCACATGCTTGTTCTTCACACGAAGCTTCTTTGGTGAGTTCCAGTGGATCACCTGGGATCAGGGAGGGCATGGAAAGGGGCCGGGGGGGTGAGGGGGGACGGGAGCCCATCGCCACTGCTCAGCGCCCCTCGCCGGGCTCACCTTGAGGTCAGACGCCTCCGAGTAGCAGCGCTCAGCCAGTGTGTGGTCTGACAGCTGCACGTTCCACATGCAGGGCAGGGGCTGCACCAGCCATGGGTGCTCCTTGATGACGGCGTTGAAGATGTCCTGGGCAGAGACCGATGCCGTCACACCTCGGCCCAGAGCCCGCCCCCACCGCCCTCCAGTGCCCCCAGACCTGGTCGGCCAACGAGGTGGCAGGCAGGGTGAGCAGCTCCCGCGTGGCCGTCAGCTTCCACATGTGCTCCCAGCCAGCCTGCCGAAGCCGGTCCAGCCGTAGGAGTATCACGCCTGCTCGGGGGGAGAGGCTGTCATGCCCACCTGGGATGACCAGCTCCTGGGGCCAAGGCTCCTGAAGGTGTCTTCCGAATGCTTGTTTTTGTGCCGTGTTAATATTTTCTGACCGCTCAGACCTGAGTGTGGACTCGCTGGGTCCACAATTAACCCTCTTCAGGGTGAAGGGGAGGCAAAGCAGAGTTTACAAAGCACCCCCACAACCGTCTTCTCAGATTCAGTGGTCCCAGGGCTGGGAAAATCACCCCCATTTAATGGATGAGAAAACTGAGGCTCAGTGGAATCAAGTGATTTGGCCAAAGTCATCCAGCATCATCAGCCCAGGTTAGAACTGTGATTTCTGGCTCTTCTCCCAGTGTTCTTTCTACAGAACGGTTCTTGGGGGCCTCCCAAGCATTCTATGCTCTAACCAGCCCCAGGGGCCCAAGGACCAGTGGCTGCCCTCCTGCCCCCCCTCAACACTGTCCCCACCTGTGTTAAATCCCCGGCCCAAGGCAGGCCAGGGCCTGTGGTTCCTCCAGAGGTTGCCGAGGTACCAATCGCTTTGGTTTTCCACGAGACCAATCGCTTGCTTGTCTGGGAGGGAGGGCATGACAGAGCTATCTGAGGCTGCCACTGGACCTCAGCTCAGGGCTAGGCCACAGGGAGGCCTGGATGGGCCAGGGAAGGGGGCTGACTGGGGTGGGGTCCCAGACCTCTCACCAGAAAAGTGAGCAAAGAGTGCCCAAAGTTCTGCAATGTTGGAGGCAAAGGTGACATCTGTGTCCAGGACAATGACACGGGCCAGGTCGGGGGGCAGGGCACTGGGCAGCACTAGCTTCATTAGCCCATAGAGGCCAGAGTAGTGCTTGTTAGGGATCCAGGAGACCTGGGGCTGTGGGTGGAAGCACAGGGCATGAGCCCGCAAGAGAAGGGCTTACCAGTGTCGGAACATACTCCGGGTGACGTACCCAGGTGGGTGAAGGATTGGCGCTTCAGTAGATGTGATGGGACTGGGGGTCCCATGCAGCTCTAACCTGCCCTCCCACTGATACCCAAAACCCTGGGAGGAACGAGGGGGCAGAAAGGCTGGGGCTCCTGCCTTGAGCTCGTCAGCGTTGTAGAAGCTGATCTGGACAGCAGGCACCATCCATGTGTGAAAGAGCGTCTCCAGGATGTTCCTGGCCACAGCATCGGTTACCAGGTGAAGATGCAGTGGGTTTTTCCTTGAGGAAGGACACGGGAGGAAAGCTGATGGGCCCCAGAAGGAACTACAAGGGACGAGAGCCCCGCCCGACGGGCTCAGAAGTGGAATCACTGATTGCTATCACGAGCTTCTCCCTGCCCAGCTCAGGGTATTCTTACAGCCTCCTTCCAGGGAAGAAAGGGACACTCCTGGCTGTACCTGTAGAACAGCAGGGATTTCACCAGGGTGATGACATCTCTGCTGGAGTTATGTCCCGCACAGACGATGGCCACCTGCAAGAGCTGGGGAGGGGACAGCAGGTTGGCGGGCTCCAGACGGGAAGGACCTGGGGTTGGGTTGACCCGGCCTAGGGCAGTAGAGCCCCATCTGGCATCGGAGCTAGGCCGGAGTGTGGCGAGGGGGCTCCACGGAGCCAGGGTACACCCCCTCATTTCCCAAACAGGGAGGCCAGGGCCAGGAGAAGGGCAGGTGTGAACCCGGGGCGCCCCCCGCTGGCCGGTCAGTGTCAGAGCCGACTGCAGGTGTTGGGATTCCCACAGGTGTCCAGGTCCCTGGGCTTGGGGGCGCGGGGGTGGGGGGGGACCCTGGTATTCCCGCCTCCAGGGGCCGTGCGCACCTACCTACCTCGCACTTGGGCGGCGGCGGCGGCGGCGGGATGCAGTCCGAGCGGTTGTGGCCCCTGGGGTCTGCCGGTGGGTCTCCATCGAAGGTAGCGGCCCCCTGAGACCGCGGCCGCCCGTCTGGAGGTACACGTGGCGTTGGTGAGCCGGGTACGGATCTCGGGTCACCCCCGCCACCCCCACCCCGCCTCGCCTCCCGCTCGCCGCCGAGCTCACAGTCTGGGTCCCCGCCGAACAGGAAGAAGCCGATCAGCAGCAGCAGCAGCAACGCTGCGGCCCCCAGCGTCCGGGGGCGCCCTCGGAGCAGCATGGCTGCGGGCAGGGGTCCTCACGGCGGGGCACGACCCCGAGCTGTGGGCTCCATCGCGGGCCCTGTGGACCAGGGAGTGAGAGGCGAGGTCAGCCCTGGGCGGCGGGGCCCGACGGCCACCCGGTCTTCTCTCCCGCCGTTGAGTCGCCACCTCACCTACTCCAGGGGCGTGGGGTCCCCAACCTTACTCTCTCAGAAGCTGGCTGGGGTGCAGGGAAAGGGGAGGTGGAGGGCAGGCCAGCCCCGTCCAAGCAGGAGTCAGCCCCGCCCCCAACCTGGGTTCAGGTTTCACCTCCGCTTGGCTGAGTCCTAAGGGGCGGGGAGACCCCCCCAGGGGGAGGAGGAGGGGAGGGCTGCTCCGCCCGGCTACCAGGAGCCCCAACACTGGGGAAGGAAATGCGGGAACCCTCAGGGTGGCCGGAGGGCTCGGGGGCAGCCACCCGTGAAGGACCAGTCCAAAACTACCTGCTTTGAGCCCATCCCCCTCTTCCCTGCCCCGTGAACCTTCCCCTGCTGGAGGGGCAGGGTCCCCAGGCCCAGGATCTAAGGAATAGCCAGAATAAGGGAAAGGGAACTGGGCTGGAAGGGCCTAGCGGGGTGGGGGTTGGAGGGGGGGGGGGGGGTCCGGACACCTGCTCTGGGGGCGGAGGCGGGGCCGGCGGCCAAGACCCGCCCAGGAGCCGCGGAGCACCTGGAGTCCCAGCTTTCCGCCGGGTCTGCTCCACCCCCACTCAGTGCAGGTGGCCTGGCGGCAGAAACCGCCTTGTGAAGGTCCCCTCCTGCCCAGGAGCTGGCCAGGGGCCTCCTCGGCAGAGCCGGGAATCCCCAGCCCTTGCCTAGACAGTCGTGGTTGTGCCAGGCCCCCATCCCCCAGCCTGGATCTCTCTCTGTCTTCTGCCCTGGAGGGATTGGGGGGCGCTCCGGGCCGCCAACAACCCATCACCGTTGATGGAGCCAGAGTGCCTGTCCTCTGCTCTAGGCCCTGTGCTGAGGTTCCCCTGCCTTGCAGCAATCAACCCTCAGTCAGTCCTGTGACACCAGCTGGGTTCTCCCTGCAGAGCTGAAGTGACCAGTTAGAAACCCTCCTGAGGCTCTACCCTGCAGAGTGCCGTTCCTCCTTAAGGGCTTCCTGTCCCAGCACCTGCCCTTGAGGTTCCTGCTCCTGGATTCTATCAGATTCTCACAAGGTAGGCCTCTCCTTCCACATTCCTTGATTTGTTGTTTTCCTAGCTCTTCTTGCAAGGAAACCTCACTGACTTGTTTATAGCTTGTGTCTCCCCTACAAGGTAGCTGCTCATCGGACTGGGCCTCTAGCACCCAACCAGGGCCTGTGAGTATGTGCTGAACACGGATGGGCTGCAGTGTGACCTGGACAGAGAGGGGTCCAGGCAGTGTCCTTCAGCCCAACTTCCAGCTGTAACAAGTGAGGGTCTGAGAGGCCCCAGCCCGGGAAGAAGTTGTGGCAGAGCAGCGCAGCCTGCCTTTCTCTGGGAAATGGGGGTCTGCAAGGAAGGGCTGGCTTTGGGACTTTGGAGGCCAGGGGCAGTGGTTACTATGGAGACTGATGCGGCTCCTCATACATCTGGGAATTGAGCAATGAAGGGAGGTAAGGTCCGCTGATGTGTCTGGAGCTTCGAAACTTCAGTCCCCTGAGCCTCATTTCTAGCCTAGACCTGGGATGAGTGTGAGTGAATCCCTCCCCAGGCCCCTCAGCAGAGACTGCGGAGGAGTGGATAGGGTACCCTGTGAGGGCTTGATCAGGGAGTCTGTGCAGGGAGCTGGGTAGTCAGGTAGTCACTCACGGTACTGGCCCTACTCCTCACTCAAACTATCACTCAGGGGATATTGAGGTGCTGAGATCCTTGCTGGGCCTGCAAGAAATTCTTCTGGGGTGTGGAAGGGGGAAAGGGAGATAGGTATGGGCATGTGAAAGAGTGCTGGTCTTCTAGGCCAGAGACCTCGTTTGACCTAGCTCTACCCAGGACTTTTTTATGTGACCTTAGACTACCCAGGCCTCTTCTCTGGGCCTCGGTGTCCACCTCGGTATACCTGTTGGACTGGTCTAGCTGTCTTCCCCTGTGGTTCGGGCCAGAGTGAAGGAGACAGGATCAGGTCCAACTTGCCCAAAGGCCCTTCAAAGCCCAGCCCAGGTGACCAAATTCAGGCAGGGGCCCAGGAGGGCGGGGCTGCCCTGGGTGCCTCCTGTACACACGACCCTCTTTGTCTTTGGGACCTAATGAGGCACAAGATCTGGAGAGGAAATTCAGGCCGCTGTGCTGCTGCCAACCTGGCTGAGCTCCTGATCCCTTCCCTGGCCTGAGGGAGGGAAGAAAAACAGCCTCCAGCCCCAGTGTCCCTTATAGTCTGTCCAAGGGTGGGGGTGGGGGGCGTGCTCCTCGGTCTCCCACGCCCTTCTCCCTCCCCAGAAGCACTGGAACCACCAGCCCTGGGAATGCCAAAGAAACCCTGCACAGTCCCCTTCCTCACTCTTCCACTCTGCCTTCCACACTTCCCCTTCCTCACTCTGTGTCTCTAGCCTCAGATACAGGGGTGAGAATACTGCTGATGAGGTTTTGTGAACAAGTTCATTAAGACGGCAGGGGATGTAGGGAGGAAGGAAGGAAGAGCCCCAGCCAAATGCCCTGAGCCCTGGTCTTAATCCCAGTTGCTAACTTGATTCATGACCAAGCGGCCTCAACAGTTGCTGCTCTGGCTGAGCTGTGAGCAGTAGGAGAGAGGACCCTATCACAGGAGACCCTTACTGTGGTCTCTTTGACCAGTGCCATGCTGTGTGACCTAAGACAAGTCCATTCCCCTTCTTGGGCCTCTTATTCCCCATCTGTGAAATGGAATTCATACCAATCTGGCCAAGTTACTAGGAGGAGTTAAGTATGAGTGAGCCTGGCACCCAGAAGGTGGTGAAAAATAATGTAGATGATGCCCATGGCCACCTCTCTGTTCCCCAGGAGGTTTGCCACTCTTGAGGCCCTGGACACATCTCCCTGAGTCTTCATTCCCTGGCACGGGCAGGGCGGGAAGTTAGATCCTCCATCTGAAAAAGAAGAAAACTAAGCTGGGAGGAGACTTAGGCAGCTCAAAGATGGGTTGTGATTTCTTGGTGAGGTGTGTTAAAATGCCTGGATTTTGTGGTCAGACTAGACCAGGATTCCAATCTTGACCGGGCGTTCTTAAGCGGATCCTTTCCTCTTGTGGAGATAATATCTGGTGGAGAGGATTAAGTAAAATACTGTACTATTCTCAGAGTATCATAAACCTGCTGCCCTGGTCCCCAGCGGCGCAGTCCCGTGGGGCCCAGCCTTGCCCCGCCCCTTTGCCCACAGCCAATCGGCGGCCGCCTCTTCCGCGCATCCGTTCCCTCCACCTCTGGCCGCTCCTCTCCCGCCGCCACTTCCTTCCAGAGAGGCTAACCCGTTTGGGAAGAGATTCCCTGGAGAAGTTCTCATTTCTTGGGAAGCAGCTGAGAGCTGGAAGATGCACCGGAGGGCCAAAAAGCGCTGTGAAATTGACCCCGAGTTCAAAGAGCCCGTCTGCCCTCTAACCATTTTACAGATGGGGAAACCCGAGGCCCAGAGAAGGGAAAATCCTCGTTAAGGTCACCCCGAGCGGAGAGCAGAAGCCCAGGCCAGGCTTTTCTCCGTGAAGATGGGAGTTCAGGTGCGCGATTTGGCGGGAGGGCGGTGGGAGGGAGAACATGCTCCGTGTGGGAGCCGGGGCACTAACGATGCTGGCCAGGGGGATCTTGAGTGGGAGGCTGGACTTCTCGCTGCCTCAGTTTCCCCAGCACTACCTCTGGGAGAAGTCAGGCGACAAGGCAACGGGCCAAACGCGCGCCTGCACACAGTCCGATTGTCCTTAGGCTGTCCCCGCGCTCCCCACCCGCCCAAGTCTGATGGAGAAGGCTCCTCTCTGGGCGCTGCCTCCCAAGCCCTTTAAAAGCCAGTCCTCCCGTTCGAGCCTCTCGGCATTCTATTGGAAAGGCTCTTGATCCCTACTCCAGAATTAACTGCTCAGGCTGCCGCGGGAGCTTTTTCCCGGAGCTGTAACTGCGCAGGTGCAAGGCGGCAAACCCGGAAGGCGGAAAAGCCGGTTGGGGCCGCCGGGGTCGGGGGCGGAGAGCGTGTGAACCAATGACCTGAAGGAGTTAGGGAGGGCGGGATTAGGCCCGCGGTTACTTAACGCTACCCTGGTGGGAGGGGATTTAAGAAATGGGGTGAAGGGTGCCTCAACGGCTCTTCGTGTCACCGTCCTTGTGGCCCGCGGAAGTTAAGCAGCAGAGAGGCGGGCCTAGCGCCGGAAGCAGGAAGGAGGGCGCAGGAAGCAGGGCCCCGTAGCCAGTCGCGCTGTCGGTCCGTGGGTCTGTCGGTCCCGAGGGCAGGATGGAGAAGCTGCGGCTCCTGGGCCTCCGCTACCAGGAGTACGTGACTCGTCACCCGGCCGCCACGGCCCAGCTGGAGACGGCAGTGCGCGGCCTCAGTTACCTGCTGGCAGGTGCCACCCTGACCTTTGACCCATCCCTTCGGATCTCTGACATCTGACCCCACCTGCCTCCCCTTCCCTTCCCTGCGGAGCCTGGGTAGTGATCGCTGTGCTTGAGGAGTTCCTTCCAGGTTCCCGTTGGGGCATAGGGAGGGAATGTCCAGGGACCCGAAGCGGCAGGGAGAGACAGACTCTCACCGGCGCCTCCTTCTGTGCCTTCTCCCCAGGTCGTTTCGCCGATTCGCACGAGCTGTCAGAGCTGGGTGAGCCGGGCTCGGGTGGGTGGGGGGCGAGAGGGTGGGGGAGGGCTTCCCAGAGGGCTTCCTAGATTTCCCGTTAGATCATCCAGTTCTGTGATTGAATCAGACAGGGGTCCAGCGTCCACTGTCCTAGGCCGTCGCGTATACCCTCCATGGTTGAGAGAGATGTCTGGGGACCTTGACTGGTCAGGAGGCTGAGCCAAGCGCCTCTTCTGCCTTTGCTCTGTTAATCTTCCCTACAGTCAAGTGAAGTGGCTACTGTTATTGTCTTCTTTCTCCAGTTAAGGGAACAGAAGTTTAAGTGAGGTTAAGGAACAGCCACCGAAGGCCTCAACCAGGATTCAAATCCCAATCTCCCAAATTCCAGAATGCCCAGACTGTAACTGCCTCAGTGGTGTTTACCCGGTCAGTACAGGAGGCACAGGTCCTGAAAGGATGAGCTGGGTTTTAAAAGGTAGGGATGGAATAGAATTTCAAGGACAGGCTGCAGAGAGGCAAAGGCCAGGAGGTGACTGCACCTCCCATGTCTCTTTGGAGCATGTTGGGCAGTTGTGGGCTGCTGGATAACCAGTGCTATTCAGCAGGGCAGTAGCTGGTATGTCATAGAGATCAAACCATCCTTTCTTGTTCTAGTGCTCACACAAGAGGTCGTTAGGGGGAGTGAAGAGCTCTGAGGAAGTGGGTGGCAGGACCTGTCGTTTCCACATAGTGTGTGGGTGGCTGAGCACAGTGAGGAATAGGTGATCCCTGCTGCTCTGGGGAGAAGGGGAGGGGGTGGAGGCTGCAGAGCCAGCCTCTCAAGGCCACTCTCTGCCCCTCAGTGTACTCTGCCTCTAACCTGCTTGTGCTGCTCAATGACGGAATCCTACGGAAGGAACTTCGGAAAAAATTACCCATGGTAAGAATTGTGCCCTGAACTGAGGGCCAGAAGCAGGGGCCTCAGGAACAAAATAGTAACCACCAGCCCGTGTTTGGAGCACGCGTTATGCTCTCATAGAGTACGAGACATGGCTGCCTCCATCTGTGCCTCTAGCCGTTAGGTGACGAGTCCAGGCATTAGTGTCCCCTTATCAGGTGGAGAGACTGGGTTTCACAGGGTGGAGTCGCCTGTCCCAGCAGGAGACCTCAGGCTTACGCACTTAGTCTTGGGAAGAGGAACATGTATGTCTCCTGTCAGAGGTGTCCCCTGGGGGAGGAGCTGAAACCAGGGGGCCCTCCTGACCTCTTGGCCTGGGGTTCTTGCAGTCCCTGTCCCAGCAGAGGCTACTGACATGGCTGAGCGTGCTGGAGTGTGTGGAGGTGTTCATGGAGATGGGGGCCACCAAGGTGTGGGGCGAAGTAGGACGTTGGCTCGTCATCGCCCTCATCCAGCTGGCCAAGTATGTCGGGACTGTGGAGGGCCGGCCTGGGGTGGGGGTCACTGAGACCAGCTGTACGGACGGTGTTCAGTAGAGCAGCCCGGACCCCTGCCGGCTAGCCACCTCCCCCTTCCCCAGCCCTGCCGTACTCCCAACCCAGGGCTGTACTTCGGATGTTCCTGCTGATCTGGTTCAAGGCTGGCCTCCAGACCTCACCCCCCATCGTTCCACTGGACAGGGAGACCCAGGCACAGTCCCGGGGTAAGTGCCTGCCCGCTCTGGAGTGGAACGGGGCACGGGGCTGATTGGTAGATGAGAGCTGACCTACCTGAATATGGCACTGTCACCGTGGGGCACACCTCTCCCCATCTACTCATTTTGTCCTCGTCGTCATCTTATATTGTTATTTTACAGAAAAGAAAAGAATGATGAGGTCAGAGACCGGATGAGAGCTTAAACTCAGGACTTCTGACGTCGGAGTCCTCAGTCATTTTTATGGGCTGCGGGAAGAGGACACAGAGCATCGGGAGGATGCAGGGGTCTTGCCAGCCTTGTCTTTGGGCCTGGCTCTGTATCAAGAGCACAGCCTCCTGAGGCAGGGTACCCAGCAGATATGCCCTTTCAGGGCTTTGGGCCCATCAGCTGTTGGCCTCTGGGTCTTACCCCCTTGACTTTGAGTTGGGGGCAAGTCTTTGCTTCTGTTTTCATGGTCATGTTGAAAGCAAAGCACTCAGAAGATACGCTCTTTCCCTCCTTCTTAATAATTTTTATATATTGGCCACACCACACAGCCTGTGGGATGTTAGTTCGCTGACCAGGGGTGGAACCTGCACCCCCTGCAGTGGAAGCATGGAGTCTTAACCGCTGGGCCACTGGGGAAGTCCAGATACAGCCCCTTCTGTGCTGTGGTCGCCATGGACCACCGGCCCCCCGCCTTGTTCCAGTGCCTGGGAGGCCTTAGTTCTTGGCTGGTATATCTGCACAGGTGCTACTGGCCTTTCCCCAGGTTGGGGAGGGCTGCGGAATGCTGCCCGCCGTGGACAGGTCCTAGGCACAGCCTCTGCTGTGGTGTCCTTGACTCAGCTGCTGCCTTAGTACAGGTTTATCCATTCTCCATGAGCATTCACTGCACCTGCATTCGCTTGTAGGCTCTGCTAGAAACGTGTCCCTCTGACAATACGACCTTTTATCTATTCCCACTAGATGGTGACCACAGCTCTGGTAGCCAGGAGCAGTCATATGTGGGGAAGCGGTCAAACCGGGTGGTGCGAACCCTCCAGAACAGTAAGTGTGGGAGGTTGCTGGATGAGACACCTCGGTGCTGAGGTCAGCGTGGGCCTGAGGGCCTGGCTTTCGTCACGGCCTGCCCGCCCCCTGCCCCGCCGGCCGCTTACCTGCCGCCTTTGTGTTCTAGCTCCGTCCCTGCACTCCAGGCACTGGGGGGCCCCGCAGCAGCGGGAGGAGCTGGGCGTTGCCCCCACCCCGCTGGGGCTGCAGGAGACCATCGCTGAGTCTTTGCATATCGCCCGGCCCCTGCTGCACTGTATCCTTAGCCCAGGCCCGGGTCGCGATAGACGGGGGCAGGCAGGGCGGGCCGTGTGCTGGAGACATCCTTAACGCCGTGGCCGGCAGTGCTCAGCCTGGGCCTCTGGGGTCAGCGGTCATGGACACCCTGGCTCCTGTCCGGTGTCGTGGATGTGACCAGGTGAGCCAGGCCTGCCTGGGGCCCCATTCCCTCCGTCCGGCTTTGTGCTGCAGGCCCGGCCTCACGTGGGCAAGCAGGGTCCTTGCCTCTCCTGTCACTGGCCCGAACCTTGTCCCTTCCCCCCAGCCTGAGCCTCTTGAGCGATAGGAAGGGCCTGACCCGGAGGGAGCGGCTGGAGCTGCGGCGCCGGACCATCCTGCTGCTCTACTACTTGCTGCGCTCCCCGTTCTACGACCGCTTCTCTGAGTAAGGACTGGCCCCTGGCTCGGCAGGGCGCACCCTCTGCAGGGCAGAGTTGGGGAAGCAGGCCCGACTCCCCAGGCTGGTTCACGCCTGCCTTCCCTCCCTCCTTCCCCGATCTGGGTTCACTGAACACTTGCCATGTGCTACCTGGGTGTGGCCACTCCTGATTTCTTGGGGCCATCTGCCCAGTGTGCTGCTTAAGCTGTTGTTGGCAGGTGAGGGCAGGGCCCCGGGGACCGTGGGCATGAACTTTCCCCATCCTTAGCTTGCTCGCCCACTTTCCTAAACAGTTGGGTCATTCCCCACTGCTCACAGGAGACACTTAAGTTCAAAGAGGCTGGGCAGCTGAAATGAAGCCAACCAGCCAGCCAGTTCCCTCACCCGTGCTCTTTCCTGGCCTGTCCCTGCCTAGCCCAGCCCTCCCTCCATCCCCTGAGGGTCCAGAGCTCCTAGCCACAGAGAGGCCTGCTGGGGGTGAGTCAGGGGTGACTTGGGGCCAAGTCTCCCAAAGAGGTCACCTGAGGTCAGACTGAGATTTGAGGAGTGGTCCCTATACTGCGACTGGGGCTGTGAGACAGGCTGGAGGCTCCCAGGACCCAGTCTGTCCAGGTTGTAACAAGTACACTGCTTAAAGGCTGGAGTGATCGTTGGAATCATACTTAACATTCTGTACATACAACTTCTGTTTATTTTCTGAGTTGGTAGAAAGTAAGCTTAGCTCAGATTTAATAACCACCTCAGTGAAAATAACTGCCTGACAGTTTCTATTTTCAGATCAGTTTGAAAGCTCATAAGGTTCTAAAGCCAAATCTTCTTCCACACTCCAGAGAAAACGCTCTGGAGACTTTGGTGGATCATGACCTCTGCCCACAGATGGCTTGCACTCTACAGAGGAAGCATTGTAGCCCCAGTATTGCTCTGAACTGAGGATTACCTAATTGCAGAGGTGGCTTCCCAGGCTGCAGGCCTCCAGTCTGGCTTGTCTTCCTGCCAACCTGACCAGCCCAGCACCCTTAGAGCAGTGGCCCAGACTGAGGAGGGCTCAGAGCCAGTCCCTCAGAGGACAGGGGCAGGGTGCGGAGGACCTCTGGGATATAGTCTGGGGAGAGAGAAGTTTCCTTCCCCCTTTTTATTGTCAGACAGTATAGTCTCTGGCTCTGGGCTGCCTGCCAGTTGTGGGCTGAGGTGTGACCCTCCCAGGCGTGTGGTTGGGGACGGCTGGACCAGAGCCTTCTGTCCCGAGGATGTCCTCGATGCACGTGGTGACCTGGCTTCTGGGATGCACTGCCTTTAGTCAGGTGGTCAGCAGAGGTTTTACACGCCTGCGTTTGCAGGAACCCAGGCCCCCCTACTCAGGCTACTCCTTTGTTGCAGGGCTAAGATCCTGTTTCTACTCCAGCTCCTGGCAGACCATGTCCCAGGCATTGGTCTGGTCACAAGTAAGCATGGGGTGAGGGCGTGATAATTACCATCACGGAGCTTATGTGTGGCCCGGCTCCCTGTATCTCCTTGTAATCTGATTCTTGGCACAGTTGGGAGAGGGAGCCCAGAGGTTAGGTTGGGTGGGTGACAGCTCCTTGAATGACATGAGACCAACTTCGCTGGGTGGGGACTATACGGAGGAATGAAGCCTGCTGGCCATTTGGAGAGGCACCCTCAGCAGAGAGGCCCTGGCTGTCCACATGGACAGTGGGACAGCTGTGTGACTTCTGTGAGTTTGAAACTCTTTGAAACACGGCCAGAGATGGCTCTGATGCTGGCGGGGGAGGTGGCAGGGTGGGGGCTCTGGCCAGGCGGATGGGAGCCTCAGGAGGGCCCTGGGTAGAGCCGGATTGGAGTCTGGCCCTCAGCCCTGAACTTGCTCCCCTCTCTGTCATTGCAGGGCCGCTCATGGATTACTTGCCCAACTGGCAGAAAATTTATTTCTACAGTTGGGGCTGACGGACATTCTGCAAGTGGGGTGTGGGGAGGGGTAGGGGGTGCCTCAGCTCTTCAAGTCCCCTGGGCCCCTCTGCCCTAATAAAACTGACTCTGGCAGTGTCCACGCCTGTGACTGCTCCATGCCCCCAGCCCGGGGCTCCCGGCTCCATCACTCTGGCTGGGCTCCGCACACAGCCCTGGTCTCCACTAGAGCGCCCTTGATTCCCTCTCGACTCCGCATCCTGAGGGGAAGGAAGCACATGCCGCACCTCGTCACTGGCCGGGATGCCCCCACCAGGACCGGGACGCGGGCTTCTCCAGCCCAGAAAGCTGGAGCCCCACCTCACGAGCACGGTTGGTCCCTGTTGACGGCCAGCAAGGCTGAACCCAGACTGGACGACAGCTGCCCCTGTGTCTTCCAGCCCACGCCCTGCCAGGGCCTGATGCCTGGCAGCTCCGTGGTGGGGCATGGTGCTGGTGGGCCTGCCTCAGTGCAGAGGGGCACCTCAAGCCCTGACCCCTGCTCGAGGGCAGAAGGCCTTTCTCCTGTGGGATGGGGACGTCAGGCCCCAGCCAGCGCTGTGGCCGGCCCTGGGCAGTGGTAAGGTTGGCAGGGCTGGGAGCCGCCACGTGCGGGTTCACGGGGCACAAGCCGGCATCTCCCCCATGGTCTTCCTGGAGGCACCGTGCAGGGATTTGGGCATGGCAGCTGCTGTTTTCCTGCCAGGTCTCCCCCTTCCCTCAGTCTCTGCTGCCTTTGCGCTGTGAGCAGACCGCACGCTCCTGCTGGAGCTTCTAGCTGGTCGGGCAGCCGCATAGGTTCTGAGAGGGCTCCATCTGCCCTGTGTCAGCTGTGCCTCTGCTGCCCCCAGACACCCTGGGACGGGCCGGCTGTCCCTGACTGCTTTCCCCAAGTGCCTCTGGGAAGCCCTGTCCTGGTCCCGGGCCGGGGGCGAAGGCACTGGGTGGTCACCACTCGAGACCCGCGACCTTGGCTGGGCATGGCAGTGTGCTCTGGGCCTCGTGCCGTGTGTGGAAGTGAGTCAGGCCCAGCTCGCCGCCCTCACTCTCGACGGTGGCGGGGACAGGTGTGTGGATGCCTCCTTATGCCGAGTTGTTGCGGTCGGTGGAAGTGTGTGTGGACCGTGGTCAGACTGCCTGCCCGCCCCAGCAGGAGGGCGCCCTGGTCGCCCTCCACTCAAGCCGGCTTCTAAACTGCTGAGACTTCATGTGTTTTCAGCAGGCAGTCGGGAATGGAGGCTGTGTGCGCAAGAACACAGCACAAGTAGTTGTTGCGGTGGTGTGGCAGCCCTGCTGGGGTGGGAGGGAGCCTGAGCGGAGTGGAGGCGGGGTCTTGAGGGGAGGGCAGGGCCGGGTCCACCAGGCAAAGGATGTCTTGGAGAGGGGAGGGGGAGGTGGTGGGGAGGGACCTATTTGAAACCTCAGCGCCGTGCAGGGGGCCTGTGGGCAGGGGAGGGGGAAGATGGAGGCCTGCAACTATGGATAGGGCCAAGTTAAGACGGTGGCAGGAGGGGTGGGGGGTGACCCAGCCAGGCCTTGGGGACTCTGTGTATACAAAGGAAGAGAGTGGCGTCTCCTCTCAGAGGCAAGGAAATGAGGGGTTTGGAGTTAGGAAGAGCCATAGCGTCTGAACTTGTGGTTCCTGGCGGGGGAGGGGTTCCTGGGAGCCAGTTGTGTCCAGGGAGGGAGCGGGGTCCACACTGAGTTCACACTGGGCCGGGCAGGAAGCAGAGGGCCACACAGCCTTGCCGCAGGCCTGTGAAGAGACTTAGTCTCTGGTCAGAGGTCACACTCCATTTATTCACTCATCGCTCATTGAGGATTTACTGAGCACCTAGCAGGCATCCAGTACATCCCGTAGTCCCTGCCCTTGGGAAGCTTACACTCAAGAGGCCCAGGACCCAGGCTTTGTCACCTATGCTGAAGTCCGTGTCAGCCTCAGAGGCGGGCCTGCAGCCGTGCTAAGCTGTGGGGGTCAGCCTGTGGGGAGGCCCTCAGCATGGGCTCTGTCCGGTGGGACCCGCTCAGGGCTCTCCAGCTGCAGGACCTTCCTGGGGCAAGTCAGTGTGGGAGGGAGGGCAGTGGGAGAGGGAGGCTGGGCGAGCAGTGGAAGTGCCGGGGCTCCGGGCGGTGGCTGTGACCTCTGCACAGGCCCTCCTGGGTGCCCGTCCCTGGGCAGGTTGTGTAGGTACCTGACCTCAGTGGTGAGGAAGCCCAGGCCCACAGAGCGGAGGCAAGGTGGGAATCTGAGCTGAGCTATCTGTGCCCTCAGCGGTGAGTCTGGAGTAAGATGGGTTTGGCACCTGGAGGCCCACCGCCTCAGTACAACGAGCCCACAGGCCTCAGCAGGGAGCTGCCCAGCCGGCCTGGAGCCGCTGCTGACACGGAGCCACGGAGCAGGGGGCCTTTGTGAGGCGGTCGGGCGTGGGCAGCAGGTTCCGTCCTCCGGCTTGCCGGGGGAGGGGCAGGCAGAAGCCGGGATCAGGGACCGCGTGGAGGATGGTTCTCGCCATGCTAGGGGCTCTGCACCCCAGGGCCGGGCTGAGCCTCTTCGCCCTGTACCTTGTCCTGGCAGCTGCGCTCCTCCGCCCCCAGCCGCTGAGGTAACTCCTGAGGTGGGCCGGCCCCTCCCCGGTGTCAGGACCCCCCACCCTCAGACGTTGCTCCCGTTCTGGGAGGTGGTGGCTGCCCCCCGGCCAGCACTGAGCACCCCAACTTCTCCCGCAGGCCTCAGCGAGCTGTTCCTGAGGAATTTTCAGCCCCCCTGGAACTCTCGGCGCCGCTCTCCGGCCTGGTGGACGGTAGGCTCTCCCCTTCCTCTCCCCACCCTGCTCCCTGATGGGGGAGCCGTGCCCTGGGAGCGAGCACCCCGCCAGCCTCGGGGCCTTCTCACCCCAAACAGCCTGTGTGTGGGGAAGACTTCAGGGGAACGCAGACACTCCTTGCCACTCACCCGCTTTTCTCTCTCTCTAGACTACGGGGTCCGACCGAAACACCCGTGGCCTCGGGGGCCCCGACCCCTGCTTTCCCGGGCCCAGCAGCGCAAGCGAGACGGGCCTGACATGGCCGAGTACTACTATGACTCACGCCTGTGATGGGAACCCCTTATAAAACTATTCTGTGCAGTAAAGCCTTGGGCTTTCCTGGGGTGGGAACGAGCCGGGCGAGGTTGGGGTGGGGGGGTGCAGGGGGGGAGGTCCAAGCAGATGACACCCAGTGCGGTCCCGACAGGAAATGGCACTTTAATAGTTGAGGCCGGGGTCACAGGACCTAGAATGGGGCTACAGCTGAAGCAGCCAAGAGGCCCCGGCTGGCCCGGGGCCAGGGCAGAGCCTCCTTTTCCTGCTGAGGCAGGGCCCCCGCTGCTGTGCTCTCCCCTCCCCGTGGGGACCCCCACGCCTGCCAGGGGGCCAGCGTGCCAGCGGGGTTGCGGTGGGAGCTGTCGGTCCAGAGGCCACACCGGTGACAGAGCTGGGAATGGGGATGGCATCCCCCACCTGCGGCCGTTTCCTGACCACAGAGTCCTCAGGAGGGGCTGGACTCGGCGCGAGCTCGGGGGCCCACGCGGCTGGGGGTTGGGAGTTGGGGGCAGGGCTGGGGTGGGCACTTGCAGGCGGCACGGGCTTTGTCGAGGCAGGAGCTGCCAGCCAGAGGCCCTGGTAGGGGGGAAGTGAGGGAGGCCCAAGATGAGACAGAGCCCTCTGCTCCTAGGAGGGCACCCCGTCCTGGCAGGAGGCTTCATCCTCCCCCAGCCCCGCGCCCTCCCAACCCCTGGGCAGCCCACACCATCCTCCACAGGTGAGTTTAACCCCATATATTACAATAGACTGCATTCGCTTCTCCCGGTAGCCCCTGCCCTCCCCCACCCCGGCCAGCAGCCCCCCGCTGCCCTTCCTCTGGCAGTGCCAAGTGCCCCCTCAAGCAGTGCCACATCCTGTCAGCAGCCCGCTGTCCTGGCCCTGGCCCGGGGGTGCGAGGGCGGGGTGGCGCTGCCGCTACTCCAGGTAGATGTCTTCTGTGGGGCAGGTGTACTCCACAAACTGCTTGTAGAACTGTTGAAACGCTCTCCTAGGAGGCAGGCAGACACCCAGGCGTCACCAGGGAGGGGCAGGATCTCCCCCCGGGGTTTCGGGGTTTCCACCCTGGAGCGTCGGGGTCCCTATTCCGGACTCTGTTTCCCAACCCCGCCTCGGTCAGAGCTGCTCAGCTCTGTTCTCTACACATGGTGTTGCCTGAATAAGATTGCAAGTGAAGAAAGGGCCCAGCGACTATAAAGTCGGGACTGCAGGACCGCCCAGCCCTCCCTGCGTGAGCCGAGGGTGCTGTGCAGAGGCGCTAGGAGACCTGGGGGTGTTGCTGAGCCCGAGGAGTGTGCTGGGGCCCTCAGGCCAGGGCTGGGAGCTCAGCAGGACGCACATACTCACCCCACAGATTCTGCCAGCGCTTTGGTGGATTCTTCAGACACAAAGACGTGGCAGGCAAACCGGTGGTCAGCAGGGTGCTTGGTGATGAACCCAAAGTACCTGCGGAGGGAGAGCAGTCCGTCTGGGCGGGACAGGGGCTCCGGCCCCTGGGACGCACGCCAGGCCCCGGGCTGAACCGCAAGCATCCTGAGCCAGCACGCCCGCCTCTGCCCCTTTCCCCTCTTACTTGTTGTTCTTTGGATGGTATCCACAGAAAGAGATGTTTTTTAACTGGAAAAAGTGGCTACATTTATTCCCCTACAGGAGGGAGAAGAGGGTGGTCGTCAGCCCATGGGAGCACAGGTTGGGAATCTGGTGGGAGAGCAGGGGGAGCCCCGGGCCGTCACCTTGGCTTCCTGGGAGTCGTCAGCCTTGACGCCGATCTTCACGCCCCGCACGCTGATCTCTAGGACGCAGCTGGAGGGCGGGTTAAAGTGCACGGTGAGCCGGCGGGTGGTGGCGATCTGTGGGTGCAGGATGGGACGTCAGGCTGGCGCCCCTCTCCCCAGGAGAGGATGGGGGACCAGGCCGGGGGTGGGTGCCCTCCCCAGCAGAGTAGCTACCTTTTGCATAGCGGCACAGAGGACATCATTGCCCTTGTGATAGGGGACCTGGACGGAGCCCAGGAACTTCACCCGGAACTGGTCCACCCAGTCACTGTTTTTGGTCAGGGCTGGAAAGGAAGTGTGGAATGAGCAGCAGGCAGACCCACAGAGGGCCACCACCCCCGCCCCCGGGGTTGACCCTGCTGGGCTGGGCCTCACGTTTCTCAGGCCCCCTCCCTGGGAGGCTGAGATCTGGAGCACCAGTCAGCCCAGGAGTGATGGGGGCAGGGCTGACGTGGGGGCCCCGGGGCACCAGGGCAGGGGAAGGAACACTACCTGCCATGTGTTCAGGCTCCTTGGTGACCTCGATGGCGTAGTAGGCAGGGAAGATGCCCCTGGCTCCCGTGCGCATGTTGTAGGCCTCGTACCAGTAGTCCTCGGCCTGCAGCTCCACCAGCAGAGGGTCGTCCACCTCCAGCTCGAGCTCGTCTTCATGTCGAGGCACAAACCTGTCCCCAGTGAGGGCCCATCAGGAATTCACTGCCTGGGCCCCTTCAACCAGACATCTGTATCCCCACCCTGCTCTGGGGTCGGGGAGCTACATCGACATCACTGGTTCAATAAACATTTGCACAGCATCCCGTGTGCCCGTGACTCCTAGGGCCGGGAGGAGAGGACCGAGGTCAATCAGACATGCATCTGCCACCAAGGAAATCACAGCTAAGGGAGCAAGGCCACAGATCAACTGTGAGAGGTCATGATGGTGGTAGTGTTAGTTTCTCAGTAGTGTCCAACTCTGCAACTCCACAGACTGTAGCCTGCCAGGCTTCTCTGTCCATGGGATTCTCCAGGCAAGAATACTGGAGTGGGTTGCCATGCCTTTCTCCAAAGGATCTTCCTGACCCAGGGATCAAACCTGGGTCTTTGGATTGCAGGCAGATTCATTACTATCTGAGCTACAGGGAAGTTCTAAGTGAGGGGTCATGGGTAGGGACTATTTCCACGAGGGGCAGGGTGAGGGGCTGGTGGGTTTTAATGTGTGGTCAGGGGTGTCTGCTGGGCACCCTCTTGGGCTCTGGCAGCAAACACATCACTCTGAGACCGTCCACTCTGTGTCTGAACTCCAGGTTCCTAGAGGGTGGACACTGTCCTGGGGCTGAGTGCAGGGGCTGGGTTTAGGCTATGTGGTGACGGTGGAGGCCAGGAGGGTGTGGCCAGCTCCTGCCTGCCAAGCGGCCCTCAGCTCTCACCTGAATATGGCCCGGTGGGTCTGCTCCTGCTCTTCCCCGTTGATGACGCAGGAGAAGAGCCCGAAGGACTCTGCACCTGTAGGCGACAGAGACAAGCTGGGAGAGGATCGTCCCAGCCCCCGGCTCAGCCCTAATGCCGTGACCAGGTGGACCTGGGGCCGCCTCCCAGGGACACCTCCCCCAGCTCCCCCTGCAGCTCCCTGCTGCGCACTCACTGGAGGAGCGAGAGCGGCCGCTCATGAAGACGTTCAGGAACTTCTTGGAAAAGTGGACGTCGGGTTCGTCCGGCGTGGAGTCCTCCGAGAGGCAGGTGGGGGGCCGCGGCCGGGGGGCCTCCTCGTACTCCTCCCCGATGGCCGACTCGTAGGGGGAGGAGGCAGAGGCGCAGTTGTCGTAGACGGTGGCCGAGTCGCTCTCGTCGCTGTAGTCGCCGAAGCACGGCCGCAGGCTCACCAGCTCCAGCTGTGCGTGCTCATCCACCACCAGCGTATACTTGACCGAGTCGTAGGATAGGGCGCTGGTGTCCGAGCTCAGCGAGGCCCGCGGAGGTGGCGGCGGCTCCCCCAGGCTCCCACGCCATCCTCCGGCTGGCGGCTCGGCCCGCTCCGGAGACGACAAGCAGTCGAAGCCCTCGTCCTCCTCGCTGATAGAGGGGTGTGGCCGCCCGGTACTGGCGGGATAGGCGGCGGGGTCGGGGTCGGAGCTGACTGACATCCGGCTCTCGGCGGGCGGCAGGAAGGCGGAGGTGGGCTCCGCAGGGTCCGGGGGCCTCTGCACGGGCGTCAGGTAGATCTCCTCGGTGGCCTCCAGCCGCACGTCCGTCTGGTAGTGGATGCGGTCGCGGTGCGAGTGGCTCCGGCCACCCGCGGGGGCGGCAGGGGGCCCACCGGGAGGCGCCATCTGGGTGGCGGCGCTTCGGCGGCAGGGGCTGTCCGTGGAGGTGCCTCGATCCTTGGTGGGTGCGGGGCTGCTGGGGGGCGGCAGTTCATCGCTCAAGCAGATGTGCTCATGCGGAGGCGTCTGCTCCCCTGGAGAGCAGGCGGGGCGGGGCTGAAGGCAGCGCCCTCACCCGGCCCTTGGACACAGACACCAAGACACGGTGGGGCCTCCCCGCGGGCCTGCGGCAGGCTCCAGGACCACTGCTGGCCACAGCTGGGGTTCAGGCAAGGGAAGGGTCCTCACTTACCTGTCTTCAGCGGCGAGGATGATCTCGACACCCGATCCTGCCAACTGTGCTTCTTGCCCAGAGAGTTATTATTCAGTGTGTCCTGTGCAGGGAACAAAAGGCCCTTGTGACAGAGGCGCTCAGCAGTGCCCGGCACAGGGAGGCCCTGACCCTGCCCCCCCAGGCCAGCCCTAGGCCATTTGCTGCTGCCCCTGCCCCCCCTTCCACTTTGCCAAGGGCCTGAGCCCTCTGGCGCAGGCAGGAGGGGTGGCAAGTCACAACCTTCCTGGCCAGGCCTGCTGACGTGGGACAGCCCACCCCCTGGGCCCAGGGAAGCTGGCTGGGTCTCGGGGAGATGCTCTCATTGGCCTCAATGAAAGTGGCAACGGCCAACATTGGTGGTGAGTGGGGAGCGGAGCCAGAGCCATCCAGGGACAGAGCCATCCCGGGGTCTCAGACGTGGAGGGTTTACAGGGAAGATGCTCACTCCCAGCCCTACTCCCCTGGAGCCTGGGAAGCCATGGCCTAGGGAAGGGGCAGGGACGTGATCATAAAGCCTGAAAGGTGGGAAGAAGGGTCTCCGCAGCAGCTGGCCTGGGGGACTGGGATGAATCATACAAATGATGGCTCCAGGACTCAGTTCCCCCACCCCTCCCCGCCAGGAGCACACAACGTAGGAATGACAGATGTAATTGTCAGAGGCCCTCCTCCCTGGGTCTCCGGGCCACACACCCCACATTCTCCTGCCCCTGGGACCCCTCTCCACAATGCCTATATACAAGGCTCCCTACAGACACCTTAAGCCCCCTGCCCTGAGAACACCCTCACAGGCTCGCACATTCATGAATTTGGCTGCCAAAACCCACCAGAGAGGATCCTGGGAAAGGGACCGATTCTCCCTCTGCAGCCCCTGCACCCTCCACCCACAGCCCCAGCTCCCCAGGCTGCTCCTCTGAACCTCCCCAGACTGGGCCTGGGAGACAATGGCCCACCGCGGGCTCTCCCCCCACCTCATTCAACCGTTCTTGGCATCCAGCCACCCAGCCCAGGGGCCCTAGGCCCCCAACTCAGCCCAGCAGCTCCGCCTCCCATTTCTCTTCCCTGCCTCCCGGGAATTCTCAGCTGCCCGAATTTCAAAGCGCCGGTTGCTCCCCAGCCACAACTCCTCACAACTTCCCCTGACTTTTCCTACGCGGTCACCTCACGTGCCCTTTTCTCCAGGCCCTGCTTCTGCCCCACGTTCACCAGGAACCCCGACACCCTGACAACCCCTGTTCTCCCAATCCCCTACTTCCCTCTCCAGGAGCATCTTCCCCCTGCCCCTCTCAGTCCCTACATTCCTTCCACGTCTCATCTCGAGGCTCGAAACCCAGCCAGACCTACTCGGCCCGTCTCACTTAGGGCGGATTCTGCCTGCCTTCAGCGATCACCTCTCCAGGGACCTCCCCCTGGGAAAGCTAGGCCAAGCAAGCATCACCAGGCTGGAGACTTCTTTGACTCGCGCAGCCCTGCCGGCTCCGCGGCCCTTGCCGGGACCCTGAGGACACCTGCCGGAGCCCCGCCCCGCGGCGCCGCCCCCTGAGCCCCGGCCCCGCCTCACCTGAGACCGCGGCACCTGCGGGAAGAGGTTCAGCGTGGTGGGCCGCTTGGGCCGGTACGTGTCTCCGCTGCCTGGGCCCGGGCCCTGGCCCTGCCCTTGGCTCTGGCCGCGGGGCGCCGTCTCCTGGCGGGGCTCGGCCTCGGGTGGCCCCGCTCCCGGCCGCCGCGCGGCGCGCTCCTCCTCCTCCTCGTCGTCCTCGGCGCCGGGAGTGTCCCCCGCCGCATCGATCAGGTCCATCTGCAGCATCTCGGCCTGCAGCCGGCTCCCCCCGCCGCCGCCGCCGCCCGCGGAGAGCAGCCCGGCGCGTGGGGGCTGCGCGGCGCGGACGGAGGGGCGTCAGGGGGCCGGGCGGGGGCGGGGCCCAAGCGGCCGAGCACCGCCCCCCCCCGCCCCACACCCGGCGCGGGCGAGCCCATTCCGCGGCCGCAAAGAGGGGGAGGCAGGGAGAGCGGCAAGGAGCCCCGCGAGAGGGGGCCGTGCCCTCCCACCCCCTCGAGGACGCGCGAGGCCGCCTCCTCCTCCGCATGTCAGTCCGCACCTTTGGCAGTCCACACCGATCCCCGCGCCCACGGTCCCCCGCTTTCCGACTCTTTGCAACCCCCTCGTTCCCTTGGCAACGGCCGGTGACCTCACCCGAGTAGTAAACCGAGCCCAGAGTGAAGTCACCGCTGTTGCCATGGGGACTGAGGACGGAGGGGTCGCTGAGCTGTTCAGGGCCCCACAAGGGATGGAGACCGGGGTTAGTTTTTGAAGTGGGCAGTAAGGGAAACTCAGGAAATAGTCTCAGCCCGGAGGGCCGCAGTGCGGACAGGAGGACCAGAGCGCGGCCGGAAGAGGGATGCCGGGCGGGAAGGAGCAGGTGGCGAGCACCCGCAGGAGGCAGTGGCATCCACACCCTCCTCCGTCCTCAGGCTAAGGACCCTCCAACCTGAGGTCTTCTCTCGGGCCAGCCTAACTTTGACAGTCCAGAGCTCCGTTCTAGTTCCAGGCCTGCCATTAACTCACTGGCACCTTGGACAGATCCCCTGACTCTCCCAATTCCCTCACCAGTTAACTGCCTCCCAGCGTCCCAGAGAGGCGAGGATTTACTGGCAAGAAAACGTGATAGTCCCCTGGAGCTTGGCTAAGGCCCCACATACACCAAGGCTCTGCTTGTACAAGTCATCCAAGATGATGGTGTGGGAGTCCCAAAGAAGCTGTATTAGTCCAGAAGCAGTGGGCTCTGCCTCCACCCCTCCAGGCCTGGCCGGGGTGGGGGTGGGGCGTAAAGCATGCGGTAGAGTTTAGCCCCACCCCTCGGTTTCCTCTTGCCTAGCAGGACTTACAGAATCTCTGGGGGCAAAAGGAGGTCAACACAGAGGCACCCCACCCCAACTCACACTGCGGCTCTCCTTTGCTAACATCCTCCCAACAGCATGCCTACTCCGGCCGCCCACCCTCCTGGGGGCTGAGAGGGACTCTGGGCTCTGCAACCTAGCTGCACGCTTGCTTTCCATCTCTTGGCCTGTGGCCTCTTTTTCCTGTTCTGAAAAGACATGAGGGATCTCTGTCTGACTGGGTCTCCCCAGACGCTGGGGACCTCCCTCCGGGCAGGATTCAGACCTTTGGCAGCTGAGAGAGCCCTCTGTCCTATGGCAAAGCCATGGGGGCCCAGAGCAGCAATGCTGGATTAACCTTCCAGAGGGACCTTTAGGACAGTGGGCCAGAGGGGGTCCGCAGGGCTCGTGGTGTGTTTGGTGCCATGTAGTCAAGGGAGTGCCCTGGCTCTTTTCTCCTGCCCCAAAGCACTGCAGATTTCACTGGACTCCACCCTACACTGCCTCAGGCCCTCTGCCAAGGAAGCTTTTGAAAGGATTTAGGGTAGTCCTGAGCCTTCCCTTAATTCTGGTTCTAACTGCTACTGTCCTAGGCCTCAAGACTTCCTGCTGTCTCCCTTCTTGTGGGCAACCGAAGGAGCTGTCTCCTACCTTTGCCCCTGGCAAAATAAATAAATACATAATAAATAAAAAATCTGAGCACTCAAGATGTGCCAAGCATGGTCCTGGATGTTTCCTGCATGTTATTTCCTTAGATGGGAGTGCCACACAGACCCCTGAGAGCCCCTCTAGATACAGGGATACCCTCCCTCCTGTCCCTACCCATCCCATCCACCCCACCCTTACCCGTAAAGATAAAGTGTCTTTGCACTGCAGGCTGATGCCACACTCATCGGTGATCTCGGAGAGGTCTTCATCCTCAAACTCCTCCAGGCTGATGTCATGGGTGAGCCTGGTGGGGACAAGAAGCCAAAGTTACCACTCAGGGGACTGCTGGCGGTGGGCCGAGGACCCTGATGCCTCCCTCGTACCTCTTCCGAGGGGCGGCCCCTCGACATATCACAGCCCCTAGAGGATGGGACCTGAGGTCTGCCTGCCTCAATGCAAGGGGTACTGAACAGGCAGGGCAAGTTCAGGGCTCAGATCAAAAGGCAGGTCTCCCGGCAAGGACTGGAAGGGAGGGCTCTGGGTCACCCTAGCTCTACCCGGCTGGGAGTTTCCACCCTGCTGTCAACCACGAGGCTGTGCCTAGAAGGCCCAGCTGGTCAGAGCCTCGGCTCTGCCAAAGAAATGGCTTCCAGAGTCAAGGCATTGACTTGACTCCAGTTCACCCATGGAGGAGGCAGAGCATCGAGAAGAGACTCCAAGGGGGTCCAGGAGTGGGGCCTCCCTGTGCACCTCGGGGACAGAACCCAGGGTACTGGCAGAGGCCCCGCCCCAGCTCAGAGGGGCACTCCGTGCCCCTGGCCCAGGAGGTCCCACCCTCGGAAGTCCTGGGAGCAGGTGAAGGGGAGCCTGGTATCAATCCAGCTTTATCCAGTTCTAGGAAAGACAGTGCCCCGTTCTGTGCTCTTGGTCTCATCAATTCCAATGCAAAATCCTCCTGCCTGGCATGTGGGCCCCGGACGGGAGGTTGCCCATGGTGGGGCTGGGATAAGCTGGAGGTGTCCTGGACTCAAGAGACCCCACTCAAAGCATGGGAACTCTAACTCGCTGTACTAGGACCCTGTCACCGCAAGGCCGGCCCCCGCCCCAGAGTGGCGGGCTGTGCCAGCCCCTACTCAGCCCCAGCCCTGGGTATCTGCCCGTGTGGGTGGGACAGTGGGAGAACTCTGTTAAGGAAGTTGGGGAGAATTCTGAGTCTTTTCTTCAATACCAGGAGATTGAGGCATAGAGAATGGAGACTCACTAGTCCAAGGTCACCCAGGAGAGGTGGTGGGCTCAGCCCCAGGGGGTCCTAGGAGGCCACACCCCCTGCCTCCGGCCTTCCCCCCAAACCAAACACAGACCCGGAGCCCCGTGGAGCCGCCCCTGAGCTTCCCCCTCCCCCACGCCAGGCCCCAAACCCCTACCAGTGCTCCCACTGATCCTCCAACCAGCTGTCATTGTCTGGGCTTGAATCCATCTTCAGCACCAGCTGCATGGAGAGCCCTGCCCGGCCGGGGGGCTGCGGGGCCCCAGGGCCGCCCTCTCATGCCCAGAAGGGTGGGGGTGGGGGCCAGGGCTCGGGGCAGGGCTGGGGCCTCCGGCCTCCGCGGCCTGGGCCTGCCTTTCTGTGTCCAGCCTGCTGCAGAAGCCTGGGGAGCTCATTAAAAATAGATGGGCCGGGAGAGGAGGCAGCGGCTGGCTGCCGACCCCAGCTCTGCCCCGCCAGCCCTCAGCTGCAGGCAGCTTCCTCCCCCGGCCCTTCGCAGCCGCTGCTGTCGCGGCCGCCTCCCCTGCGGGATCAGGTTACTGCAATCAATGTCGGGCTCCTCCTGCCCTTCCAATGCCCCGATCCTGTCGGGGGCTGGGGTGGCCCCCCCTCCCTGGCCCAAGCTTGGATGCAGATGGCAGAAATCTGGGTTGTTTCCCCCCAAAAGCCAGCCCCGATCTGCTTTTAAAGGGCCAGCAGCACAATTAGGGCTCCTGGTGGTGAAATGGGTGTGGGGTTGAGGGGCTGTGCTTCCAAAATTCTCCACAAAGGGATGCTCAGCCCCCGCAGCTCATCAGGCAGGTTTCTGTGGGCTCACAGACAGCGCTGCCTGGGGTGGGTCTGGGCTGCTTCTGTTGCCCACCTGGGTGCAGACAGAACCCGGCCCCCTTCCCCAGGGGTCTGTCCTTCCAACCAGGAAGTGCCTGGAGGCAAAGGAGGCTCCAAGGCCAGGGCTAAGGGGCAGGTCATGTGTGGATCTCCCAGGGCAGGGCAGGAAGGGCAGCCTGGGGGCCCAAGAGACTCCTGGCACTGCGGGGTGGCAGCAGTAGAAGCTGGAAGACCCCTGGAGGAACGGCACGGAGGGATTCTGATCGGCTGAGGTAGCAGATGGACAATGTGCTCTTGAAGGCCTCTTCTGACCTGGAGCCCAAGGGTGGTAGGTTCCCCGGGCTGGGGCAGGGCGTGGAGGTAGGGGCAGGCTGGGGAGGAAGTCAGGGCAGCCCTGCCTGGTCTGGCGCAGGGTGGCATCTCTGATCCTGGGCTGATAACCCATCTGCAGTGGTACTGATCAGGTGGGGAACACACACTGGCAGCCTGGCCTATCACGAGAAGGCGCCCCTGGGACTCAGCTGGCACCAGGCAGCAGCAGGACCGTTGGGTGACTAGCCCAGACGTGCCTTCAGACGACCCTTGGGGGCCTGGGACCCCCGCACACGTCTGCATGTTCTTGTCCTCACTGCCCAGCCTGGCCTAGCTCCTGCCTCTGCAGTCCCAGGCCTCTGCCCTGGCCAGTCTGCCTCAGTTTCCCCATGCCTGCACATCGCTCACCCCACACCCACCACGATGAGGCAGAAGAAACACCACCCTTTGCACAACTGTGTGTGAAGCTTCATCTCTTGCATCTGCCTCCCAAGTGTCTAACCCAGTGCTTGGATGAAGCACGTGGCAGGCTTTCAACCTGTGCCTGCTGGGAGAAGGTTTGGTTAAGCCCACTCCTCCAGGAAGCCCTCCTGGCCCCCGGTGTCAGCGCCTCACAGCCCTCCAGTCAGCGCTCACCGGTCCGTCATTCCTCCTGTTTGCGGTTGGTGTCACCCTGTGCGTGGAGGGAAGACAGTGTGAAGGAGCAGAGGGGAAGAGGCCTGCATTGAGCACCCTTCCCGTCCTCTCAGGAGGCTGCAAAGTAGACGGAGCTGACACTCCATCCCCACCCTGCACCCAGCAGGTGAAAAATAAAGGTCCCCCCTGCCAGCAAAGTCTGGAGGGCAGAGCTGGTGAGGTCATCTTGCATATACTATGCACTCAGTATGTGTCTGCTGATGGCCGTCCATGACAGCCTCAGCCTCCACGGCTCCTCTCAGACCAGAGTGTTCGCAGCAGACCTGCAGGGTCTGGCTTGGACCTGGGCCGGGGCTTCTCAGCTCGTTTCTGCACATGCAATCTCAGCATCACCCGACATTCTTGCTTCCTGGGAGGCAGGTCTGGGGGAGGGCAGGGACAGCTGCCTCAGCCTCCACACGAGCAACGAGGGCCACCGAGGGCAGCGGTGGCCAGACCCTGGGCTGGGGCTCAGCAGCCCGCACTTGATCCCTGGCTCCGGTGGGGCAAGTGCACGGAGCTCCTCAATCTTACTTTTTACTCCTAAGCCAGGCAAGATGGTGGAATGGCCGCCATACCAGGCTCAGACGCAGGAGGCCTGAGATCAAATCCCAACTCCTTCCCTCACGAGGATCAGCCGCCCTGTCGCCTGAGTGGCTGCTGTGCCCTGGCCACCAACCTTCTTTACGCTCTGTGTCTCCCTTCATCCTCACTCCAGCCTTGGAAGATGGTTTTATTCTGCCCATTTTACAGATGAGGAACACTAAGGCTCAGGTAGAAGATGCCATAGGTCTGCAGCTTCCCTATATGTAAGATGAGGCCCCCCATCTGGGTGCTGGTAAACTTTACTGAGTGGAGTGTATGTAAATTACAGGGTGCTGTGAGGAGGTTCCGACCAAGGATCAGGGGCTGGACTAATCCTGGAGTCGCCTTTGCAAATCACACCCACCTCCCACAACGTCCGCCTCTGCCCAGCCCTCCGCTGCCCTACTCCCTGCCCTTCCCTCCTGCTTCTCCAGGCACCAGGAGTTCTGGGTCCCTCAGCTGAAGCCCCAGGAGGCCTTTTGTGGAGGGAAAGCCATACAGACCCTTAGTCCCTCCAAGTTCAAGGAGAGCAGCTCCTTGAGGAGGAAGGAAAAGATGGAGGGGAGGGGGGCAGTGGGGGCAGGAAGGAAGGAGGAAGGTCCCCTCCTGAACCCACTGATCCACCTTCCCCACAGAAACCGGCCCCCAGAGCACCAGAAGACAGCTCAGGCTGAGACACACGACCCGCTGCAGGTCAGGTCCCCAGCTTCGCCTCTAGATCTGGGAACCCCAGCCCTTCGGAGGCAGCTGCCCTCATCACCCAGGCCTGCTTGCCCGTTTGGGTGAGACGGGTCACAAGGTCTCACCCACACTAGCATCTGGCGACTCTACGGCAAGGGTTTGGTTTCTCGAGACCCCCCCTGACCTTTGGCGTCAGTCTTTATCACCCAGGCCCCCTCTTCTGAGTTAACCTCATCGCCTCCCACTCTGGCTCCCCAGTCCTCCCCTCTGGCTCCTCACTGTCCTCTGAACGTGCCACCCTCAGGCTCCCCCTGCCTGAGCCGAGCTCCCCTAAACGGACAGACAAGTCTCTTGTGTTTCGATGTTTACGTCATGGCCCTTCCCTTGCCATGTGCCATCAGTCACAGCTGCATTCCACCAAGAGCAGCTCTTTCTAAGCTGCTGTTTCCACCCAGGAGGAGGTGGAGTCAGCAGTGCCTGCCAAACAAGGGTTAAATGGTAAAGTGCTGAGGCTTCAAGCTGAGCAATGCCAAATCCCAGCCAGGCATCTGGCTGCCCAGAGGCTCTTCCTGTCTTCCTGTTCCTGGCTCCTGGGGAGGGAGGTCAGGGTGCAAGCTGACTGACCATGGGTCCCCCCATGATGTCTCACGGGGCCCCGCTGTGATGGGGTCAGCTGCAGTCCAGGGGTCCCGCCTGTCTCTCTGCCGCCCTCTGAGTACTGATCACGGCTGCCCAGGGGGTTCTCGAACCCTAGCCTGGGCTGCCCTACTCCGAGCAGCTTCCCCACCTCCCTTGGGCTCCCCCACAGGCCATTCTCCGAGGGGCCACCAAGACCAACTCGTGAAATGCAAGTCTGGTCTTATCACCCATCCCCAGCTCAGAACCCTAACAGCTTCCCCCCATCCTTACGGGAAGGGGCCCAAATTCGCACCTGTGGATCCTGCCCCCGCCTCCCACCCTCCCAACTCTTAGGCTCCTGACCCACTGGCTCCCTGATGGGGCCGAAGAGCCCGGCTGTGGCCTAGGTCCCCCGTGCAGGCATCCTGGGGCAGGGAGTCACTGGAATTTTCCCTGTGGGCTCTGTGACCAGAGGCAGGCTCCCCTGAGAGGCAATTGGCCCGTGAGGGCGGCATCACGTGGGGGGCCTGACCTGACAGGTGCTCAGCGACTGCTGTTGAATGAATGAAATGCTGGTGTCCCCAGGTCTTTCTAGACTTCCCCTTCGGAAATCTCAAAGCCAGCTCCCTCTTCAGCCTGACTTCCTGTGTGCCCCGCACCCTGCCTGCATGTCTGGGATAGTAGTGGGGGCCTCTGGGAAGATGTTGCTGGCCGAGACAGCAGAGTGGGGGGGCGCCAGGCCCAGCCTCACCCTCAGAGGCCCCTCTCCATCCCACCCCAGCTCTGGGGGACCCTGGGGTCAGGCTGGGTTTTCTCCTCTGGTCTGGAATTCCTTTATCAACCCTGTCCACACTGGGGTCATCTTCACTGAAAACTGAATCCAACCCAAGAAACCAGTCCCACAAGAACACCCCTACTTGGGGTTGTGCTCAGCCCGACTCTTTTGCAGCCCCATGGGCTGCAGCCCGCCAGGCTCCTCTGTCCGTGGGATTCTCCAGGCAGGAATACTGGAGTGAGTTGCCATTTCCTTCTCCAGGGGACCTTCCCAACCCAGGGATCGAACCCAGGTCTCCTGCACTGCAGGCGGATTCTTTACCAGTTGAGCCACCAGGGAAGCCCAGCTGCACTGGCAGGCAGGTTCTTTACCACTAGGGCCACCCAGGAAGTCCCTGCTTGGGGTTAGCAAGCATCTAATCTGTTTAAATACTTTGGTGCTGATATGGAGCAAGAACTCTGGGATCTGGTGACTCGACTTTCGGGAAACAATCCTATGGAAACCATCCCAACCTTGGCAAAATCTTTCTACACAAGGGTGTGTGTCCCATAATGGAAACCACCGCGGAGTCTGGCACGCGGGGTCTTCCAGCCGATGGAGCATTGCTCACTCACTCTTTGGGATGAACGTTATAAAGTCTGTGCTTTCAACTATAAAGTTGAAAGTGGGAACTAAAGACAGAGCGTGTCACCTTATGGCTCCACGTGATGACTCGCACACAGGAAGAGACCCTGACACAAATACAGCCTGGGACGCGGTGGGATCTGGGGGACGTCTCTCCGCAAGTCCGCTCTGGGTCACGCCCCCGAGCCCCCGCCCCTCGCAGAGCCGGTTTCCTCGGGGTAACTCTGACTTCCGCCCCGCTCTGCTCCACACTTGAAGCCCGGGGCCGTATACTGCAGGCACTAAACAAATGCTTGTTAGAAGCAGCGCTGGTGGACGCAGGCCCTGGGCCCTGCCCGTGTCTCTGGTGCCGGGCAAGGCCAGGCCCACGGTGGACGTGCCTAGAGATTTCTTGAATGAATCCAAGAGCAGGGCCGGCTGCAGAGACAGCGCCCTGGACGCGCAAGAGCGGGAAGGGGACCCGGGGCCCAACCTGCAGGTCCCCCTGGGGCCCCAGGAATCCAGAGGCCAACTTAGGGTTCTGACATCCAATCACTGGGTTGAAATGCTGCCTTGGCCACAGCCGGCTGTGTGAGCAGAGTCCACGTTCTGTCTCATCGCAGCCGTCTGGGGGCGCTGCCCAGGGCCGAGTTGGGGTGGCCCCAACAGCAGCAGCTTTTCACTGCCCCCCAAATGTGGCAGGTTCCCAACCTCTCCCTTCACTCTGTCTCCCTGGGTACGATGTTCCTCCTGAGGCTTCAGGTCATTGCTCACTCTCCGAGCAGAGACTCCCAGGGTCTGTGGCCTCAGCCCCATCCTCCTCTTTGAGCTCCAGACCCCACACAAACTGCCTGCTTGAACCGTCTAACTGGGTCCCCCCTCAATCAGCAACCTCAGGCTCAGCCTCAAGTGACATCATCACCCCCGCCCGTCATCACCCCCACCCGCCAAGCCTCTCACCTCCCACAGGGGACCGGCCTCATCCCAGGCGCCTCTCTCCCGTCCCCCGGGGAGGGGGCTAATCTACCCTCCAAATGTCCCTCCCCTGAGCCCCGTCCACACCCTCACGACGGCCGGTCTCCCAGTGGCCTTCCTGCCTCCCTGTCCACTCCTGATCAGAAGCCCAAGGCACCACCTGATGCTGTCCTTCCCGAGACCTCTGTGCGCTCCCCTGCTTGTGAGGGGACAGGCCAGGGTCCCCACGGGGCCTTTGCGTCCCTGCACGCCTGCTCTCCGCACTTGGGCCAGCCTGGGTGTCACATACCCCCTACCTCTTCACCCCTCCTCTTGCGTGACCCTCACTCGCCCCCCAGCCTGCGCTGAGCTGACCCTGCTCTGACCCAGGGCCCCTCCAGGCCCCTGGCCCGAGTCACCAGCTCACCTACCACCTGTCTGGTAAGGCCTTGTCTGTCTATCTGTCCGACCACATAGACCATGTCGCCGCCCGCACGACAGGCCAGGCCCTCATCTGCACCTCTGGCATGTCTCAGTGAGCCTGGCAAGGTGCAAGTACTTGGGTTTTTTGGGGGGTGAGGTGGGGAGCCGGGCAGCACAGCTTACAGGATTTTAGTTCCCCGACCAGGGATCGAACCCAGGCCCTTGGCAGTGCCAGGGTGGAATCCTAACCACTGGGAATTCCCGCAAGTTCTTGCTGAGTGAACGAAGAACAGCTGAGTACACAGAACTTTGTGAAGAGATGAGTAGGGGGCCCTCGGCTCCTGCGCCCCCCAGGCAGCGTGGGGGCCAGAACATGACCATCGTGTCCAAGGAGTCCTGAGACCCGGTGCAGCCCCAGCTCCGCTGCAGCTTGCTGTGTGCGCTCCAGAACCCGCTCAGCCTCTCTTGTCTCCCGCTAAGGAAGGGGGTGGGGGTGGGCTGGCCTCTAAGGTCCTCTCATCCACGCCGCCTTCGGCACACCCCGGAGAAGCCGCTCACTTGACCCCCAGCAGCCTCTCACACGGACTGTGCCACTGTCCCCCTCTTCCTCCTGCCACCTAGCTCAAGGAATCCTCTGCTAAGACTCTAAATTCTCTCACAGAATTTCCTTAAAATGAACATGTATCACTTTACCATCCAACTTTCTTTTATTCTTTTGTAGGTGACAGAAGTAACTTATGCTTATGGTAAAAATAAGAACTCAAAGAATACAGAAGTTTGTGAAATAAGTGAAAATCCCTCTCCCACACCGGAATCAAAGGTAATTACTAGTAACTGGTTGGAGCATTTCTAGAATCAGAAAAAAAAAAAAAAGGTTTATTTACACCAACTCTCAGCAAATAAATGCTCGCCCTCCTCAGATCTACACCCGTGTCCCCCTCCACAAACTCTCCTCCATCATTATTCCTCTGGGTCCTCTCTTTCCAGGGTGGCTCTGAACTCGACCTCTGCCTCTTATCTAACCTCTTCCCGTCTCAGTTTCTTCATCTGCAAAGTGGGGATAACGACAAGATTCTGTTTATGTGGTTCTGGGCAGGACTGGGTGCCCTTGCACAAAAAGTGCTTAGAACGGCGCCTGGGCAAAGCAAAGGCCTCCCAAGTGGCAGGGTTTCCAGCGTTCTTCTCTGAACTCTCCAGTTGCATCCCCAGTTAAATAATAAAGCACTAACGCCTTACTGAGCACCTACTCTGTGCCGGGCTTCAAGCAAACCGAAGTTTAGGTATTGACGTCTTGTGCCTTCTGGAAGCGGACAGTGGTGCTGGGTCACACGCACGTGTGCACACACACGTCCACACACGTGCACACACACACAAAATAATACCCACAAGAACAGCCCTACGTGAATGTAGCTCTTCACAGCCTTGAAACACTCAACATGTGTTGTTTCATCCGTGTTGTTTCATCCAAGTCTTAGGGCCGCCCTGAGCAGGGGCCAAAGTAGGCATCGTGGAGAAAAAACTGGCCCAAGGCATTCGGCGCCCACTCTGAGCATGTGGCTAAGGGGACGGAGCCAGGATTCAAAGCCAGGCCAGAGCCACAGGGGAGCAGTTCCCCCCGGGCTCCATCAGCCGAGCTCAGAACTGTGAGAGGCGGCCAGGGAAAGGGCAGCGGGGGCTGCTGGAGCCGGCAGGGCAGGCCTCAGGGCCGGAGACACTGGCCTTACTGTTCACATCTCCACAACCAGGCCCTGGTGTCCCAGAGGGCCAACCCACGCTCAGCCTTGGCACAGTGCCACCCTCGCCCACCGGGCCCAGGGGTGGGCACACTCACTGGTGGGCCCTCCTTATCAGTCACTGTCCCTCAGGCGTCCAGGATAACCTGCCCGCCGGGGCAGCAGGAATGGCAAGCGCTCTCACCTGGGGAGGGGGAAGCAGGCAGGGGAGGCCAAGCTGTCCTCCGGGCCAGAGGCAGGGCCTGAAGGTAGAGTGGACTGAACATGCAGCCTCAGGTCCTGACTCCCCTCGGGGAAGCCACCCGCCTTCCTGAACCTCAGTCTCCTCATCTACAAAATGGGCAGCCCCATCCTGACGCCCGGAGTGGTGGGGAGGGAGACCTCAGCCAGCCCCAGGAACATGCCCCGAGCAGGAATGAGCCGTCTCAATGCCTGCTGGTGTGAAGGGTGACGCTTGTTGAGTGCCAACGTGATGCACCTTAAGGAATCAATATGAATTAGCTCATCAACAGATGAGACTCAGGACCAGGCCAGGCAGCTAGAAAGTTGGTGGAGCCAGGATTCGCATCCACGTCTGTCCGAGGGCTGTGCTCTCCCACCACAGAGGGCCCTCCTGGAAGGAGGGCAGCACTGGTGTGAAGACAGCGCAGTTCACACCGGGTGGAGTGAGTCTCAGACCTCGGCCTCCTTACTCTGAGGCTCGAACCACAAAGCCCCCAGCCCTGGAGCCCGGCCTCCTCCATCTGGTCTTTGGCAGCTCAGCTCGGGGCCTTCTGGGAGATTTCTAGTCCTGATGATGAGGCCATTAGCGATCCCTGGAGGTCCCTGCCCACCTGAGGGCCGGGGAGCCAGCAACCCCTTGGTCAAGAAGAGGGGCTGGCGCCAGAGCCCAGCTGGGGCCCGGCGCGGGTGGGGGCCCCAGGAGAAGGGCAGGCGCCAGCTCATTACACGGACAAACAATGGGGAACGGAGGCCTCTTTCTGGGGACTCTGGAGCGGTAACCCCTCCTCTCCTTCCTCTCCAACCCGCCAGGATGAGGACAGAGGGACGTCCATCCCAACCCCCGCAACACCCACTGCCACCTCTCCGAAATCCACCTCCCAGATGCCTAAGGCCAGACTAGGGGCAGGGAGAGAGCTGAAGGAGGAGGTCAGATCAGGGTCCAGGGTACTCACCCCAGCAGGACCCACCCCACCAATATCCCTGGCTACTCCTGCGGGCTCCAACCCAGACTCCCCCTCCCACAGCCGGGCCTCGATCTCGCGGGTTGAGGCTGAGCCTTCGTTCGGCACCTACACGCACCCGACCAGGTCAGTGCTGTCCCAATCCACAGAAGGTCCTGGCCACGCCAGGCCTGGGAGTTGGGCCCCTCTGGCCAGGCAGGGCTGGGGGAGGGGCCTGCGACTCTCTCCAGCACCAAGGCTGTCGGTCGCCCCAAGAAACTGGGACCCGCGGGGCACCCCAGCCTACTGCCATCCTCTATACAGGAGCCTTCCGACTGGGCGCAGGCAGAGTCCCAGGCTTCCTGCCTCCTGCGGGATCTCAACGCGGACCCCAGACCCCGCCGCAGCTCCAAAGTCGGAGGGAAGGCGGCCTCCGCGCCCCCTCCTCCAGTTCCAGCTCAGGATCTCCTCGCCTCGGACACGGAATGGCGGAGGGAGCCGCACCGCGGATATGCATCGGCCATGAGTCTAGACTTGAGGATGACGGGGACTCGGGAAGAGACCCCATCCCCACGCCGCCCTCTCGTTCTGCGGTTTCCCATGAGTGTGTGTTGCGGGGCGGGTGCGGGGTGGGGCGAGCCCGGGCAGATCGATTTAGGCTGAAGGGTGGGGCGCGGCGGCCGGAGAGCCTCACCTGAAATTGGGCGGCGACGCGATGTGCAGCCCCAGGAACGGGGAGGCGGCAGGCGGGGACGCGGCCCCCCCGCCCAGGCCGCCGCTCTCTCGCTCCGCCATTCTCCCGCACAGCCCTGGCCATCCGGGCGGAGCGCGGCGCGGAGGCGGCGGCGGCGGCGGCGGGGAAGGAGGCACGGGCGCGGCGAGAGGCCGCCGCCGCGGGGATCGGCTGGGGACTGCGCGGCGGGCGCACCTGCGCAGGGCAGGGCGCGGCTCCAGACCGCGCGCCGCTCTCGGGACTGGCGCGAGCGCCTCCGAGCGCGCTCCCGGGTCCTCGGCCGGCCTTGGGTACGCCCCGCCCCGCCCCGCCCCTTACCCGGGAGCCCCGCCCCCGCTGCGCTCTCCAAGGTGCTGAAGTCGCAGCCCCGCGGTCCCCCGAGTTTGGCCCCGCCCCGCCCTCAATCCCACGCAGTAACAACAGCAGCTTCCCCTTCCGCAAAGCCCTCTGTGTCCCTGCGGGCTCTCTTCCTGGGGTGGGCCTAGCGCCCGGGTATGGGGTAACTAATGGCGGGATCTTGGTCCCTGGGACCCGAGTTGACCCCCTCGCTGCAGACAAAGGCAGTCAGGAAAGGAGAGTCGTGGAAGAAGGCAGAAAAACACTAGTGGGTGTTGGGAGCTGGCTCCTAGGACCGACAGACTTTTGGAGTGAGGTGCTGTGAAGTCACAGCCCGGCTCTCCTAGTAGAATAGGTGGTGTGACTTTGCATTAGTGACAAGAGTCCTAAGGTTTGATTTTTTTCTCATCTGTGAAATGGGGACGATAATGGTCCATCCCGTAGTCGTGAGGATGAAATGTAATACAAACGTTGGCACTGGAGGCTGGGAACACCCCACCTCCAGCTGGGAACTAGGGCTCACCCCTTGAGGGGACTCCCCACCCCTCCACCCAAAGGCTCTCCCAAGGGTCTCCTCTCTAAAGAGTGATTTAAGCCCTATTCAGCCCATAACACTTCTAATGGTGAATTGAGCCCTTCCTTTTGGCTTCTCTCAGCTTCTCCCTCATGTCAGGACTTTGACGTCACCTTCTCCTCACTTAGCACCTCAATTGTATTTCCTGCAGAGTACCCCCATTTGCACTCAGACACCCCATAGCAGGCTTCTCACATTCTAAGACTTGGGGCCTTTCCTCCTGCCCCTATGGTTGACTTCTTGGGATTCTTTTGATGGTTTTTCAGCTCCCTCCAGTGCCTCTGCCCTGCACCTCCAGGTCATGTTTCCTCCTGGACTTCTCTCCCCTAAGAGGATTAAGCCTGTGCATTCTCTCACAGAACATGGACTTCTGGGCACTCAGGCTGCTGGGCAAAGCTAGGTGCCCAGCTCTGGTGGGTCACAGAGCCTCTGCCAAATCTCACTGGCTTGTATGGCTAGTTGAGAGAGCCACAGAGGCCTGTCCTTCTGAAGAGGCAAACTGTTTCACAGCTGTGGAGCCCTATGGGCAAACCTAGCCTGCCCACTGGTTGTGCCTACAGTGTAGTGCCCAGAAAGGAGCAGTGGGCACCTGCCCTGCAGCAAAAAAACCCTGAGCTCCAGTTCTGAGGTTAATATCTAGAGCTGAAGGCCTTTGCTACCTCTCTTCTCCCTGTTCCTGGGCCCAGAGGGGACACATAATCTTGCCTGTCTTGGTTCAGGCTCCTTTCACTAGGACCAAAAGGTAACCACTTGCTGCTATGGTGTGACTTTTCCTTCTAGGAAAGCAGTTTTGCCATAGTGGCTAATAATTTTTCCTTAGTGTGTGTGCTTCTCTACTAGGGAGCATCCTTAGGTCAGGAATGTGTATGCATGTAGGACAATTCCACCTTCCAGAATCTTCGGCTCAAGAGCACAGGTATATTAGCTCCCAAGGCCAAAGCAAAGCCGTATTAAAGAGAAGGCAGGAGAAGGCGGGAGAGGGAATGCCAGGCCCAGGTCTCGGCCATCAGGAGCTTCAAAGCAGAGCTGAGAACCAGACAAGTCCCAGGGTAAGGTTCTTCCTTTTCTCCTTTCTCACTCTGTGCAAGGCAGCTTGTGATATCGTTGGCATGGCCTGAACCCCTTCTCACAGGAACTTGGGACGTGAGTTAATAAAGCTCTCATGTCCAGCGGTCCAAAACTGGAAACCCTCACACAGTAGAGAAAGGGCCACTCTGGCTAGATGGTATCAGACCAAGTCAGCATCCAGGCTCTGGGCCTGGCTTTCCTCTGCACCAAGCAGCTGCAGCTTACATGCCAGAGTTAAGAATGGACTGAGGGCCAGGAGAGGGCCCTGCCATTGACTGATCCCCAGACTGGGGGCGTTGAAGTGAGCTGAGAGGCTGGGTCACTGCAGGAACCTCATCCCAGGGCTGGCATGCTCCACACCATTCTGGCTGACTGACCTCCAACTCTGACCAAGCTCTGGAGTCGAGACCACTAATTGCTCTAGCTGCTCAACTAGGAACCTCCCTGGTCCTCCATCTCCCACCCACTCTTCCCTGCCACCTCCAAGGTAGGTGAGAGGCTCCTGGTTCACTCAGGTTAAGCCCTACTGCCGCCCAGTACCCAGACCTCCCACAAAATTGACATTACAACTTTGCTCAGATAGGATCAGACATTTATGAAACACATGAATATTCACAAACTGTGGGAGAAACACACTTTCTAGCAATACAAAATCTCCATATAAAGTGCATGTGGCCTGCGACCGTCTCCTCCCCATGCTGGCCCTTGGGTCAGGACTTGGGGTAGTGCTCTGCAGGAGCCCCCAGGGACACCTGGGCCAGGAGAGGGGAGACACGAAGCCATCACAGAGCTTCAGGCCACTGGATACCCCCTCTCATTTCCAGTCCACTGGGAAAGGGCCAGCATGCCAGGGACAGTAGGGAAGTAGGGGGCGGTGGTCCTGCCAACATATACCTTAGGGAAGAGACCCATCATCAAAAAGGCAGGCAAAGGGAATCATCCTGCCGTCTGAGATGCTGTCAGACAAGCACTGACTCTGGCCCTAAGCCCTCCGGCCGTCCCAGTTTCTCTGCTCAGTCCTTCCAGGCTTGCTCTCCCCTCCTTTCGGCAGCAGCCCCCGATGCCCTTTCCTCCTGGCTAGGGCTAAGACAGCAGTAAAGCCCCCAACCCAACACTGCAGAAAAAGCTGTTTCCCCCGTGCAATATGCGACATTTCTCATGGGTTGACACAGATACAACAGTTGGACTCCAAAGGCAGCTCTCCGGCTGAGGAAGCCTGAGGACATCTCAGGGAGAAGCCTGTCAGTGTGCTGGACTGATGCAGGAGACAGGGGCCTGACCCAGGGTTTGGGTCCTCCTAGGACAGAGGAGAGTGGGGGGCAGGGCTGGGACAAGGTCACAGGGGAGGTAGAGAGAAGGCCCAGGGCCAGCTTAATGCGACACGTGAGGACAAAAACCCCATGAGGGGTTTGTCTCTCAGGCACACACACACCTGCACACACTCCTGTGCGTGCGCATGCTGTGGCTCAAGTCTGGGCCATGGGTGGAGGAAGACGTGCTCCAGTCGGCCACACAGTCCTCCTTTCCGTGGGGTCCTCCTCAGCACAGACCTCCAGCAGTGGGAGGGTTCATGTGGGAGCACCGGCTGCCCCTGGATTGCAAGCCCTTGGCTTCTCTGGGTCAAACGTCCCGCCTGCTGCAGAAGGGTTGGTGCGCTGGCCGGGACCTCAGCTGGGGCCCTTCCCAACTGTCCCTGGCCGTGCACCTGCCTGGGCCCTTGATGTCCAGCTACCAGGAGGGCTGATGCGGTAGCTCGGTGCTGACCAGCCCCGGGCAGACGACAATGACTTCCCTGGCTGCCATCAGCCGACCTCGGGGGCAGGACTGAGGTGCCGTGGAGTGTGGCCAGGGGAGCCAGGGGGCCCTCCACCACCAGGAACCTGGCCTCCTCCTACTGGATGCTCCGCTCTGACGGTGAAGGAGCGGTGAGAGCAGGGGTTAACTCCTAGCCTCAGGTTTTCAGCCCCGAAGAGTGAGAGGCTCCTCTCTGCTACTACCTGTCAGGCTGCACACCCGGCACTCAGGTCAGGCCCCTGGTGCTCTTCTGTATGAGGCAGAAAGGCTGCAGATCTGGCCACAGCTCAGCCCCAGCTCCCCCGGGAAGAGTTTGGGGAGTCCACTTGCAGGGAATTTTAAAAGAAGCCAGGCCAGGTGACTGTCTGGACAGCACCTGTCCCCTCCAGCCTGCCCGGCCCTCGGGGGTCATAAAGCAGGAACTCAGAAGGCCCCTCGCTGCCTCGAGAATCCCACTCTGCACACGAGCCAGAAATGCTTCCCCTGCTCCTCAGTCTGACATGGAGGGGGAAGGGGAAGGGGAGCAGGTGTCAGAATCCCACCTAAGGTCTGACCACCCTTCTAGGCAGAAGAGGCAGCAGGCCCCCAGGGACAGGTATGGGGTGACCGCCACCGCCGTGACCTCTAGTCTGGGGTCTGGAGGCTGAGGTGAAGCTGCTACCCGTCCTCCTCCGGCCCAGACAGCGTTCAGAGACACACGAGTGTACACAGATGCATGCACACACAACAGGTGGCCCTCCTTCCTCCGCACGCACACACACACGCACACACGTTCGCTCCGTCTCTGCAGGTGATCAGCAGCTCTGCAGGTTGCACTCCGCTGCCACGGTGGCGGCTTGGGCACCCAAGCTTTGCTCATGGAGCCACGGCACTGCAGCTGCAAGAGAGACAGGGGCGAAAAGGAGCGTTCAGGAGACTCTCCATTGCCTGGGACATGGCTCCTCTGGCGGCTTCTCTGGGGAACCAGGGAGCGCCCAGAGCGAAGCACACGAGCCGCAGCGCCTGGGGACAAGGTGGCTGCTGGGATGCCAGCGGGACCTGGACGCTGGCCCTCTCCGAGGTGCTGACATGGACCAGCTCTCCCTGGCGGACTCTCTGGGCCTCCTCCGCCCCAGGCCTGAGGACGGCAGAGGAGGGGTCACTACCTGAGGCCTTGGGTGACACTTATTCAGATACGACAAGGGCAGTTTCTGTATCAAGGCACAGGGTCTGCTGCCAGAGATGCAGAATCAGGAAAAAAAAAAAAATGGCTGGAAGAGAAGCCAGCCAGGACCAGTAATTCTGAAGATGAAGGCAATGACTGAGTTTGGAATCAGCGGGTGAGCGAACTTCCACATAGAGATAAAAGCAAGCTGGCACTGTGCTAGAAGACTGGGGGGCGGGGGAGAGGAGACTCAAGGATGAGTCATTTTAAAGATTTATAACATCCTGGATCTAGGGCAGAGGGAAGAGATGGCCTCATGCTGGATAACAGGACAGGGCAAGCCCATCACAATGCTGGGTTGCCTGTTTCAAGAGGTCCAGGGTGTCTGAGAGTGTAGAGACATGCGGGCCTCTGTTCAAAGACTGTACCTCTTAAATGATGATCAGGTGGATAACAAGACAGCCTACTGAGCCTACTGTGGGTCAGGCACTACACACGTGTGTTAGATTCGTATACAGATTTGTGTATGAAGCCCTGATCCCCTCGGAATGGGACTGTTTTTGCAAAGAGGGTCTTTAAAGAAGTGATTAAGTTAAAATTAGGTACTTATTGTGGGCCCTGATCCCAAATGACTGGTGTCCTTCTATGAAAAGATTAGAGCACAGACACACAGAGGTCAGAGCCTATGAAGACAAGGCAGACAGCAGCGATCTACAGGCCAAGCGGAGAGGCCTCAGGAGAGACCAACCCTGCTGCCAACTTGACCTCAGACTTCCAGCCCCCAGAGCTGTGAGCGAATGAATTTCTGTCATTAGAGTCACCTGGTCTGTGGCACCTTGTGAGAATCCAAGCGAACTAATGCAGCTTATGACCCCATTAACCCTGAAGACACAGCCTTCATTTTTACAGATGAGAAAACTGAAGCCAGAGAGGCTACATAAGCTGCCCAAGACGACAGAATTCAGGAGTGACAGAGCCAAGACGGGAAACCTAGGTCCGTCTGCTTCCGCAATCTGTATTTTTGCCACTAAGTAATCTCTACATTACAGGATCTCCCATTTAAGACTTTCAGAGGATGTAACAAGTTCAACACGGTGGCATGAAGATTAACATTCAAACAACATCAATGGAAGTTCAGATGTTAACAGAAAAGGAAAAAATGCTCTCGAGAGTTGAAGACACTGGAGTCAGGGGTTCAAAATCAGTCTTCTGACACATGCAGCCCTTTTCAGGCAAATGTTAAATCCAAAGATTTTAACTGGATGATGATAATTCCTCTGGAAGCTGGGAAAAATCAAAAACAAATTTATGAGTGGATACCTGTATGGGACAATACTGAGTACCTCTTTAAAATATTTTCAACAATTCTCTCTTTCAGTTCAGTTCAGTCGCTCAGTTGTGTCAGACTCTGCGATCCCATGAATCACAGCACGCCAGACCTCCCTGTCCATCACCAACTCCCCGAGTTCACTCAAACTCACGTCCATCGAGTCAGTGATGCCATCCAGCCATCTCATCCTCTGTCGTCCCCTTCTCCTCCTGCCCCCAATCCCTCCCAGCATCAGAGTCTTTTCCAATGAGTCAACTCTTCGCATGAGGTGGCCAAAGGACTGGAGTTTCAGCTTTAGCATCATTCCTTCCAAAGAAATCCCAGGGCTGATCTCCTTCAGAATGGACTGGTTGGATTTCCTTGCAGTCCAAGGGACTCTCAAGAGTCTTCTCCAACACCACAGTTCAAAAGCATCAATTCTTTGGCGCTCAGCTTTCTTCACAGTCCAACTCTCACATCCATACATGACCACTGGAAAAACCATAGCCTTGACTAGACGGACCTTTGTTGGCAAAGTCACATCTCTGCTTTTCAATATGCTATCTAGGTTGGTCATAACTTTCCTTCCAAGGAGTAAGCGTCTTTTAATTTCATGGCTGTAGTCACCATCTGCAGTGATTTGGAGCCCAAAAAAATAAAGTCTGCCACTGTTTCCACTGTTTCCCCATCTATTTGCCATGAAGTGATGGGACCAGATGCCATGATCTTCGTTTTCTGAATGTTGAGCTTTAAGCCAACTTTTTCACTCTCCTCTTTCACATTCATCAAGAGGCTTTTTAGTTCCTCTTCACTTTCTGCCATAAGGGTGATGTCATCTGCATATCTGAGGTTATTGATATTTCTCCTGGCAATCTTGATTCCAGTTTGTGCTTCTTCCAGCCCAGTGTTTCTCCAGATGTACTCTGCATAGAAGTTAAATAAGCAGGGTGACAATATACAGCCTTGATGTACTCCTTTTCCTATTTGGAACCAGTCTGTTGTTCCATGTCCAGTTCTAACTGTTGCTTCCTGACCTGCATACAAATTTCTCAAGAGGCAGGTCAGGTGATCTGGTATTCCCATTTCTTCCAGAATTTTCTCTTTAAGTTTGTACTGTAATGACCTAGCCATATTTTTTCACTACAAGTAAATATATTCGTTACTAAAGTGTATACATGTTTATTGAAACATGCTAATTGACTCTCTTCTGCAACTGATAACTTCAGGACTGGAAAGTAAACAGGTGCTCCCACCCACTACCTCCATTTCTGGTGTTCTCCCCACCTTCAGGGGCGAGGGACGATAAACGGTGCTTGAGGATTCCTTCAAACACGGGCTCTTACTCTGGGGTTCCTGACCCTTAAGGGGTCCAAGGACAGGCCTTAAGGGGCGGTCCACAGACGCCGTGACGTACATTTTGCTCTGTGTGGGAACAGGTGTAATTTTCCGGGGAGAGGCTCCATCCTTCATCAGACTCTTCAAAGCATGGGTAACCCAAAGAGGTGTTAAGAACCGATGCCTCAGCTTAGAAGATGAGGAGATGAGGTGCAGTCGGGCAGGTATAATACTAAAAATTCATTGAGGCCTACGCTCACCTGGACATGGTTTAGCCATGGGGCAGACCCGTGAAGGGAGGTGGCAATGACCTGGCCTCAGATGAGCCCCAGTGACCCACAACCCTCTGTGATGGCTTCAAAAGCCCACACAGAAAACCAAGGTTTGGAAGAACCAGCTCATCCTTGTCTACAAAGCTAGTCAAAGGCCTGGTCAACTACTTACTCAAGCTGCTCGATCAGCAGATAATTAGATGGTCTCTGTGTTCTTATTCTCAAGCTAGGACATAAGTCCGCAGAAAAAGGCGCTCGGGGAAATCAAACGAGGCCGTACAGGAAAACGACAGCCTCACTAAACACAGAGAAGCGCAGCGAGGGGAGAGGCGCCAGGGGAGAAAGCGACGCATAAAACACCACTAAAGACAGAGCCAATCTCACACCTATTTCACTCTCTCAACCCATCACAAGTGGCTGGAACACAGACTAGTTAATGACCTTCCCTCCGCGTGCCAATGGCAGTTAGGACGGCCCGTGTCCCAGGGCCCTCACATCCCTTCTCCCACACTGGATGCTGGCTCCCAGCCCGGGAGGGGCGTGTGGGCCACTGTGCACACCCGAGCCTCGTCAGCAGAGGAGGCCACTACCGCTCAGGGTCTGGAAGAAACGTGGCTTGGAGCTGGACCAGGCCTCAGTGGCCACCCTCCCCAGCACAGGGGCTGAGGTGCAGGGCCCGAGCCTGAGAGGGGCAGAAGGCCGGCTCCCAGCCCCGACATGAGGAGCGGGGAAGGGCAGGGTGCGGCTGGGCCTGGACGGGTTTTCAGCTGGTCCGTCGGCTCAGCCTCATTCTCCACTTTAGCTACTCGCCTGCCCTTCCTGCTGTACCACAGCAAAGGGAGGGGTGTCTGTCCGTCAGCAGCTACTGAGTAAGCGGCAGCGAAAGTGCGAGGGGATGTCAAGTCCCAATAAATTCTCGTTTCAGGAACTGAGTCAGAGAGGCGAGAAAAACCTGTGTGCAGGCTCCCAGGACGGGCTTCTGACCACCACACAGCCTCCGCTTCCCCCGGGGCAGTGTCTTACAGACTGCTCAGTGCCCCTCACACACAGGTTCAGGTAAGGACGGACATACATGCGGCAGATGTATGCCATTGTCACAAAGACAACAAAGAGATTCCAGAAGTCAGGTTCTCCTCAGTGAAAAGTGAAACTGTTAGTCGCTCAGTTGTGTCTGAGTCTTTGTGACCCAGTGGACTGTAGCCTGCCAGGCTCCTCTACCCATGGGATTCTCCAGGCAGGAACACTGGAGTGGAGAGCTGTGCCCTCCTCAGGGGAGCCCCACGGCTAACCAAGCCTGCGTGAACTTCGGGCGGAGGACGGGGAGAGGTGGTCCTTGGCCATGAACCTTCTGTGTTCAACAGGCTTCTCTCAACAGATCAGTATGTACCAGCAGAAGGGCAAATAGATCCTGTGCACTGCTAAAATAATTGGACCAATACAAAAAACCTGCACACAATTGGAAGCTGATGGAATCCTGAGCGGTCAGCAGCTTTGGGGATTATGGAGAAGCAGCTGAAATGAAAGCTATTTGAGGCTGGCTTATTTTTCAGTTTTGTGAACATCGTACAGTAACCAAATGCAGAACAGATACTGATGTGGGTTTGAGGTAAGCGTGGAACCAACTGATATCAGGATATGTTTTCCCACAAGATCAGTTTAAATCATTGTCTGGCCCAGGCCTGAGGCATCGGAAACAACAGAATAACAAACGAGAGAGGCTGGAGCTAAACTCAGCCTGAAGGGCCCGTGATGGAGCCTCCGGCTGGTGAAGTATGCTTATTCACACCAGACAGCTAGAGCACCTCAGCACGGTTGTGAATCCGGCCCTGAGTCACTCAGCTACACTGATAGAGAGGAGAAGGGGCGAAGGCAGTTAAGACTACCGACTCAGGCCTAGGGGCCACTGCTGTGTGGCCCGTCCAGCCCAGGGTGCTGGCTCTAACTGCGGTAACAATGACAGAATCAAAGACACCCTGAGAAGCACATGCAAGGCGGCGACGTGATTTCATATGTGGTGCATTTTACTCGGAGGCTTTTCACACACGGTTTCTCCTCTTTCCCCAAGGCTTGTGCTTGATGGGTGGGGCAGGTGACGAGATGCTGTCATCACTGATCACTGGTGATGATGCCCAGCCATCCTCAGGCCCCGGTGCAACCCCAGCACACAGCGAAACACAAGCGCCACTGAGACACTCTTCTCTTTCAGGGTTTCCGAAGAACACGAGTATCCGTCCTGTCCTCTGACCTCCAGGCCCCACTTCCAGTCGACTGGCACGATGAAGGGCTGACCCTTGAGAATCAGTCCTCCCCATCCCGACAGGCTGAGGGACACCCCTGGACTACACTCGAGGAGAGGTGCTGGCCTCTGCACCCTTCAGTGTCCTCTTGGAATCACCGCCACAGCCTCGCGACTGGCTCTCTCCCCACACAGCTTCCTCTAGAGCCCCAGCCCAATGCCTGGTTAATCTTCAAAAAATGCCAGTTTGATCATTCACTCTGTTTCAAAATGCGCCTCCGTTCCCAGAGACTACACACCAAGGACTCTGTCTGCTTGACATTTAAGACCCTCCATGACTGGACCCAACTGTAACCTCATGTTCTTGTAAAAAAATAGTAATAACAATATCCATAATAATAATAGCTATCATCTTATTTAGGAACTTCTAAGGCTAAGCGGGGCCTCCCAGGCGGCACCAGTGGTAAAGAACCTGCCTGCCAGTGCAGGGGACTTAAGACACGGAGGTTCGATCCCTGAGTGGGGAAGAGCCCCTGGAGGAGGAAATGGCAACCACTCTGGTATCCTTGTCTGGAGAGTTCCAAGGACACAGGAGTCTGGTGGGCTACAGTCCATAAGGTTGCAAAGAGTCAGACACGACTGAAGCGACTCAGCACGCAAGGCTAAGTACCCTGTGTATTACACAGAAAGTGTTAATTACTGACCAGCACCCACACTCTGTAGCTAACAGAACCTGGATTTTGTCTGACGACTCGTGGACATGGCTCAGACAATAGATTAGGAATGGTCTAAGTCAGTGATTCTCAGAGGCAGTCCCAGAACAGCATCATCATCAACTGCTGGGAACGTGTTAGAAATGCAAATTCTCAGGCCCCAGCCCAGGCTCGTTGGGGGTGGGGCCCAGCCATCTGCGGCTTAACAAATCCTCCAGGGACTTCTGTTGCTCACTCAGGTTGGAGATCAATGGTCTAAACAATCCGGATCCTATTTCCCAGCTTGGGGGTGGCTTCATGACTCAGTTCTGGCTCATGACGCCAATGTGAAAAGCTGCAGAAGAGGTGTCCTGGTAAAGGTTTTATTTTCTTGATGAAAAGGAAGAGAGGCACCCCCTGACGACTTGGCACAGTATAAAACTGCAAAAAACCTTCACTGGGCCCCCAACCCAAACTTTACTTTCTTTTACTCAGCTTTATTTTCCCTTCATCACCACTTAGGGCTTCTTGACACAAGGTGTTTCTGTCTGCTTACTGTCTGTCTCCTCTCACGAAGACGCACCCAAGGGCGGGCAGGACGCTGTCGGTCATGTTCACAACCATATTCAGTGCCTACAACAGTGTCTGGCAACGTGTCATCACCTGATTTATGTTTATTGAATGAATGAGTGCAGCTGTCTCTGCGATTCCTTCTCTTTTTTGCTTTGAGCAAGGAATTGATGGCTGAAGCTGTGGCAGCCACCTTAAGGCCAAGAAATAAGAGAATCTCAGAAAAATTGGCTCTGACATTGTTGAGCCATCAAACCCAAACCAGCAACACCGTGCTCTGGGCCTTTTGTTCCTTAAGAAAACTAAATCCCTCTTTCGTTTTCACCACAGTAGCCACGTTGTTCATCCTAGTAGCCCCATATGTTACTAACACATATATTTAATCATTTAATCTTTGTAACAAGAACCTAATTTTTGATGAGGAAACCAAGTCTCAGAGAGCTTAAGTAATCTGCACAAGATCATGTAATCATTAAGCTGTTGTTCTTGTCGGAAACGCCCCGCCTTGCTGCCTAGATTCAATTCGTCGTCCAGGTCCTCTAGGGTAACTTCTGTCTTGTACTCCTGGATCGCTCCAGCCCACCAACCTGTGTCTAATGCTAAGCTGGTGGAGTGTGAATCATCTGTCCAGGAATTATAGATCATTTGTCTTGTTTCTCTAAGCAGACTATTACATCCTTATGGATGGGCATCGTATCATGTTTTATATGTCTTAAGCTCCCTTTCCTCACACATTTGCTGGCAACAGTTTCAGGCTCAAGTGGATGCCATTACCTTCCTGAGCAACCATAACCCAGACGTTTAACCTCTCTGTTCTTTGATCTTCTCATCTGAAAGTCAGAGTATCAGCTTGGCAAGTTCCAGATTTGTAAGACAGAATGAACTTTGCTTAGTATCACAGACTTAAGAGAGAACTAAGAGGTAATGTCCAAGGTTGCCAGTACTCCCAGGACGAGATAACACAAATCTGTCCACCTGTGACGTCTGTGACAAAGCGCCTAGTCGGGTAAAGGGCATCAAACATCTGCCGCGTCACTGACAAGTGAGTCTAGACGCAGAGACCAGATGGCCCCGCCCGGCCTTGAAGTGCAAGAGCTTAGAAAAAAAGAATTGGCTTCACAGAGAAAATTCCCCTCCCATCTAATTTTGCAGACACGGCACATAAGGAACAGCCCAAGATGGTGACCCAAAGTGGATAGTAATTTATGTCTTCCCCAGAAAGGCATAAAAGGCCCTCTTACTCTGGGGAAGAAGAGCCAGGTTTTTGTTTTTGAAGACATTCAGGGGCTTCCAAGGAAGATGAGCGCTGACAGGAAAGTGCAGAGCTGAAGCCATGAGAAAGACCTGAATGGAGGCGTGGCTGTAAGAGGCACAGAGGACTGACGGGGAGCCTGGGTAGGTGGGTGGTGGGGCTGGGCTGAGTGAGCCTCCAAGCACCCCTAAGCCTACATTCTGAAAGTGTGTGCTGCCCTCTGCTGGCCAGTCTCAAGCGCACAGCCCGTCGGGGCAACTGGCAGAGGGGCCTGAAGCACCCCGAGCCCTGCCCTGGGATGGCTTCCCCCTCAGCTTCACACCCAGGTCTCCGCTTTCTTTTTTTTGGATCTGGCTCACTTTGACAGGTAGAAAGAGTCCTTTTTTTTCCTTTCCCATAGCTAGCAAAGAAGGAACAAAGCTTTACCTTTAAATTCTCTTTTTAGTATTAGAAGGTGTAAAAGTAAGAATGGTAGAATTTGAGCTGAAATCCTAAAGAAGTCATGCAGTCCTCACCAGGCTTTAATCCCGTTTGCCGGGTTTTAAGCTTCACCTGGCAGGGTGGTAGTTTCCCAAACTCACCCCCAGCCCTCCCCGCCTCACCCCACGAGACTCTCCCCCCTCCTCACCCCCGCCTCTCTTCCGCCTCACTCACTCTCAGACGCCCCTGCTCGGCAGTTCTGAGGGGAGCGACTCTGCCACCCTGGCCCGTTTGCTGAGCTCTCCACCAGGCGGCTCCTCTGCTGCTTCCAGTTTGCGCTTGGGAGACGCTGGGCCCCCGGGCAGCGGTCTTGGGCCTGTAGGGAAGCAGGTCAGTGTCACACGGACACATGCGTTAAGCCCACATGACCCTCAACTGCGCAGAGGTTGCTTTTTAGGGGGCAGGGAGACTGCTCCTCAGACCAGTCCCCCTCCTTCAGCAGTGACCGCCTGGAAAGATCCGAGGAGTGCATGATCAGGCCTGCAGGCACGAGTGCCAGCTCTGGGGCCCAAGTGCCAAGGGCTCCAGGCCGGAGACGGACGGGCCCGGCGGCTCTCCTTGCTCGGGGACTGAGGCCTTCCCTCTGCAACAGGCCTCCCGAAGCTGGGATGAGCATGCTCTCCCCTGTGGAGCCCACCTGGCCAGGCAAAGTAGAAAAAGCTCTGTAGTTCTCTACAGTCTGAACTTGCCAGTCTTCGTCCCAGAGCTGAAGGGCAGAGGTTAAGAAAGGGGCAAGTCTGCCTACCCTTCTCTCCTGCCACCTCCTGCCTGGACGACTCGTCGCCCCCTGTCCAGCCTCCCCGTCCTCGGGGGCTCCTGCCCACGCTGTGCTCTCCACACACACACAGCAGGCAGAGTGAGCTCTTTAAAACATAAAGCGATCACGCCTCTGCCCTGCTGACCCTGTCAGCGCCTTCTCCCTGCACACATGAGGGAACGCTAACCCTCCTGTGGACGCAGAGTCTACACGGCGCTGCTCCGGCTACCCATCCTTGTCTCGCTCTAGCTTGTCACTCAGGACACGCCAGCCCCACTGGCCTCCCTCCTTTCGTTCCTGGGACAGGCAGCTCGCTTCCGTCTCTGAGTCTTTTCTTGCTATTCCCTTTGCCTGGGATGCTCTTCCCCCTGTTCTCGGAAGGCTGGCTCTGCTCACTACCTGGGGCTCTGGTGCTCCACCTAAAGTCACCTCCCTCCCCAGAGCTCTCTTAGCAGGTCATTCGACTCGACTTTCCTGCAAAGCACTTGGTATCTGACATGATTCTGCACAGTTCCTTTGTAACATCTGTGTCCCTGGGGGGAGTTCAAGCTCCACCAGGGCATGAGTGTTCTGGTCTCCGTCCTCAGACCCCGTGACTGAAGTGGGGGTAGCTCTGCAGTGCCCCTGGGACGGGCACAGGCCCCCGGAGGCCAGCTGTACTCACCTACACTGCTTGAGCTCCCTGCCTGGATCGAGCTGGGCTCTGCCACTGGGTTGCTGAGGTCTTCCACACAGGAAGGGACAGATGCCAGCAGACCTGGGAAAGAGGCAGGGGAGTAATCGGAATGCAAACTCACAGGACTGCACAGGGCCCCGGGGCAGGGGAGGACAAGACAGGGGGGTCCTAGGTTCTGTCTCTCTCCACTGGCTGCAACTCATTCAGCCCTGCCTGAGCGGCCTATGCCCAGGAAGTCAAGTTAACAGCCTGGAAGGCAGCACTCAGCAGTGTCCCCCTGCAAATATCTGGGAACCCCCATTCCCACCCCAGGAGCCCAGAGGTGCTGTTCCTGTTGGGGATGAGGGGATGGTCCTTACAGAGTCCCCGGTAGCGGGACAGCTGCTGGTAAACCTGCTTCATCCGCTCGATGTTGAGCCGGCTGGCCTCGGCGTGGTTGACGATGGGCCGGGGGTAGTCCACGCCAATGACGCACTTGGCTGCCTTCTGAATGGACTCTGGGGCATTCCAGGGCTCGTAGATGTACCGGGAGGGGAACCCTTTCAGTTTGGGCAGGTATCGCCTGAAACGCACCCACCAGACAACCTGTCAGCACGCTGGGAGCCTCCTTCAAAGGCCAAGTGTATCTCACCCGAGGAGGAGGCTGCAGTGGTCAGAAAGCCTGCTCTGCATCCTCACCTGATGTAGTCTCCACTGGGGTCTGTGCGGCGGCCAAAACCCACCGGGCAGTAGCAGTGGAAGAACTGCTGGAAGAAAGCGCTGCAGGACAGCCACATCCAGCTGCCGGCGTTCACGCTGAAGTCTGCGTCCAGCAGCAGCTCATCAAACACCTAGATGCAGGCAGGAGAAACCATGAGCCTCCAGGGAGGCCTACAACCATGCTTCTCCCCGTCACCACATGCACCCCGGAGAAGGGTGTCAAAGCCTTCTGCTGCTAGCAAGCCAAGGAGGATCTGGAGACAATTTCCTGCACCCAGGGGTCCCAGCCCACGCCCTAGCCCCCATGGGGGCTGCCCACTGAGAGAGCACTCACCCGGACCCCGCTCTCCCAGCTGACCCAGAGGTCCCCGCGCGTGAGGAAGCAGGCCACAGCGTGCCGGGCCAGGTGGTGGATCCACCCCTCCTGCCTCAGCTGGGTCATGATGGCGTCGATCCAGGGAAAGCCTGTCTTGCCCTCGGCCCACTTGGCCAGGGCCTCGGGGCTGCGATCCCAGGGGATCTGGATGCAGATGGGGTTCCCCTCCATGCGGTCGAACCTGGGGTTGTTGGTGGCCGCCGTGTAAAAGAACTCTCGCCACAGGAGTTGCCCAAACAGGGAGAGTGGGGGCGTGCTGTTCCGCTTCACCTGGGGGCGGGGAAGCACACGGGTACAAACGCCTGCCCCGCCCACAGCACACCACCCAGGCCTCCCCACAAAGGACCGGAGCTGCCACCTCCACCCTCGATGCGGGGAGGGGCCGTGCCCAGGAGAAACGGCAGAAGGTGCCTGCAGAACCTGCCACCCTGGCTGTGCCCACTGCTGCTCTGAGCACCAAGAACGGCTGAGGGTCGGCAGGTGGCGGAAGGGACAGTGCTGTGGGACTCGGGGCAGGAACTGAGCTCCCCAGGCTGGTCACAGTCCTTGTCCTCAGGGGCCCCTGTGTAACTCTCCTTTCTAAAATGTCAAAGGGAGTTTTCTCAACAGCGCACACACAAAAATGCTCAGTCTAGATTTTGGTTAAATACGTAATGCCCAAAGCCTGGATCTGGGGCCACGAGGGAACTAAGACATCAGACCTCCAAGCGAATGATGCGTGTGTACTCAGTCACATCTGAACTCTTTTCAACCCATGGACTGTAGCCCCAACTTCCTCTGTCCCTGGGATTCTCCAGGCAAGCATACTGGAGTGGGTGGCCATGCCCTCCTCCAGTGGATCTTCCCAATCCAAGCATTGAACTTGTGTCTCTTGTGTCTCCTGCATTGGCAGGCAGATTCTTTATCACTGTGCCACCTGGGAAGCCCCAAGGGAATGATAATTTTCCTAAAATCACAAGATTACCCACTGAACTGGCAAAGCTACCCCAGGCCACAAAATCTGGATGCTGGCAACTTAAGGACACATGAAACAATGCAGATGCAAGTGTGAGCTGATGAATCTCAGGGGTGGGAGGTGTGGCCCTCTCTCTCCGTGGGGGCGGGTACATCACCACAAGGCACTCTGCCTGTTGCCCCATCCGGCCCTGCAGCCGGCCCTCTGCTTACTTCCTCATCACTGATGGGCAAGCGCCACGAGATAGTCTGGACGCCGCCCCGTAGCGGGCCACTGCGCTCTTCACCTCAGGACTGGCCCCAGCCTCACCCATCCTGCCTCCCACCCTGAGGGCTCAGTCCTCACCCTGCTGCTGCTGGCAGCTCTGCCACCCCGGGCTCACACCCTGAGGCCGGCCTGTCCTGCTCCACTTGAGAAGTTGGATTTGGTTTTGAGCGGCGGTTGGGGTTGTGCTTGGCTTGGCCACCTCTCGGATGTGGCCTCCTCCTCACTGTCTCTGGACAGTACCCACACTTTAGCCAGAGGGAAGGCCTCCCTGTATGGCGACTGATCTGCCCAGAAGACCCCGGTCCTCTCGGCTGCACGCGGGGGCAGGCTGACAACCCTCACCTTCTTATACAGGTCCCACAGGCGGTAGTAGAAGAGACGGCAGGAGAGGCAGCCAAAGCGCAGGTAGGGGCTGAGGCCCGTTGGGCTGGCCAGCAGGGAGTTGGCGTTCATCCGGGGCCTCTCGTAGTTGGCAACCCAGGCCTGCAGCAGAAAGAGAGAGCGGAGGAAGGACAAGCCGGGACGCTGCCGATGAACAAGCCTGATGGCAGCTGGTGGTTAAGGAACCTGCTTAAGGTCGCAGACCAGAAAGCCAAGGAGCCAGGACAAGAGTCCTGTGCACATCCCACCCCTTCAGGCTGGCACAACTTCTGATGGAACCACCAACCAACCGAACAACGGGGCCCATGTTCTCATCCTGACTCTGTTTAATTTGTGCTATGACTGTAGTAAGTTATTTAGTCCCTCAGTGACTTATCTATTAAATGAGAACAAAGTTTCCTACCTGCTGGAGATTAAATAAAATGACAGATTTGAAAGTTTCTGAAAGCACTGAACAGGCTATGACTCTACAGAAGAAAGGAACATGGGCTTCCATGTTACAGAAGAGGGCAGCTCTCGCTCAGCTCCCACTGTCACAGGGGCCCTGAGGCTGCTACTGCACAGATTCGCCTGGGCACTTCTGCCCACCGCTCCACAGCACTAACCCACAACTGCGGACCCAGAGTCACGAATTGCGGGGTCACTTGTCTTGTTTTTCTCACCAGTTGCTGCCGGCAGGGTACTTAACCTCCACAACTCAGGGACACCTGTTCTCTCATTTGCTATTAGCAATCCCGTGAGGCAGCATTTGTCACCTTTTGAAAATGAGGAACTAAGGCTGAGAAGGGTTATGTGACTGCTGGGGTTACAGAGATGGTAAGAGACAGGGCTGGAGGGACTGACTCCAGTCTTTTCCACTCCCTCTAACAACTATTTTATTTCTCAATTCCTAATGCCCTCTTGTTCTTTGTGAGGACTATTTTACCAACTTATACCCTCTTGAGACCTCCAATTCCATACTCACCTACCCCTCTTCAGCAGATGACCTTCTTTCCTCAGGACAAGGAAATGGAAGCCATCAGGTAGGAAACACCTCAACTTTTAGCCACCAAATCTACAGACTCTCCTGCACCCACCCCCCCTGCGACCCTGCCCAAGGCTGAGGCCTCCGCCCGGCTCTGGAGCCCTCCTCCATTCCTTCTTACACACATTCCACCTCTCCCTCTCTTCTGCGTCCACTCTAACAACACTGGGGAAATGGTCTCGGCTCTTTGCAAACAAAACAAAACAAAAATAAATACTTTCCAGTCACCCTGCAGACTTCCCCCTGCATCCTCTTTCCTCCCTTCACAGCCAGCCTCACTCTATTTCCTCGAACCCAGCTCCACGTCCCCTTCACCACTCCCACCAGAGCCTCCATGACGTCCACGCCACTGAATCCTGTGTGCATTTTCTGTCCTTTCGTTTCTGGGCCTCCCAGCCACTCACCCTGTTGCCCGCGCTCCCGTCTCCATACCCACCATTCCGTGGGCTCCTGGTCGCCTCTCAGCTCTCACCTGGCTGGCTACTCATGTTTCACCAGCTCCACCGTGCCTCCCAACCCTGAAGTGCTGGCGTCCCAGGGCTCTGTCCCGGGTCCTCTGCTCCACTGTGCTCCAGCTGAGTTCATCCGGTCCCATGGATCCTCTAAGGCTACTTCCTTGCAGACAATCACCATGGCTCTAGCTTGCGCCCCGACTGCAACCTAGACTCCCAAATCACCCTATCCAACTCCCTGCCAGAGATCTCCACTGGACTGACTCTCAGGCCTCAAGGGTAGCAGGCTCTTTTCTTTAAACTGCCCTTCCATTGGCATGCCTTACCTCAGAAAGCACATTGTCATCCACCTCGTTGCCAGAGCCAAAAGCACGGCCGTCACCTTTCCCTGCCCTCCCTCAGCAGGTCATGTCAGTCCCACTGTCCAAGTATTTCTCCACTCTGTCCTTTTCTTTCCATCCCCTGTTGCCATCGACCTGGTTTAGGCTAAGACTATCTATACTGGACAACTGTGACAGCCTCCTACCTGCCTCTGCATCAGCTCTTGTCCCCTCTAATCCACTGTCCACACCGGGAGCAGAGTGGTTCTTTAAAATGCCTGTCCCCGAGGGCGACACCAGCACCAGGCTTCCTGGTGTTCTCAGGCTAGAGTCCCAAATCCTAAACAAGGCTCACAAGCACCCTGCAGTCTGCGGGGGGCCCATGTTTCTAGCTTCCTCCCTTGCTGCTCTTCTTGAAGCATCATGCTCTTGCTAGCCTTTGCACATGCAGCTCCCTTTCCTTGGTTAATTTTGACTCTTCCTTCAAGCCTCAGCCTCAAAGCTACCTTCCTGGCAGGTGACCCTCAGGTATTGGTTAAGTACCTCTAACAGACACAAGGTATATTTGCCTGCTCGCATCCTTGCCCACCATTCTTTGAAAATCTTTTTAAGTGAAACATAGATACAAAAGCACACCGATGGGTGGCTTAATGAATTATTCTAAGGCAAATACCTCTGCAACCGCCACCGAAGTTCAAGAATCAGTACCTTGCCGGCCACCCCAGAAGCCCACCTACGTGCTCTGCCAGTCAGGTCCCTTCCCTGCTCCATCAATGACCACCTGCCCAATTTTATTAATAATCAGGTCCCAGCATTTTAAAATGTTTATATTTTTGTTTTTTCAAAGCACATTTGGATGGGAGGGCTTTACCTTCTCAGTTACTCCTTGCATTTTTAAGTGTTTTCTATTCTTTTTTTCATCCAAATGTACATCCGCAGGCACATTTTGTTTAGTCTTGGTCATGTCAAAAGAGTCCAACGTGTTATTTACTTTATTCTATGTATTTCCTGCCGTTTCCTTCTTTTCCTTTTAGATTTCTTGTAAAAGAACTCAAGATCTGTGACTTGCACTAATTCCCACAATCTGGATTTCCCTGCGTTCTTACGGGTGCAGTTCAACACATTCCTCTGGCCTGTGTGCTGCCTGCAAACTGGTGCTGGTACCAGAGACTGGCTCGGACTCAGGTTTCCTGTCTTTGCCAAGACTACAGGGGGGACATGCCTGACGGCCACTATCCTTGGTGCTGCAGTCATTAGTGAATCACTCGGGGCTGCAAGATTCCACTGCTCCTTTTTCATTTAATAACTGGGACACTTGTGGATAGATGCTTGCCCTCAGCTACTACTGGGTAACCCACTGGTAAAGACCATACTGTTTGGCCCCCTTTCTGGTAACAGCACTTAATGTTCTTGTGGTGACCCAACCCTTCCCTAATCTCAGGTCAACTGGGTAGGGTAGAGCTGAGCCCACCTTGGACTCTGGGAGTGGGCTCACGCCCAGATTCAAGTCTGACCAGGGAAGGGGGCAGCCCTTTCCCTGGCTATAGTGACAGTCGGGGACAGTCACATGACCCAAGCCAGACCAATGAAAACACTTCTTGGGACTTTTTCTGAAGCTTTTGGAAACTTTCTCAGGTAGTACTAAGCACATTGAAAGTAAGCCTCTGGTGATCTGCCTTGCCACCACTCAAGGAAAGCCTGCCTGAGAATGAAATAATACACAGGAAGGCAGTGCTGAGATGGAGAATGCATTCCAAGTAGCATTAGTTGGACACCTGGATCCAGCTGTGCCTGAAGGCTACCTCCTGGGACTCTTGGTTATATGAGTTAAGAAAAATTCCTTTTTCAAAAGCCAACTTGCAAACAAGAACTGATAACAGAGTCAGTCCTCTTGCGCGTCCACTTTCACAACCCTCTGAGCCACTCCTTTCCTCACCTAAATGTACTTTCACAGCTGTCACCTCTATAGACTATGTTTTAGACTCTATGTCTGTCGTGTTGGGCAGGCTTTCTAGTAGCTAGACCGTCCCAACCTAAGAAAATGCTCACTTCAGATTTGGAGAAGTGAAGAAGTTAAAATAAACCTCCTGAAATGGTTTAAAGTCCTGTCCATCAGGCACCTTGGGTTCTCCCAGATACGTAAAATACAGTATTCCCCAAGACCACCTTTGAGTCTAAAGGGCCCTGATATAGGCTCCCCTTTCTGCCCCCTCGGCCCAGCCTTCGTCTCCAGACTGACTACAAGGATGTCTGTGTAAAGCTAATGTGGACAAAGAGGTCGGTTCCCTCACAGATCTTGGACATCAATGTTCCTCCTTTTAATGGCTGGGGCTTGCTTTTGGCCCTGTCTGATGGTAAGATCCAAATGGGGACCTCAAGGCCGCTGGGCCTTGGGGAGACTAGGCCCATGACCCGCCTTCATTGCTGGCGAGGTACTTCCTGGGCTGGGGAGCACTCTTCCCAAGTGGGCTGTCTTAGCCTCCTTCTTGCATTGTTATCACCTGGCTGCTGGGCCAAATGCCCAATACCTGAGTAGGAATAGAACATGCCGTGATTCTAGGGACCCAGTCTATAAACCAGCTGCAGGGGGGCAGGAAATAGGAGGTGACTGTTCTTGAGAACAGTCTCTGCTTCTCTAGTCCCAGGGGGTGTAGGTGGGGGGGCACATTGTGAGGGCCTCCTCTGGGGCCTCAGCCTCTTTCTTCCCTCTGAGCAATTCCCGCTTCACTGCGGGGTGGGCCATTCGTTCTGCTCTGAGCAAATGGAAATCAGTGCCTTGGAGGAGACTCGGCCAAAGCGAGCAGGGGTGGGGAACATGGAAACACAAAATAATCTTCTACACTTTACTACCAGATATCCTCTTAGTAAGAGAGTATCTGACCTCTTACCCACTGACCTCTTAGTAAGGGGACACACTGATGAAAAAAAAGCAATCTAGCCCAAGTTTTAGAACCAAGTAGAACAAGATCACACCCCGCAACTTAGTAACTGTGTGACCTCAGGCAAGTCTTGATTTCCTCATTGGTAAAATGGACAGCTTAATACCTACCTTGCAGGGCAGATGGAAAAATGAAAGGAAATAGGCAATGGCACCCCACTCCAGTGTTCTTGCCTGGAGAATCCCAGGGACGGGGAAGCCTGGCGGGCTGCCATCTCTGCGGTAGCACAGAGTCGGACACGACTGAAGCGACTCAGCAGCACAAGCAGGCGCTAGACCTAGAAATGCTCGGCCCGGTGACCAGCCCATGGTGTAAGCGCTCATGAATGGTAGCTGCTCTTATTGCTGTTATTGACATGAAGACTTTTTCAACCAGCTTGAATGAAGAGGCACTCAGGGACATGAACCTGGCTCCAACCCCCTGGCTGCACGGGGTGTCAGCATCTGAAGCCCTGTGTCTCGGAATAGGGGCCATACCTTCCGTTCCAGGTGCTTATCCAGGCGGGCCAGCGCTTCCGTCTCTCCTCCCTGCCAGACCGCTGGGCCGAGCCCTTCAGTGGGGAATCCTAGAGAGGGGCAGCAGGGCCACAGGACTGGGGGTCAGGTCAGTTTGGTGATGGTGCAGCAAGTCCTCACACGCGACTCTGTTCTCTGAGCTCTGTGCGAGCTGGACTATGGTGTTCTTGGTGCTAACAGGACTAAAGCGAAGTGAAGTCGCTCAGTTGTGTCCCACTCTTTGCGACCCCATGGACTGTAGCCTACCTCCTTCCATGGGATTTTCCAGGCAAGAGTACTGGAGTGGGTTGCCACTTCCTTCTCCAGAGGATCTTCCTGACCTAGGGATCGAACCTGGGTCTCCCACATTGTAGGCAGACACTTTACCGTCTGAGCTACCAGGGAAGTCACTGAGATAATCCTTAATGCTTCCTCAGTGATGTTTTCTAAGTCATGCAGGTTTTCTTCCCACTGTGACCTCTTCTCTCCTTTCCCTTGCCTCCCTCATCTCAGCCACGTCTCATTATAGGCAGGTGAGAACAATTCTATATGACTGGCCCTGGCAGGTTAGCTGGCTACAGGTGTGGTTTTTAGGTAAAACAAGCTAACTTCGTTCAGATAGAAAAAAAAATGTGTGATAGGGGAGGAAAGGGAGAGAGGCTGACATAGCCCCTTTCATCAGAGGCAATACCAGTTATGTTGGTATTGAGAAGCCCACTGATGCCAATGCCAGGCTATGTCTGAGAGGTAAAAGTACAAAATTAGTCATGAACTAGAAACAGAAGCTGAACATGTGAATATGAACAGGAAAAAAGACCAGAAGGATTGCTGCAAAATTATCAGTGGTGGGTAACTGTGACAGTTATTTCCATTTTCATCTCTATTTTCTAAAGTGTCCACAATAACAAGCATCACTTTGACGAAAAAGAAAAAAAAATAGTAAGCTGGTTTTTTTTTTTTTTTAAACGAAAAAGGAGGTGACAGTATGAGGGGCTGGGGCAGGAGTACGCACCCAGCTCCTCCAGGGAGGGCACGCCGTAGGTCTCGTCGTGGCTCTCCTGGATCTCGGCCCGGCAGCCCTCCATCTGCTGGCTGGTCACGGAGCCCACGGGCTTCCTGGGGAGCTCCATGCGGCTGATGATGGCCTGAAAGCGCTTGTAGGTAAGGGGCGGCTTCTGCCCATTCAGCTCAATGATCCTGGGAATCCCAAAGACGCCTGCCGTCACTCACGAGGCCCTTCGTCTCAGGTCTCTGCCCGCCCAGAAAACAGCCCAGACTGCGCAGGCTTGGAGGGTGGCCTTCCTCATCCGCTCTGGGTCCCACCCCTAGGGGGAAAGGAGGGGACAAGGAGGCTACGTCTCCATGTTACCGAGAGGGAAATGAAGCCCAGATTGCTGGAGCAGGTGCCTTGGGTAACAGAGCAAGTCAGGGCCAAATCTGGGGCTCAATTCCAGGTTCCCTGGTGCCGGTGTGGAGCCGCCTAAAGACAGACACTGACCATATCTCTCTTATCACAGAAAAGTCCCCACTGGCCTTCACGGTCCTTGGCCTGCCTGTCCAAGCCACAGGGTGCCCTGTGGACTGTCTCTACCCCACCGTAAGCCTCCAGGAAGTTCTTTGATAAGAGCTGCAAACGTGTTCCTTGGGTGGAAATTCATTCTCTCCTTGGGCCCTAGTTACTAGAACAGAGAGGTGGGGAACAGCCTGTCCCTCCCTAAATCGGAGGCTCGGGGTTCACAGTCACAACTCAACCTTAAAGGTTTTTTTGCAGTTTACAAAAACACAGCTGCACTCAGGTTAAGAAAAAAAGCTAGAGGAGAGTTTAGAGGCGAATTGAGGCTGTTTATGTAAGGATGAATTCGGATGGGCTGGAGCCAGACTCCTGGGGCCCCTGTTGGCCAAGCAGCAGCTGATGACAAGCCAGAACTTGCCGGGCTAGTTCATCTCAGTTCCTCTCTCCTCCCCTCCATTAGCGGAGGCAGAAGGTTGGCTGCTGCTCCGGCAGTGCCTCCGCCTCCTCCTCCGGCACGTGGCGGGAGGAGGCGCTCCACACCCAGTGCCTCCTGTGAGCCCAGCTCACATGCAGAGCTGTGTGACCTGGCCTCCCAGCAGCCACCACCGGTCTGGGGAAGGCGGGCGGGAAGCCTCGGTGACGGCAGCAGCCCAAGAGGGACAGCCCTGGCAGGGAAGGAAGGGGAGGAGGGGGTTTCCTCCTGGCCTCTCTGAAAGCACAGGGCCCCCACAGCGATCTCTCAAGCCTCCAGGGCAACACCTAAATGTGAGGCCTGGAAACCCAAGAGCCAGGGGAGCCCAGGGAACGCAGCTGGGTAACAGAAGCTGTGCCTGTGAGAGCAGATATCTACTGGGAGGGGCCACAGACAGGGCCCCACTGAGGTCAGAGGGCAGTTTCTGAGCAGCAGGATGGAAGCAGGAGCGTGTGGGGTAGGTGGGCCTGGAGCGTGTTAGGAGCAGATCTATGAAGATCCTGCTTGTGTCTCTTGGGCCTAATGAGCCTCTCTGCACCCAAATTTGGAGAAGGCAATGGCACCCCACTCCAGTACTTTTGCCTAGAAAAGCCCATGGATGGAGGAGCCTGGTAGGCTGCAGTCCATGGGGTTGCTAGAGTCGGACACAACTCAGCGACTTCACTTTCACTTTTCACTTTCATGCATTGGAGAAGGAAATGGCAACCCACTCCAGTGTTCTTGCCTGGAGAATCCCAGGGACAGGGAAGACTGGTGGGCTGCCATCTATGGGATCACACACAGTCGGACACAACTGAAGCGACTTAGCAGCAGCAGCAGCACCCAAATTGGGTGAGCTCTACGGGTCCCTACTCTGACCTGTTCTCCCCCGGCTCCGAGAAAACGCCATGCCCCATGTGCCAGGGGGCCCTACTGCTGAACCTCCCTGAGTTCCGCTCAGCAGGGGCCCAAACCACCAACTCCCACAATGGGCAAGCTGAGCCCGGGACCCATCTCTTACTTGTCCAGGTCATAGAGAGTATGCGAGTTCTCGGTGACCACCTCCACACCAGCCTCCTTGGCCATCTTCATGATGGCTGTGTCCCGTTCTTTCCCAAAGGGTTCAGAGTCATACTCAAAGGTCAGGCGGGTCACCCCCCATTCCTGTTGGGGGAGAGAATCTGTAATGATCACCACTGCTGGGGAGAAGGAAGCTGGGCAGGCACTCAGCTCCCTGCCGAGAGGAAACCGAGCACGTGGGGAGACGTGTCAGAACAAACTGGGGACGACGACTTGAACCAGAAAGCCAACCATCTGAGGGCCCCGAGGTTTAAGGAAGCAGGTCTCCGAGGAGAGGCCAACAGCCCTCAACAGTGGAGCCCGAGGCTAGCGGTCCCCACGGGATCAGGAGAGAGGTGGGCAGCTCTGGGCGCCGCCGGTGTCCTTGTGGGAGAAGAATACAGCAGGAGGCTATAAATACACGCTCCCAGGGGAGCCCCCGTCCCAGAAAGAGGCACAGGATCACCACCTCCCGCCAGCTCAGCAGCCTTTCCCAGAGCTCCTCGGGGGCCCTGCAAACTTCTGGCCTAGTTTTCCTCGCAGACTTGTGCTACATAAAGTAGCCTCACGGTTTCCACGGCAACACTTCTGAGGCCAGTAGCAAACAGAGCTAGTAGGCTCCAGCTCTCAGACAGCTGGGAAAGGAGAAGCAGCCCTTGGCCCAGAAGTCAGAGAAATCAGAGCAGAGGGGCCACATATTTTATAAGAAGGGAATTCTTTTCCAGGTCTTTAGTCATGTCTGGTAGAAATTTCTGTATTTCCTAGCAAACCTGGGAGAAAGCGGCCCAGTGAAAGGTTGTACCCCTTCTGGAACCCACAGAAAGCCCGAGAGCATGCAGCTAGCAGGAGGAAACCACATTCCAACCCAGGTCTCTGGTCATGGTCCCTTAAAACTCTGAACCCTTGGGGCAAATGTCCTGGCCACGCACACACTGGTGCGGTCTTGACTCAGCCCTGCTGGCTGTGGGTCCCGCGCAGAGGTGCTTATCTCTCGCCCAAGGTTAAGGTTAGCACTGAACATTTATTGGGTGCTTACTATGAGCCAAGTATTCTGCTTAGCAGTTCATGATAGGTTAAAGGTTAAAGCCTCACAGCCCTATGAATAATAATAGAAGTGTTACTATTAGATGACACCTTTTCCAAGAAGCCTCCTTGACCCTCTTCAGAAAGATTCTCTGGCACCTGCCATTTTCCACCACAGCAGTTACCATGTGGCAGGGAAGCTGCCCACCACTCGCCAGTTTCCTCCACTGGAGTGTGAGTACTCGGAGCAGCGATTGTGTCGCCTCATTCTTCATCATCCTAGGACATGGTATGGGCCCGTGTACATACCAGAAGCTTAATAATATACAGAGAATGGGAGCTCTGTATCTGTGGGCTATTAGTGGGCTGGCCTCGGAGGTGCTGGGAGGTGGGGCAACGCAGCAGGAGAAGAGAGGCCCGTGTGTTTAATGGTATGGTGGTCACAAACACAACTCTGGGCTCACAGCCTGGGTTCAGGTCCCAGACTGCTGCTCTGAGCTTCACAGGCATGGGCAAACTATTGCTTCCTTGTCTGCAGAACAGGGACAGGGGCACCTACCTCTGAGGGCAGCGGCAAGGGGTACAGGAATTAATGTTCATAGAGCATGTACTGAGAACAGCGCTTGACTCACAGTCAGCCCTCAGTGAGTGCTGGCTCTACCAGCACTGTGTGATTTGTGCACGTGTGTCTGTGTGTGGGGGTGTGGGGAGGTGAAGTGAATGCAGAAGTATTTACTCAGCTGCCTGCCTTGACATTTAGTCTTTCCTCTTGTCTTTTCCCTCCAGGAAGAATAGGAAAGGAAGTGGGGTGTAGAGAGGCATAGAAACAATCGTGTGCTGATGTCCTAGAGCCCTCTGTTCATGAGCATTTCCACCTCCATTTGGGTTTTAAAAAATGTGTATTATAAAGGGTTTGTGGGGGAAGCTGGGCTGGCTACCTGATACAGCAACCAGAGGCCTATGTGGTACTGAAATGAAGATTCTGTCAATCATTTTACGGAGGAAGTAGGGACACTCCCTTAAAGAGGCTGATTTTTTTTTTTTCCAATAAGAGGAGCAAAGCAAGAGGGGAAATGCCCCTAGATAAACAGGAAACCTCACCCTCAAACTCCTGGCGCAAGAAGAGCCCTAACAAATCTTGCTGGCTTGAATCAAGAAAATATTTAAGGAAGCCAGGAATGTCTGGGGTGAAATAAGTTGCCACATCCCATGTCTGAACTGAGCTGGGAACTTTCCAACAAGACACCAGATTCCCTGATGTTTTCCTTAACACAGTTTCCATTCTGTGGGCAGCTGACCAGCTTCATTCGCTCCCAGCTTCCCTAGCAGCAGTGGTCAGCCCGGCCCTGACTGTCTCCACTTCCTCGGTCAGAACATCATCTGATTCAGTCCGCGGGGAACAGACGCTCACTGTCTTGTCCCAGACTCTGAGCACTTACCTGGAACAGCCTCGGGAACACGTCAGCTGGCTGGCCCCGGACCACAAAGAGGCGGGAGTTCAGTTTCCTTAAGCTTCTGTCCAAATCTTCCAGAGACTGAAGTAGGAACCTACAGAAGCCACGGAGTCCTTGTTGGTGGTAACATAACAAAGAGTCACTCCTTCCTAACAAAGCAGGGAGAACCTTGTTTATGCCAAACCAGTAGCACAGTTCTCCTGGGTTCTTGTCCAGGCATGATGTGGTAGGGTGTCAGGGCCACCTCTGTTGAATCCTGCCTTTGCCATTACTAGCTGCGTGATTTTAGATGATTACTTAACCTCTTTAGCTTCTTCCCCCCCTAATCTGTGATACAGAGTTGGTGTTAGTACCCATCGCATAGAATTGTTAAGGAAAGAAAGCCAAATAATGCAAGAGGAACATTCAGTAGAGACCCTGGAACAGAGAAACCTGGGGGAGTGTGAGCTGCTCCCACTTGTGCTGTTCCTCGGCGATCAGAGGCAAGTCCACTCACTTCCTCTTGGCCCCTGGGTGTAACTATCCGTCCATCACCAGGGGGCTGTGAGAACAAGTGAGAAGAGATGGGGGAGCCATCTGAGAAACAAGGGCAGCCCTGTGGTACGCAGGCAGAGGTCCCATCCGCAGAGGAACAAGACCGCAGTGGCCCTGGAAGGTCTCATCCACCCTGGTCCGACAGACTTCCTGTCTTTCCGCACTCACGCTCTGGTCTGCGTGGGTGTCTCCTGACACAGCCTCACGGCCCCACGGCCTGGGCTGGGTCCCCAGTGTTTCATTTGGCAGGCAGCCCCTTCCCCAGGCCTCTCCAGGGCCCTGGCCATCAAGTTCTTGTCCCAAGAGGGAGAAGGTATGTGTCTGGAGGATTCCCTCCCATGCATCCATGGGTGTGGGACTCCAGAATCACAAGACACCTGGCCTGAGGGCTGGATCAACGTGGGACAGGGACAGGAAACGAACATTGACTGAGAGCTTTCAGGGCCTGTTTACTTTACAGGACCACAAAAATTTATTACCTGCACAGCTAGGCAAAGGAGAAAAGGAAAGATATACTCATTTGAAGGCAGAGTTTCAAATAATAGCAAGGAGGGATAAGAAAGCCTTCCTTAGTGATCAATGCAAAGAAATAGAGGAAAACAATAGAATTGGAAAAGACTAGAGATCTCTTCAAGAAAATGAGAGATACCACAGGAACATTTCATGCAAAGATGGGCTCAATAAAGGACAGAAAAGGTATGGACCTAACAGAAGCAGAAGATATTAAGAAGAGGTGGCAACAATACACAGAAGAACTGTACAAAAAAGATCTTCACAACCCAGATAATCACGATGATGTGCTCACTCGCCTAGAGCCAGGCATCCTGGAATGCGAAGTCAAGTGGGCCTCGGGAAGCATCACTACGAATAAAGCTACTGAAGGTGATGGAATTCCAGTTGAGCTATTTCAAATCCTGAAAGATGATGCTATGAAGGTGCTGCACTCAATATGCCAGCAAATTTGGAAAACTCAGCAGTGGCCACAGGACTGGAAAAGGGCAGTTTTCATTCCAATCCCAAAGAAAGGCAATGCCAAAGAATGCTCAAACTACCAAACAACTGTACTCATCTTACACGCTAGCAGAGTAAAGCTCAAAATTCTCCAAGCCAGGCTTCAACAGCATGTGAACTGTGAACTTCCAGATGTTCAAGTTGGTTTTAGAAAAGGCGGAGGAACCAGAGATCAAATTGCCAACATCTGTTGGATTATCGAAAAAGCAAGAGAGTTCCAGAAAAACATCTACTTCTGCTTTATTGACTATGCCAAAGCCTTTGAATGTGTGGATCACAATAAACTGTGGAAAATTCTTCAAGAGATGGGAATACCAGACCACCTGACCTGCCTCTTGAGAAATCTGTATGCAGGTCAGGAAGCAACAGTTAGAACTGGACATGGAACAACAGGCTGGTTCCAAATGGGGAAAGCAGTACATCAAGGCTGCATATTGTCACCCTGCTTATTTAACTTCTATGCAGAGTACATCCTGAGAAACGCTGGGTTAAATGAAGCACAAGCTGGATTCAAGAGAAATATCAATAACTTCAGATATGCAAATAACACCACCCATGGCAGAAAACAAAGAAGAACTAAAGAGCCTCTTGATGAAAGTGAAAGAGGAGAGTGAAAAAGTTGGCTTAAAGCTCAACATTCAGAAAACGAAGATCATGGCATCTGGTCCCATCACTTCATGGCAAATAGATGGGGAAAAAGTGGAAACAGTGGCAGACTTTATTTTTCTGGGCTCCAAAATCACTGCAGATGGTGACTGCAGCCATGAAATTAAAAGACGCTTACTCCTTGGAAGGAAAGTTATGACAAACCTAGACAGCATATTAAAAAACAGAGACATTACTTTGCCAACAAAGGTCCGTCTAGTCAAGGCTATGGTTTTTCCAGTGGTCATGTATGGATGTCAGAGTTGGACTATAAAGAAAGCTGAGTACCAAAGAATTGATGCTTTTGGTGGTGCTGGAGAAGGCTCTTGAGAGTCCGTTGGACTGCAAGGAGATCCAACCAGTCCATCCTAAAGGAAATCAGTCCTGAATATTCACTGAAAGGACTGATGTTGAAGTTGAAATTCCAACAGTTTGGCCACCTGACGCAAAGAACTGACTCAATGGAAAAGACCCTGATGCTGGAAAGATTGAAGGCGGGAGGAGAAGGGGATGACAAAGGATGAGATGGTTGGATGGATGGCATCACCGACTCAATGGACATGAGTTTGAGTAAACTCTGGGAGTTGGACAGGCAGGCCTGGCGTGCTGCAGTCCATGGGGTTGCAAAGAGTCGGACATGACTGAGCGACTGAACTGAACTGAACAGCTAGGCATGATCACCTTTCTGAGAAATTCATCAATACTTTTTTTGGTGGTGGGGGAGGGGTGCACACCATGGGGCATATGGGATCTTATTTCTCCGACCAGGGATCAAACCTGTGCCTCCTGCATTGGAAGCGTGGAGTCTTACTGCTGGACCACCAGGTAAGTCCCATCAATACATTTTATGACATCTATTTTATCTTTAAATTAACAGTTTAAACAGATTAACTATTCATGTGGTTCAAAATTCAAGTTACAAAAGGGTACACAGTAAAAAAGTCTCCTTCTTCTGCATCCCCTGGGAATTTCATCCTCCTCTCTAGAGACAACTAATGTTATCAGTGCTATTATATGCCTGGGATGCTTTCTAAGTATTTTCTTTTGAATTCTCTCAGCACATTTTGAAGAAAAATACTACCCTTGTTTTATAGATGAGGAAAATGAGCTACAGAGAGGATAATAAATTTGCTGAAGATCACAGTTATTGGGGACAGGGTCCTACCCCACACTGTTGGTCAGACTCAAACCATGTTTTCTTCCTTAAGCCTTCTAGGGGCACATCAGACACTGCTCCAGGGGCTGAGATTCTTGCAAGCTCTCATGTGTTACGAAGAACACACACCTGACTCCAGGTGATGCACTGACCTTCTGCTCTTCTGCAGGAAAGAGGCCCTGGCAGGTGAGCTTGGTTAACGGCCACCTCCTGCTATCTACCCTAGGGTCTCCCACCCAGCCCCGTCGTCAACAATGGGAGTCACTAGAGTTTACTGTGAGCACAATGAAACCCAGGGGATCCTCTGCAGCACAGCACGGTCCCTGGACTGTGGGAACCTTACAGAAGCATCAACTGTTCTCAGGCCCCCCTGCCGCCTCTGACATCTACGATATGACACTCCCAGGTGGTGAATGCCACAGATCCACATTCCGGCACGAGCTGAGTCCTGGGCTCAGCCCGAAGCATAGTGCTAGCTGACGAGCAGGCGAGCAGGCAGGGACTCCTCGAGGGGTTGCAATGGGAGACTGACAGGCTGAATGCTGTTCTCCACAAAGCCAGAGCTCCGCCTCTGCGAATTTCTATTTTTGAGCACTGACACCCTTAGAAAAGCAAAGCTGAGACAAAATGACGCACTGCACTTGCGTTGGCCTCCTCTCAGGCCTCACCGTCCTCTCAGGAGGAAAATACCAGAGATTGCTTCCATGCCACCTGCACCCTGCCAGGCAGGATGCCTAGGGATAACTGGCGACTTTTAGACTTCACAATCTCTAGACAGAGGGTCCTCCATCTGTGGCTCCCAGAAGTGTGCCTGCCTTGCACTTGGGGGTCCGCATCCTTCACAGTCCACTAGGCTGCACAGGACGCCGAAGCTACAAACAGGACTGGCATGCACATGAAGCGAGGTTCCAGCTGCCTTCTGCAGACTTTATTTCTACACCTCATGTATTTATGTGATTGCAAGGGGTCTTAGGTGCCGCACGATCTTCACTGCACCGTCTTTTGTTTCAGCGCATGGACCCTCTAGTCGTGGTGTGTGGGCTCGAGAGAGAGCAAGCTCAGTGTTGTAGCCCCCGGACTTAGTTGCTCCATGGCACGTGGGATCTTCACTCCCCAACCAGGGATTGACCCACAGTGTGTCCACTGCACTGCAAGGCGGATTCTTAACCACTGGACCACCAGGGAAGACCCTAGACCTCATTGATCAAAAGGAGAGATTCCTTGCAGCAGCTCTGAAGTACAGATGACCCAGTGAGAACCCTTTTCTTTTTTGACAAGAGAAGTCTACAGTCAAGGCAGGCAGCAGAAGGTAGGACTCCGAACTTAGCAACCAAATGATAGTAATAGTAACAGCAGCAACTAACAGTTCATGAGCATTAACAGTGAACCAGGCACTATTTTCCCTGGAGGAGGAAATGGCTACCACTCCAGTATTCTTGCCTGGAGAATTCTGTGGACAGAGGAAACTGGTGGGGTACAGTCCCTGGAGTTGCAAAGAGTCAGACAGGACCGAGCACGCATGCACAGGTACTATTCTACTTGCTTTACATACCTCATTTAATTCTCATTTTACAGTTGAGGAAAACTGAGGCACAGAGAGACTAAGTAATTTGTGTAACATCAATCACCTAACGAATAGCCAGAATTCAAACCCAGACAGTGTGGCCTGGTGTCTGCATTTGTAACCACCAGGCTCCACTGCCTCTCAACCAACACTCACCCCTTGAGCACTGAGGCCAACACTCTGCTACTAAACCCTTGTTCCTCGAGGGGATCGAAACAGCTGGGAGCCACCCCGCAGCTTGCCAAAATTCAGGGCCTCAGGCTCCCTCCCAGACAGACCTCCAGAAACAGAATCTGCATTTGTAGCAAGCTCCCCTGGTGATTCCTTTGCACATTAACGTTTCAGAAGCACTGTCCCAGAATACAGAACTTGACTTCTAGCTTCTATTGACAAGTTGCCTGCCTTGGCTTCTAGTTTGTTTTCACTAAAGCTCCTCTCTTTGAGATCCTGGTTTTGGCTCTCTAGAAATGCTGTTACTTCCAACTCCCCAACCCCCAGTCAAGCCCTGCAGGGCTTCTCCAGAAAGGGAGGTCTCAAGATGACCTCCAGGAGCCCCAGCCTCCAAGCAGACAGAAACTGCAGCCGCTGCTAGGGCACCACGCCAGAGGCCTACCAAGAAGGAATGTGGAGCAGTGATGCTGCTGGGCAAAAGCGCCCTGGTGCTGGCGGGCACATTCTTTCACCAGAGAGAACCTTGGGCCTTTGTGCTCCCCTCGAGCCCTCCTCTCCATGTGGCCAGTTTCTCTCTACTCCAATGAGGGACGACTCCAGAGAAAACTGGCCTGGGCACTGGAGGTGGCAGTGTTTGGGCAGCAGGTCACCCTTGGCAGCTCCCAGCTGAGCTTACATGGCCGAAATTCAGAGCACACAGTCCTGTGTGAGCAGCTCAAGCTCACCCTTTGGATCAGACAACATGTGCAGCTCAGTCGCATTATGTAAGTGCTCTGCAGTCAGAAGCACAAGTGGAGGAAACCAACTTGGGATTTCCAAAAATACTAAAAGGACAGTAATTCAGGGACTCCGTGGAGCTAGCCTTTTAAAACAAGACAGGCAAATCTTTAGGCAAGGACTTCTCCAGAGACAGCAGATTCTGTGTTGAGAAATATTTTTGTTTGTTATTAATAGGAGGAAGGAAAATGATAGTGAACTCTTTTTTATGGGTCCAGATTGCCCTTGACCAAGTTTCTCTGCTTCAAGCCAAGGTTATTTAACTGTAATGATGATATTGTTGGCTGGCCCAAACTGGCTGCATATGGCATTAATAGAAATTAACTTCTCCTAAGGGCTTCCCAGGTGATGCAGTGGTAAAGAAGCCACCTGACAATGCAGGAGACACAAGAGATGAGGGTTCAATCCCTGGGTCTGGAAGGTCCCCTGCAGTAGGAAATGGCAACCCACTCTAGTATTCTTGCCTGGAAAATTCCATGGATGGAGGAGCCTGGTAGGCTGCAGTCCATGGGGTCGGGAAGAGTCGGACACGACTGCGCGACTTCACTTTCACTTTTCACTTTCATACGTTGGAGAAGGAAATGGCAACCCACTCCAGTGTTCTTGCCTGGAGAATCCCAGGGACGGGGGAGCCTGGTGGGCTGCTGTCTATGGGGTCGCACAGAGTTGGACACGACTGAAGCGACTTAACAGCAGCAGCAGCAAGGGCTTCCCAGGTGATACAGTGGTAAAGAAGCCGCCTGCAATGCAGGAGACACAAGAGACAAGGGTTCAATCCCTGGGTCTGGAAGGTCCCCTGGAGTAGGAAATGGCAACCCACTCTAGTATTCTTGCCTGGAAAATTCCATGGACAGAGGAGCCTGGCAGTTTACGGTTCATGGGGCTACAAAAAGTTGGATATGACTGAGTGAGCACATGCACACACACACACACACAATTTCTCCTGGAGAGTGGGATGAACTGAGAGAGTAGCACTGATATATAGACACCACCATGGGTAAAGTAGCTGGGGAAAAGCTGCTGTATATAACCCAGGGAGACCAGCCTGGCGCTCTGTGATGACCTAGAGGGGCGGGATGGAAGTGGGGTCCAAGAGAGGCTCAAGAGGGAAGGGATATATATATACAGATAGATGACTCACGCTGTTGTACAGCAGAAGCTAACACAACATTGTAAAGCCATTATACTCCAATTTAAAAAAAAATAATTAAGAGTGCTTAGGCCAAATGGAAAAGGATAAGCCAAACCCACAGTCCATAGCAGGGATGGATCTCTATGTATCACTTGATAAACATATATTTATTCTTTCCTAACTTCAAAGAGAAAGATGAAGACCAAAGTTTTCATGCCTTTGGGGCAGATGGAAACATTTTCTCAGCAGTAGAACAATAAAAATGACTCTGCTGGGTACAGAGAAACTCAAATTTCCCTGCCAGCAGACCACAGTTCTCAATCTCCTTCTTGCTGACCAGGCTCCAGGGAAGAATCACCCAACATGGACAGTGCATGCATGTTTAGCTCCCAGCAGTGGGAAGAGAGACACATTTGTTCTTACCAGGCATCCCGGGTCATCTCTTTTATTAATTGAGCAATTTCAGCTGATATTTTATTTCTACCAACTCCTTCTGTCCCCAAAGTTCCTGACGATAGGTGCAGCACAGAGCCAAGGAGAAAATGACAGAAATAAAGGGTGAGGTGAACGAACTGTTGCCCAAAACCTATCTCAGCTGCAGTAGGGACAGAGAGGTAATAAAAAAAAAAAAAAAAAAAACGCAGGGGCCTATTTGGAGTACCCATTTTAAAATCCAGAAGCAGTTCACACACCCCCCTTTTTTTTCTTTTGATTCTCACTGCAGTACGTCCTTCCAGATGCAGTAAATCTGGGGCACGTAGGGCTGGGCAAAGTGGAACAGGGCTTTGCTAACTAGTCCTTGACAAGAAATAGTCCTGAGGTTCAAATGCTACCATGAGCCATAAACTTCCCACCGCCACCAAGGCAAGGAGTGCACTAGCCCTTCTCCTACGCTAATAAATCTACATATTCACTAATAAATCTACATATTCTCGGCTGTCTTTCTCTGTCCATTTTGACTCTTAGAAAGTGTCCTTCATGGTTATTTTAATCTGATTTATCTGCTGAAGAACGCAGTGTGGGAGTCAGTGTAGGAAGTACAGGAGGATAACAGAGACACAGATTGTGTCCTCCTGGCCTCTGGCAGAAGGCCTGGAGCACACTCTTCTGAGGGAGGCTTCTCAGAAGCAGCAACTGAAGTATTTGCAGAGCTAGAATGTTCTGCTGTGGCACAGTTCTCCCAGGTCACTTCCAGATCCAGAAACAGCCACCGGAAGACTACACATATTGTAGTTATGCAGAGGTGCGTCCGGCTCTATCACTCCCCCAACCCCCAACAAAATGCACAAAACCGCCTGCAGTTCTGCCTTCACTCTGAACCTGGGAGCAAGGAGTATGGTGGGGGTGGGATGAATGCATCTGTGTCCAAACCCAAGAGCAATGATCATATTCCATCTATTTTGGGTGACTTCACCTCTCGTCTGATGCCAAAACAAATCGCACTTCTTGCCAATGAGCTGCAACACGTATCCTAAGTTGTCAGGCTGGGGTTCTCTAGTCCAGTGCTTCTCTGGCTTTGCTGCACATGTCAGCTTTAAAGACCCTAGTGTCCAGGCCATAACCCAGAACAATGAAATAGAATTGGGAGAGAAGGGGACCCAGCCATCTTTCAAAGGTCCTTAAATGACTCCTGTGTGCCGCAAGGTTAAGAACCACTGCTCTAGTATGTCCCCCAGTTTTATTTATTTCATGGCATCAATTCTACTAAACGAAGGCTGGTTACTTGTCTTGTGCCACAAAAACGTAGGCTCCGGGCGCTCTGGATACCACATCTGCATGTTCACTGCTGTGTCCCTAGCAGCAGTGCCTGGCAGATATTAGGCATTCATTAAATAATTGCTCAATTAACATCTGCATTCTTGCATGGCCTCTGACTTCAGGATTTGACCCGAGCACCTGAGTTTAATCAGCAACAGAGTTTTTGTCATTGATCTGTGACCTCCACAACCACAAAAGAACAGACAGTCCTATGCAATGTCCTCCAAAACCTAATAAAAGAAGAAACTCCTTCGTGACAATACAACCAGCAAGCAGTCTGGATTCTATTTACTCTCCCTGGCACGCTGCCACTGGGAGAGGGGCAGAGTCTGAAACTCAGTCCATGCTAGGGATGGCAGGTCATTTGAGGGTGTTTGTCAACACCAACCTCCTATCTATAGAAACTGGAGCAGAGGCAGAGCAATACAGGAGCTGAAAACTGTGTGGGCAGGCTCTCCACAGGACTGCTTTTAGTGGTTCTCTCAATATTATATTAAGTGGGGCAGGAGGGGCATTGAATAGACCCACTGCTGGGGACACTCACTCTCCTAGCAGGGCACACACCTTGGAAAGGAAAGAATGGTGGAGAGCTGGCGTATCCTGGGAATAACTCTGTCCCTTGTGCAACAAGGCCACGAGCAAATATCCTCCAGAACAATGCAAACAAACCAGAGGACTACTGCAGGGCGTGTTGCACAGAGATGGAAACACAGTGTCTCAGAACCCCTGGTTTCAAACACTGCTTAAGGAGAAAACACATCCACTGCCTATGTGTTCATCTTTTCCCATGATCCTGTCCACTCCATCTCCTGGGAGTCATCAAAGAGGGGCCCTTGATACCACAGCTTTCCTGCTTCCTAATCTCAGCACATCAGTTGATAAAAGTCTAACCCACAATCGCTCAACTGCGCTTTAAAATCAATCTCGGGAGAAGAGGAAGGAAGGGACATTTTTGGTTCCTTTTTTTTCCCCCTGGCAAGTCCATAGATGCTGAGGGAATTCTCCAAAGTGGGTTAAGCATTGTTCTCTGCTCTCTAGCTCAGGACAAAGTGTCTCTAACTGAACATGCCCTTGAGCCTGGCACTTTGCCTTATCTGATGGTAAGCCAGAGTCTGTAGACATCTCCCAGAGACAGGATGATCTTGGTGGAGGGAAGGCAGGATGGATTAAAAAAAATGGATAAAAAAACCCCAGAGGCTTAAAGATGACCTTCAGGAGCTGGGCAATGCGCTCTTTACTTGAAGAACGCAGGCATCTGCTGTGCTGTCAATTCAGGAACCCGTCCCTGCCCTCACACCACAAATAGCTCCAGTCCTCACCCCACTCCCAACCCCGCCCCAGCCCACGCCTAGACAGGAGTCCCTGTTCTGCCACTCAGTGGCTGCAAGTCCTCGGGCTTGTGTCACAAGGTCAGCTTGTGTCTCTAGGACTCAAGAGTCTCACCTGTACAACGGGGATCATGATCTGTCCCACAGGAACGTCGTGAGGACCAACCAAAGAGGGCAGCACACAGTGAGGACCCGGTGTCAGAGGCTAGCCCTTCTGAGGCTAACCCCCCCACCCCAGGCCGTTACTACCGGGACTCACTGCTTCCCCGGTCCCGGCTTCACCCCTCCGGGGACTCGGCTCCGTCGCCCTGCTGCCCCTCCTTAAGGTCGGGGTCTTTTGGCAGAGGCGACTGGGGCCAGAGCCTCCGCTTCCGAGGGTCGGTGCCAGAGGCCAGGCTGCGTGCCCCGGGCCCACGAACCGCGCCCCCGCCCCAGGGGCCCCCCTCACCTCCATCGGTTGATCCCGACTGAGGAGGAGGCCGCGAACCACGGGTCGAGGATGTAAACGCAACGCACGCAGTGCGCCCCGCGCACGGCCGCTAGCAGAGCCGGGTTGTCATGGAGCCGCAGCCCCTTGCGGAACCAGTGCACCGAGGAGGCGCCGTCCCCACGAGCCGCGGGCGCCTGGGTCGCCGCCGCCGCCGCCGCCGCCGCTGAGGTAGTCGCCGCCGCCGCCGCCATCACCGCCCTGACTGCCGGGGCTGCCACCGCCCCGCCCCCGTAGGCGCCGCGGGCCTGGCCCCCGGCCCGCCCAGTGACCTATGACGCCACGGCTTCTCCCTGGGGCCCCGCCCCACGACCCTGGAGCGCCTCTGCTATTGGCTGAGCGCCTCTCGCCGGGCGATTGGCTCTGAGGCGCCCCGGCCTGTCCCCGCCCCATCACGTTCCCGCCATGTGTGGGCTCTCTGGAGGGGAGCCGGAGGGCGGAATGGGGTGATGCACAGTGGCTCTTCCCAAGGAGGTCTGGGCGTGGACGGTGGAGGGACAGTGGATCCCAGACGTCTTGCTTGAAGCTGTGCGCGCTGGCGGGGCTGCTGTGACTCCAAAAAGTGACTAACAGGACGAACAAATGGCTGCCTTACGTCATCATCGTCATCGATAGCGTCGTCACCTACCTCACTCTATACATCGTTACATTTTACTACAGCCACTATTTATTGAGTGCATCTTTTAAGCCAAGCAGCATGATAATACCCTTACATTGACGCGTGGAGAGGTGCCTTGCTGTGCAGCAGTAGGTGGGTTGGGAGTAGGGACTGGAAATGTGGAGGATGTGATTTGAGATAGTAATTATGCCATCAGATGAAATTTTTCTTTTCTGTGTTTAGTAGACTCAGTGGTACCTCTGTATGCAAAGCACTGAACTGAAGTCTGTGTGAGATTGACACTCCCCAATCCTCCCCAGGGGAGCCAAGTGGAGCCCTCTTCTTCTGGGGGTTATCAAATGAAGAATCTGTCTCAATTTGGCCCGAAGTGTGCCTGTGCTCAGAACACTTCCTGAACTTGGGAATGAGAAATGAAGGAGTTTAGCAATGTAGCCAGCAATTTAGCAGCATTACTTGGAACAACTCTGTAAACCACAGTGTTATTGCAATCCTAGGCTCTCTCATTGTCAGGGCTTTGTAGAAACTGTTCCCTCAAACCTGGATCACATACCACACCCCACCCCTTTTCTAACTTCAGTTTGTCCTGTGTCTCTGCTCAGTGTGACTTCACCAGGGCTTCCCAGGTGACTTAGTAATAAAGAATCCACTTGGCAATGCGGAAGACATGGGTTCAGTATCTAGTCTGGGAAGATGCCCTGGAGAAGGAAGTGGCAACCCATTCCAGTATTCTTGCTGGGGAAATCCCTGGACAGAAGAGCCTAGTAGGCTACAGTCATGAGGTTGCAGAGTCAGACACACCTTAGCGACTGAACAACAACAAAACAACACTGTTCAGTGTAGAGGTCGTTTGCTGTCAGTGTAGACAGCACATCTCTGTGCTTTTTATCACTGGCCTTATACATGATATTGGAATTTCTTATCTGTCTGCCTCATTAGATTATAAGCTCCTGGAGGGCAAGGACTGTGGCTCATTTACATCATTTCCAGGATCTAGCTCAGTGCTTGGTACTTAATGCTCAAGGATGATTTGAGTAAAAGTTGGACAGGGACTAGAATCTTAAGTTGCCAGGAACATTAGTGGTCTATCCCAGTCCTGACCCTGTTGTTATTTTTTAATCCTCTCTCCAAAGTCTTGCTGAATGATGAGATGCCACCTCTCGTTACTTTAAAAAAATATTTATTTATATAATATTTAAATTGAGACATAGTTGAGCATTACTTTTCTTTTGAGACTTTGTGTCCCGTCTTCTAGCTCCTTTTGCCTCCACAAGGAGTGGAACAGAGAGTGTCCTACTAGGAGTGGAACAGAGAGTGGAAGGAGATTGTTCTTTCCTATAGCCTCAAAGATGGATATTTGCTTCTTCTCTGAACTCCCATGATGCTTTCTCTATAGAGCATGAGCTCTATGAGGGCAGGGACTGCATTTATCTTGCTCACCAGTGTATTCCCAGCACTTAGTTTGGTACCTGACATGCAGTGGGTGCTCATAAATGTTTGCTGAGTGCCTGGGTGATCGTCATTTATCTGTCTCTTTCTTTCTTTTTTGGTTGACATATCTTGCAAGTTTATTTTAATCTATAGGTTCCTCTTTGTGTTCTCTCTTTCCTTTTGGCAGTTTATTTGTTGAGGAAATAGGGTCATTTTCCCTGCAGAGAGCCCACATTCTGGGTTGTTCTCATTGGCTGCATCTCTGAGAATCATTTAACATCAGTTCAGTTCAGTTCAGTCGCCGACTCTTTGTGACCCCGTGAATCGCAGCACACCAGGCCTCCCTGTCTATCACCATCTCCTGGAGTTCACTCAGACTCACGTCCAGCGAGTCAGTGATGCCATCCAGCCATCTCATCCTCTGTCATCCCCTTCTCTTCCTGCCCCCAATCCCTCCCAGCATCAGACTCTTTTCCATTGAGTCAACTCTTCCTATGAGGTGGCCAAAGTACTGGAGTTTCAGCTTTAGCATCATTCCTTCCAAAGAAATCCCAGGACTGATCTCCTTCAGAATGGACCGGTTGGATCTCCTTGCAGTCCAAGGGACTCTCAAGAGTCTTCTCCAACTCCACAGTTCAAAAGCATCAATTCTTTGGTGCTCACCTTTCTTCACAGTCCAACTCTCACATCCATACATGACCACAGGAAAAACCATAGCCTTGACTAGATGGACCTTTGTTGGCAAAGTAATGTCTCTGCTTTTGAATATGCTACCTAGGTTGGTCATAACTTTCCTTCCAAGGAGTAAGTGTCTTCTAATTTCATGGCTGCAGTCACCATCTGCAGTGATTTTGGAGCCCCCCAAAATAAAGTCTGACACTGTTTCCACTGTTTCGCCATCTATTTGCCATGAAGTGATGGGACCAGATGCCATGATCTTCGTTTTCTGAATGTTGAGCTTTAAGCCAACTTTTTCACTCTCCACTTTCACTTTCATCAAGAGGCTTTTTAGTTCCTCTTCACTTTCTGCCATAAGGGTGATGTCATCTGCATATCTGAGGTTATTGATATTTCTCATACCAGTCTCTAATCCTGTACTTCCTGTCACTTGGAATTCAGGATTTTTTTTTTTTTTTCAGACAAGGATAGCTTATAAATGAACTTCCCCTGGGAAGCAGGCACAAGATATCAACTTGTTCCTCATTTTGTGATTTTAAGATTGAGCACTGTTTTCCAATGCCATGGCTCTTTCTATCCTATAGGTTATTATGAAAGGCAGTGTGGTTAAGCCCAAGGTCTTACACATTTGGAATGACTGTGTTCAAATTCTGATTCTGCTTTTGCTCTGTGTGATCTTAAGTAAACTAGTTGACCTCTCTGTTTCCCACTTTCTTAACCTATACAATAATTAGGATATAGTAAGCATTTAATAATAGCTAGCTACTATTATTCTAACCAGCAGGATCTCTGTCTGCTTTTATTTTCCTTGCAACACCCAATGCCCTGGGTCTTTACACATAATGAGTGTCCATAAATTGCTGAGTGAATAAAAGATTTTAGTCAGTTTTTTAAAATCCTCAAAATTATACCAGTAATGAAAAGGGAAGTCATCACCATCAATCCCCAAACAAATCAATTAGTTTTTATCTTCAGTTAGCCTTCCAGACTTTGTCCATAAACATCTAAGTTCTGCAACTTTAATCAAAGCAGAGGTGCAATGTTGCATGCATCTTTGAACAAAATATTAAACATGTTTCATAAGGTTGAGCACCAAAGAGCTGATGTTTTCAAACTGTGGTGCTGGAGAAGATTCTTGAGAGTCCCTTGGAAAAAAGTAAATCAACCCTGAATATTCATTGGCAGGACTGAGGCTGAAGTTGAAGCTCCAATACTTTGGCCACCTGATGCAAAGAGACGACTCATTGGAAAAGATCCTGATGCTGGGAAAGATTGAGGGCAGAAGGAGAAGGAGGAGGCAGAGGATGAAATGACTGGATGGCATCGCTGACTCAATGAACATGAGTTTGAGCAGACTCTGGGAGATGGTGAAGGACAGAGAAGCCTGGCATGCTGCAGTCCATGGGGTCGCAAAGAGTCAGACATGACTTAGTGACTAAACAACAACATATTGCTATGTCATTGTCTTTGTGTTTGTTATTTTTATTTTCAAGTTGATAAGGACGAATTATCTTATTGAATGATTGCATATTGTTTGCGTATAATGACAGGATAATATCCAAGAATCAGGATGTAAATCTGGCACTGGATGGAATACGGGAGTGCAAAGTCCACTTTTGGATTTTACAGTTCAAAAGGGACATAGAGAAATTGGAGAGAGACCAAAGAAATCTGTAAATTGCTAAGTAGGTGAGATATACTTACGAGTTATTACATCTTTGAGATAAAAGAGAACTGAGTTACACATCTGTTGTTTATTTATTAACACCCTGCTATTTACAAGCGTCTCTGAAGAGTAGTTGCCATGTGGATGCCAAACGGTTACTCCTTGTTTCCACTAAATAAAGTGAAAGTCATTCAGTTGTGTCCGATTCTTTGCAACCTTGTGGACTGTAGCCTGCCAGGCTCCTCTGTCCATGGAATTCTCCAGGCCGGAATACTGGAGTGGGTAGCCATTCCCTTCTCCAGGGGATCTTCCCAACCCAGGGATTGAACCAGGTGTCCCGCATTGCAGGTGGATTCTTTATTGTCTGAGCCACCAGGGAAGCCCATGTTTCCACTAAGGGCAGAACGAAAGAATCTAGTTTAGGTTAGAAAGAGTAAGAGATTTAAGGAGGGACTTTATACTAAGTGGGCTTCCCTGGTGGCTCAGTCAGTTGGGTGGCTCAGTGGCTTAGGCAGTTTTTTACATTCCCTAAGAACTATGCTTTGTATAAATATTTGACAGTCGGTTGAAAGGTAACCAAAATCACTGCAGATGGTGACTGCAACCATGAAATTAAAAGACGCTTACTCCTTGGAAGAAGTTATGATCAACCTAGATAGCATATCGAAAAGCAGAGACATTACTTTGCCAACAAAGGTCTGTCTAGTCAAGGCTATGGTTTTTCCAGTGGTCATGTATGGATGTGAGAGTTGGACTGTAAAGAAAGCTGAGCGCCAAAGAATTGATGCTTTTGAACTGTGGTGTTGGAGAAGACTCTTGAGAGTCCCTTGGACTGCAAGGAGATCCAACCGGTCCATTCTGAAGGAGATCAGTCCTGGGTGTTCTTTGGAAGGAATGATGCTAAAGCTGAAACACTACTTTGGCCACCTCATGGGAAGAGTTGACTCACTGGAAAAGACTGATGCTGGGAGGGATTGGGGGCAGGAAGAGAAGGGGACGACAGAGGATGAGATGGCTGGATGGCATCACCGACTCGCTGGACATGAGTCTGAGTGAACTCTGGGAGATGGTGATGGACAGGGAGGCCTGGCGTGCTGTGATTCATGGAGTCGCAGAGTCAGACACAACTGAGCAACAGAACTGAACTGAACTGAAAGGTAACCAGGAGCAGGAGAGAGGGAGGGAGTGAGTTTAAGTGACCCTCGCCCTCTAGTGGTTAGACTGAGAAAGAAGCGCGGCTCAGTTTCAGGCTGAGCTGGGAGCCCTAGGGGCCTACCCTCTTTTAAGTTAAACGCAGTGTGCAATTGCAGTATTCTTAGCTCCAACACTTCACTCAAAGCATACTTTGATGTATGATATTTGAGCTATTTGGCTTAAGAAGCTGTAAAATGTATTGAGAGGATGGACTGAAAAGCCAGACAACTTGTTCCATGTCCAACTCTGTGGTTAACTAGTATTAATAAACTACTTGGGCAAGTTACTTAATCTCCCTGGGCCTCAGTTTCCTCATTTGTAAAATGGGGATAATGATAACAATGATGATGATGATAAATAATAATAATAATAATTAAATAATAATAATAAAACAGATGCAGCATGGAATTGGAACAAGATAAAAAAGATAAACATCTCAGAATTGAGAATCCAGAAACAGACCCTCACATATGTGGGTATTTATTTATGACAAAGATGTCTGTGTAAAAAAGTGGAGTAAAAATGGTTTTTCCCACAGTGAAAATGGGCCAACCGAGCGACCTTCAGCTGGTTGGCCAATTTCCATTACAGGAAAAACCATTTTTAGTCGCTCAGTTGTGTCCAACTCTTTGTGACCCCGGGCAGGCTACAATCCATGGGGTTGCAAAGAGTTGGACATGACTGAAGTGATTTAGCATGCACGCAAGAATACTGGAGTCAGTTGCCATTTCCTCCTTCAGGGGATCTTTCAGACCCAGGGACTGAATTCCTGTCTCTTGCATTGCAGGCAGATTCTTTACTGTCTGAGCCACCAGAGAAGCACCAGGTCAACTGGGTATCCTAGTGTTAAAAAGAAAAGAAAAGAAAATTGACCTCTGTGTCAGGGCCTACACACAAATCAATTGCAAGTAGATTACATGCTTAATATGAAAGGTAAAACAGTAAAGCTTTGAGAAGATTACATAGGAGAATATCCTTATGTCCTTGGGGGAAGACAAATAATTCTTTAATACAACATGGAAAGTGCTAATCATAAAGGAAAGATTGATAAATTGAACTATATTAAAATTAGGTTTTGTGTATCAAAAAAGCATTATTTAGAGAGTGAAAAGGCAAATTACAGAATGAGAGAAGATAGTTGTAATACTTATTCTTAGAGAGCTCAGATCCATAATATTTAACAAATTCTTACAAATAAAAAAGAGAAAAAAGATAGGCAACCCAAGGTGAAAGTTGGCCAGCTGTTGGAACAGGCACGTTCCACCTTCTCCCGGACACAGGATATACAGGTGACTGCCGGGGACCAGCCCCGGCTGAACCAGGGTATTCGAAGGAGAGACGGCGTAGGCAAAGATCAGGAAACAATTGCTTAATTAAACGTTAATTAAAGATATAAAGAGTAATAGAATGAGGATAGCTCAGTAGGAAAATTCAGTGGAGAAAAGAGGCTGAGATAAGGATAGCTCAGTGAGGAAATTCAGTGTAGAAAAGAGGCTGAATAATTCAGCCAGAAGGTAAGAGAAAGAACGACATGGTGAGACCAAGTTTCGGTGAACAAGGCCCGTACTTTATTTTTCAAAGTAGTTTTTATACCTTAAGTTATGCACAGAGGATAATGGGGGAAGGGGTAGAGTCAGGCAGCAAGCCAGGCTTTCTTCCTGCAAACTTAGCATATGCAAAAGTTAGGTGATTTGCATCATCTTCTGGCCCGGAGGCCTGTTAACATTTTAAGACCTTTTCTTCAGAAAACTTATTTTTCTCTAAAGGTGATTGGTCAGGAGCCACCCTCCAAAAGCATTAGATAAAGTTGCATTCCTACAGAGCAAAGGTGTGGTGGGCTATAACAAGAAAAAGAATTAACTCAAGGGTCCCAGGTTACAAACATTAAAGCTACTATTTACACCAATTATATTAATCAATACACTGCCAGGGACACAGCAGGTAAGGGATATGGAAACTTAGCAGCAAACATTGGCCCAACAAGTGAAAATCCCTTCACCAATACAATTTCTAATCAATCTTTTAACTACTCAAAAGAATCTGTGTTTAGACAGTTTAGGACATCTCCTGCCTCTCACAGTTGGGAGGCTCCGAACAATCACATGAGGCCGGAAAAACCTATTCAGGCAGGCTAGAGGATTTCCAAAGGAGTTTGTAGGTTAAACACTGTCACACCCAGGAATTATTAACTGGAGCTGTAAGCTAACTTTTTTCAGAGAGGTAGTGGGGGACAGCCCCCCGTAAAGTCAGAGGTGTAGGTGAAAGCACAAAGCAGAAAGTAGGCAGACTCTGGTTTTGGGGGTAGATTGCTCGAGAATTTCCAGGGAGACTCCTGAGGCTTGATCCCGCCTTTGCGTATGCCAAGCCTCCTTCCTCATGACCTTTGTCATGGGTGGAGTTCCTCACGCTGGCTACCGGCAGTGATAGAATTCCAGTTGAGCTATTCCAGATCCTGAAAAGTGCTGCACTCAATATGCAATATGCACTCAATATGCAATATGCCGGCTCCCGGCAGGTGACCAGTGAACACAGGAAAAGGTGTTCACCTCTCTAAGTTCAGTGGAGAAATACAAACACAGTGAGATGCCACTGTAGACCCGCTAGAACAGGTAAAGTTACAAGAGGACAAAACTGTGTGTTGGGGAAAATGTGAGCCATCAAAACACGCATACTCTGTTGTTGGAAGTGTAAATTGATACAACTCCTTTAGAAAGCTGTGTTATACACCAAATTTGAAAAACCAAATGCCCTTAGAAGTTTAGGAAGATAGGATGCTGGCTCCGATTGGGTCTGGTGAGGTGAGTCCAGAATTCCACGCATTTGTCCCTGTCCTCTCTGGCTATGTTTGTCCCAGAGTGTTTGCTCCTAAGGATGTCCCCAACAATGGCCAGGGTTTGGAGGAGTTGAAACAGCCGATGGCCCCCCAGATCCTATAAAGAATGGTGGTTCTGGGACTTCCCTGGCGGTCCAGTGGTTAAGACTTGCTTCCACTGTAGGGAGTGCAGGTTCCATCCCTGGTCAGGGAACTAAGGTCCTGCCTGCTATCTATGTTACATGCTTAATCGTGCTTGACTCTTTGCAACCCTGTGGACCAGAGCCCGCCAGGCTCCTCTGTCCATGGGATTTTCCAGGCAAGATACCTGGAGTGGGTTGCCATTTCCTCTTCTAGGGGATCTTTCCAATGCAGGGATCGAACCTGGGTCTCCTGCGTTGGCAGGTGGATTCTTTTACCTTCTAAGCCACCAGGGAAGCCCCTGCCTGCTAGGTGGTGCAACCAAAAAATACACAGAGAACTGGCTTTAAAAAATTCTTTACTTATTAAAAACAAACAAACAAACAAAAAACGGTGGCTCTCTGAAGATTTCCCTAGGAGCCTTCCTAGACTGTTCTGCTGGTCAAAGAAGTTGAAGAAGATCATCTTGAGGAAGACTGTCCTACAGACACACAGGAGGTATCACCTGAGGCAGGAAGTAACCAGTATCACCTTGTTGTTAAATCCTACGGGGGCTTGAGGACTTCCCTGATGACTCAGTGGTAAAAATTCGCCTGCAATGCAGGAGCCTCAGGAGACAAGGGTTCAATCCCTGGGTCGGAAAGATCCCCTGGAGGAGGAAAATGGCAACCTACTCCAGTATTCTTGGCTGGAGAATCCCATGGACAGAGGAGCCTGGCAGGCTACAGTCCATGGGGTTGCAGAGAGTTGGACACTGAAGCGACTTAGCATGCAGCACGCACGCATGGGGGCTTGAACCAATTTTCAAACCCAAAGAGGAGACAACATTGGGTGTGTTGGGCCTCACCTCCTGCTGACTCACTACTTGAGACTTTGATAACATTGAGCAAAGGGCCAAAGAAATGAGTGAGCGCTTTTCTAATCTTTGCCGTAGATGACCAGGAACTGACAGGATGTTTGAGCTGTGATCAGATGAGGTGTGGCCATCAGACTCTGGGCCCAGTGGCTGGTGGGGGATGGGCTGACGGCTGTGCTCAGATCCCCCGGCACTTAGACCTCTGTCACTTTCATCAAAGGAAAGCTGCCCTCAGAGCTGAGGCCCCAGCCTAGGATTAGTCGCTCAGTCGTGTCCAACTCTATGACCCCCTGGACTATAGCCTGACAGGCTCCTCCGTCCATGGGGTTCTCCAGGCAAGAATACTGGAGCAGGTTGCCCGTCCCTTCTTCAGGGGACATTCCTGACCCGGGATTGAACCCGGGTCTCCTGCATTGCAGGCAGATTCTTTTCCATCTGAGCCACCAGGCAGCAAAAGGAGAAAACATAAAGCAAAACCAGGGGGAAGGACTGCAACTGGGAGTAAGGGGTATAACCTTGTGTAATTTCATAGGTTCTTGAAATTTAGTTCTATGAAATTAGTTCCATGAAAACTGAAATTTCATAGGTTCTTGCTCAAGAAAACAGCAACTGCTCTTTAAGCTCAAAGGAGGGAAGCGTGGTGTATGTTTGTAGGTCTGTGCATGGCAGGAACCCAGCTAGCAAGAGCAGCCACAAAACACACGCCTTTAGGCCGCCAGAAAAAGGACCTCATTAATGAGCCTGTGTCTGCTAATCCTGCTCCAGGGCCCTGGAAGGGAGGATGACTTCGAGGAGATGGATTACTGAGGCCACTTGCCTTGGGCTGCCCTCAATTACAAGCCTCTGCTGGAGGAGTGGCGTCCCCACCACCGCTCTCCACACAAAGAGTAGGCTTTTGGCTGCTATTGTGGGACCCATGGGCATAACCCAGATCCTGCTTCATCAGAAATGAAATCAAGCATCAGAAAGCCTCTGAGGGGCTTCCCTGGTGGCTCAGTGGTAAGTAACTCACCTGCCAATGCAGGAGACATGGGTTCGGTCCCTGATCTGGGAAGACCCCACGTGCTGAGGAGCATCTAACCCGTGAGCCACAGCTATTGAGCCTGTGCTCTAGAGCCAGGGAGCCATGACGACTAAAGCCCACTTGTCCTAAAGCCTGTGCACTGCAACAAGAGAAGCCACTGCAATGAGAAGCCTGCACACCTCAACTAGAGAGTGGCCCCCACTGCAGCAAAGACCCAGACGGCAAAAAATAAATAAAATTATTTTTTTTAAAAAAGCCACTGGATATAAAGGCAGACATCCTCTCCCCGCTTCCCTCTCACTCTAAGATCTTGTGATCTCCTGTTTGCCTCTCTTTGGATTTTTCTGCATTTTCTTTCTCTCCAGACCAGTTTTCTCTGCCTGCTCTAACTTCTGGCTATGTCTAAGAGAGGACTGACCAGTGTCTCTTGAATCCTGGCTTAGGAATGGTGTTTGGCTTAGGACATTGGTCCAGTCAATAGTGGACTGGGGGGGTTGTGTGTGTGCTCAGTCATGTCCAACTCTTTGTGACCCCATGGACTGTAGCCCACCAGGCTCCTCTGTCCATGGGATTCTTCAGGCAAGAATGCTGGAGTGGGTTGCCATTTCCTACTCCAGGGGATCATCCTGGCCCAGGGATCAAACCCTCATCTCCTGTGTCTCCTGCATTGAAGGTGGATTCTTTACCTCCTGAGCCATTAGGGGTACGCTTGGAGAACCTCAGTGCCTTATTAGGTGACCTGAGTAGGAACTGTGAAGCAGAGGTTTAAACACAAGTCTATCTGAATTCAAAGCCTAAGAGTTTTTCACTGCATCAACAAAGTTTTTAGAAAATGCCAAGGATTTATATTATGTCAATTTTACCTCCATAAAAATTAATAAAGAGGATCAGTTCAGTTCAGTCGCTCAGTTGTGTTCGACTCTTTGCGACCCCATGAATCGCAGCATATCAGGCCTCCCTGTCCATCATCAACTCCTGGAGTTCACTCAGACTCACCTCCATCGAGTCAGTGATGCCATCCAGCCATCTCATCCTCTGTCGTCCCCTTTTCCTCCTGCCCCCAATCCCTCCCAGCATCAGAGTCTTTTCCAATGAGTCAACTCTTCACATGAGGTGGCCAAAGGACTGGAGTTTCAGCTTTAGCATCATTCCTTCCAAAGAACACCCAGGGCTCATCTCCTTCAGAATGGACTGGTTGGATCTCCTTGCAGTCCAAGGGACTCTCAAGAGTCTTCTCCAGCACCACAGTTCAAAGGCATCAATTCTTTGGCACTCAACCTTCTTTATAGTCTAATTCTCACATCCATACATGACCACAGCAAAAATCATAGCCTTGACTAGATGGACCTTTGCTGGCAAAGTAATGTCTCTGCTTTTCAATATGCTATCTAGGTTGGTCATAACTTTTCTTCCAAGGAGTAAGCGTCTTTTAATTTCATGGCTGCAGTCACCATCTGCAGTGATTTTGGAGCCCCTAAAAATAAAGTCTGACACTGTTTCCACTGTTTCCCCATCTATTTCCCATGAAGTGATGGGACCGGATACCATGATCTTCGTTTTCTGAATGTTGAGTTTTAAGCCAACTTTTTCACTCTCCTCTTTCACTTTCATCAAGAGGCTTTTTAGTTCCTTTTCACTTTCTGCTATAAGGGTGGTGTCATCTGCATATCTGAGGTTATTGATATTTCTCCCGGCAATCTTGATTCCAGCTTGTGCTTCTTCCAGCCCAGCGTTTCTCATGATGTACTCTGCATAGAAGTTAAATAAGCAGGGTGACAATATACAGCCTTGATGTACTCCTTTTCCTATTTGGAACCAGTCTGTTGTTCCATGTCCAGTTCTAACTGTTGCTTCCTGATCTGCATACAAATTTCTCAAGAGGCAGGTCAGGTGGTCTGGTATTCCCATCTCTTTCAGAATTTTCCACAGTTTATTGTGATCCACACAGTCAAAGGCTTTGGCATAGTCAATAAAGCAGAAGTAGATGTTTTTCTGGAACTCTCTTGCTTTTCTCTCCCTAGCTACATCCTGATTTGTTTTTATTGGACAATGTTTGTGCTGAGATCTGAGATGTGTGGAGGAGGGAAAAACAGTGTTGTGGGTAGAGGAAACAGCATATACAGAGGTCCTGAGGAGGGTGGGAGCATTGACCACTTGAAGAATTAAAGATTAGATGCTAAATAAATAAGCCCCAGGTCAAGGACCCAGGTTCCCTCTATCTTTCTGCTCACCTGTCCTCAGGTGTCAGTTGATTCCCTCAAGGCAGCAAAATAGCTGCAGCGGCTCCACTCGCCCTCCCTCTCCTTTGTAAGAAGGAAGACAGTGTTCAGGGAAGCACCCCCAGACGACCTCCCTCGGGTCTTATCGGCCAGGATTGTACGCATGGCTTTGCCCTGGCCAATCTGATATAATTTAGATCAATCACAATTCACCCCTGGGGTCTGGAAGAGGCTGGCCTCGGGAAAGCAACGGGCCACCCAACACTTGAACAAAATGGGGGCTTTTTGGTCTAGAACAGAGGGTTATGGTGAACACCCAGCAGTGGCTGCCATTTGCACCTTCTATTAACATGATCATAAGCCTCGAGGAATTTCTGGAGGAGGTTGATGGGATAGAATTCACTCTCTCAAAATAAACTGCAACCATATACAAACATTCCTTGCAGGAAGAGAAGGCTTTGTGATGATTACTGTTCCGTGAACTATTCTTAGTATCTGCAGTGGCAACAGTGATCACACAAGCCCCACAGGCCTGCTCCTGCATTTCTGCGCATTTCAAGGACAGAGTGAAGAGAGGCAATAAGATGTTCAAAAGACTATAAGTGTTGTTTCTCCTTATGGCTGCTGGAAAATGCTGTAAACAGCTAGACTGACTCCCTGCAGGAAGTTCCTCTTCTGGGGAGGTAGCAAAAGAAGGCCACTTTTAGCTGGTACCTTCCAGAGCGACAGTGCCCATCAGCTCTGGTTCAGAGATCCTGCCACCTTTGCCCCCTGGTTCTGTGTCCTACAGCTCCCCTTGTGGCTCAGCTGATAAAGAATCTACCTGCAAAGCGGGAGACCTGGGTTCAATCCCTGGGTTGGGAAGATCTCCTGGAGAAGGGAAAGGCAACCCACTCCGGCCTGGAGAATTCCATGGACTATTGGGGTTGCAAAGAGTCAGACACGACTGAGCAAATTTCCTTTCACTTCTGTGTTCTACTTAAGTTTCCACAGGTATGACAAGGCCACCAAAGAAGTTAGATTCTGAGTCTTCCCTGGTGGGCCAGTGGGTAAGACTTCATGCTCTCAATGCAGGGGGCCTGGGTTCCATCCCTGGTCGGGAAACTAAGGTCTCATGGGCCGAAACTAAGAGTTCCCATGTCACAACTAAAGATCTTGCATGCCGGGACTGGGAGCCAGCGAAGCCAAATAAATAAGTGAATATTTTTTAAAAAGGAAGAAGAAGAAGTTATATTCCACGAAAGAGGGCATGAAATGGTGGCCCGAGGCTGAATCTGGTCGGTGTACATGCCACACAGCCTACACAGTATTTTATAGACCTGAGTCACTGTTTAAACAAATCAGGAGATGGCGTGTAGAGATTCAGATTTCCAGCTCCTCTTGCCAAAGGAGTTCTAGCAGTATAGACCCATATTCCCAAACAGCAAACATATAGACCCAGAGTCCTGGAAAAGAACTCTGCCATGGCTCCCCTGTGTGAAACTGTGCGTGCATGCTAAGTCACTCAGCCCTGTCCAACCCTTTGCAACCCCGTGGACTGTAGCCCACCAGGCTCCTCTGTCCATGGGGTTCCCCAGGCAAGAATACTGGAGTGGGTTGCTGTGCCCTCCTCCAGGGGATCTTCCCTGGGTCTCCTGCATTGACACGTGGGTTCTTTATCACTCACACCACCTGGGAAGCCCTCCATTCCACCACGATTCCCATCCAGCTCGCCTCCCTCCCTTGTGTGACTGGTGGGCCTCATTGCTGTTTTTATCGGGAGTTCACTCCTGTGATAAATAAGGGGTCACCTCTCCTGTGATTGCAGTGGGAGGGGAGGATCAGAGACCCATTTAGCTGATGAAGGTGGTAGGGATGGAGAGTGCTGGCAGCTCCAGCTCCGGCCAGGGCAGCTCTTTCACACCCAGCAGGTGGGGCAGGTCTCAGAGCTGAATCCAGAGGCCTGTGTGGCAGAAGTGACAAAGTCCTGTAATTCTCTCTGCTGAGAGTTCCCACCTAATAATCACAGCTGCTGTTCACGTAGCAGACAACATGCTAAGTACGCAACCTGCATTATCCCATCCAGTTACCGCGTTGCCCTCTGGAGTAGGAATTTTTGTCATCCTTACTCTGTATATTAGAAGCTCAGGGACATCATGTCATATTGCCTATGGCCACACAGCTGGGAAGTGGACAGGAAACTGAGTCTGCAGAGATGTTATCCTGCCCACGTAAAGATGCCCAGCCCACAGATAGCAGAGCTGGGATTTCAACTTAGGTCCAATGGCCTAGAAGTTGAAAACTAATGGTCAGAGGGGCAAACTAGTTTTGGAAATTAGGAATTTGGGCCCTTTGCTGGGTTCACTGGCTCCCAGTCTGCTGTAGGCCCCACTAATCCCTGTTGACTCACATCCTGGCTTCTCCTGGCTGCCTGTTGCTTGCCTGGCCTCTGGAGAAGGTGACAACCTTCATGTTCTTTTTATGCTCCCTCACCTTCTCGCAGAGTCCAATTCAGGTGAATATGAGCTCTTGGTTCTAGGACAGAGCTGGAAGTCTGTGATTGTCTCTGTTGACCCCATCCCACCAAGTTTCATGGGAGCTGAGAGCTGAGATCAAGGACGTATGGTTTGGGTTCAGATTCAGCTCCATGACCACAATGCTATTCCAAAGCTCAAGCTTTGTTGGATAGATTGGGCTGGCTCCAGGATCCACTGGCTCACAGGGGGGTGGTTGAGTTGACTCTACTGTTTTGAGTCATTTCTTTCTATTTGAGATTCCATGTAAAGTGGCCCTGCTTTAAAGCAGGGTTTGTTAAAGGGTATGTCAGGTGTGGGTCCTCAGGGTCTCATTTTCCTTTCTGGGGGAGGGGGCAGGACAACCTGGGTCTACATGAGCAAGTATCAGGGCAAGAGTTTGGGATCAGGCTGGATGGGGCTGGTGGTTACACAGAGCAACCAGAAAGTCCAGGAGACAAGGGAGGGTGGAAGTTCAAGAGCAGAGTCCAATTTGGTACAGGGGAAGGAGGAAAGCCATGGAAAGGCTAGGAGCAGGCCAGGGATCACAGTGCAGAGTGGGAAGAAGAGAGGAGGGTTGCTTGGAGGTTTGGAACCAGACAGGTGCCCAGGAGCATGCTCTGACAGGTGCTGTTGGATGAGAAATTCAGTTCAAGCCCCAGATGGGCTACATCATCCCATTGTTCTAGTCATGGGTGCTTAAGGCTTAGGACAGGACCACGTTAACCGCAAAACAGAAAAGGAGATCTAAACCAGCTAAAATGCTTCTGGCTACAAAGGGAAAGCCTACTGAAAGAGGCTTAAATTGTGCCTGAGTTTCTTAATTCCAGCACTCAGTGATGTCACCAAGGACCCAGGTTCTCTCCATCTCTCCACTCTGATGGTGTGTAGGCTAGACTTCCTGAAAATGACTCTTCTCATGATTCCAAACGGCTGCCAGAGCTCCAGCCATCTTGCTGAGGATCCCTCAAGAGGCCAGAGCAGGAACATTCCTGTTTTGTGTCTCTTTTGAAGAGTTAGGAAAGTTCCCCAGTAGTGGACTAGCCACTAGTAGACTTTTCATGTCTTCTCAGTCAATTCCATTTTAACTAATAACAGACAAGGAGACTGGGATTACCATGATTCATTTTCACTCATCAAGATTTAGTGCCTTCTTTACCCTCTGCAAGTCTCAGAAGAAAAAGGATCAAAATTATGGCAATGGCAGCAAAGACAAAGAAGCAGGGATTGGTACTGGGTCCAAAAAATACTGTATGTGCCACAAAGTGTTCTCGCGTTCTCTGCCGAAGTCTCAGGGCCCCATTAGTAGGGTAATACGCAGAAGGCCCCCACCCCCTTGTTAGCATAGTGGACCATAGTGTTCGTTGCTCAGTCATGTCTGACTCTGTGACTCCGTGGACTGTAGCCTGCCGGGCTCCTCTGTCCATGGAATTCTCCAGGCAAAAATGCTAGAGTGGGTTGCCATGCCCTGCTCCAGGGGATCTTCCCGACCCAGGGATGGAACCCAGGTCTCCCACACTGCGGGCAGATTCTTTACTGTTTGAGCATAACTAAATCTAAATTGCATCCTCAGTATGTAAATGGGTGAAACTGAGGCTGCCCTGGAGTGGAGGCTGGGGGTCCACTTGGTTCTCCCTTCTGCTTTAAGGGGCTCCCCAAATTTCCTAGAGGAACGGATCTAATCTAGCCTCCTTCCCCCTGTTTTATAGACAAGGAAACTAAGTTATGGAGGGTCGGGGATTAGATGACTGTGGACACAGAACTAAAGACCAGTGTATCTCAAAAGCAGTGGAAAGATGATCTTGCCTCACGGGGTACCTGGAATGAAGATGTAAAGAGACTAGTTCAGGCTGTGCATATAGTGCGCTCAATAAGGCTTAGGGGAATGAAAAGTGAGGTAAGGCAGGGACCCTGTGGATGGTGACCTGGGGAGGAAGCAGAGAGAGGCTCGCTAGATGGATGGAAAATCATATAACCCTTCTGGGGCTACAGAGCAGCCTGGGAGTCAGACTGCAGACCTAGTAGAAATGCAGCTGCCCCTACCCAGCCCCCCTCCTCACCCCACAGGCTCCTTCCAAATCCTTCCACTTGCCTGGGGCTCCTCTGAGACTATTTCCTCCTTCCCAAGCCAGTCTGTACCTGGACAGAAAGCTGATGGTGAATGGGAGTTACAAAAGTAGTCAAAGACCACCCACATGAGAACAAGCAGGCTATCTATTCTGAACTTGCTATAGCAGGGGAGTCAGCCACCATCACTTGCAGTGTGGCAAAGATTCAAAGGCAGGCAGAGGAGTGGGAAGCCTTTCTAGAGAAAAGGGAATGCTTCAGGAGGCTTTAAACTGATCGGAAAGGTGGAGGTGCGCTCATTAGAAGTGGGAGGGGATCCTGTGTGATTGCTTGGTCCTTAGTTGGAAGTAGGGAGTGGGTATCAAAAATAGGGAAATAGGCTGTCATTGCCCAAATCTTGACTCTTCTGGGCTCGTGTCACTGGAGGTACCGGTTTAGCTTCTAGGGCTGACTGCTGCCAAAGTTGTGGGTCAGAGTTCTATTGTCATATATGGTCTGGCCCATGTCCCTCTGTGTTTTCAGTCTCATTGTACAGAAAGGTCACCCAGCTCTGTGATTTGGGGCAGGATACTAACTTCTCTGGGCCTTGGTTCCCTCATCTGTGAAAGGGGGCTGTTAATAGTATCTGCTACAGGGGCTTCCCTGGTGTCCTGGTTAAGACTTCGCCTTTCAACACAGAAGGTGTGGGTCTGATCCCTGGTTGGGGAGCTAAGATCCTATATGCCTCCTGACCAAAAAACAAAACATACAAAGAAGCAATACTGTAGCAAATTCAATAAAGATTTTAAAAATTGTCCACATCAAAAAAAGAAAGTTCCACATCTTAAAAAAAGAAAAACAAAACAGTACCTATTGCAGATGTTAATCTGGGTCAATGGGTGTCAGATGTTAACAGGTAATATGCTTAGAGGAGCACCCGGCATGTGGTGAGCATCTAACAAATACTAGTAATAATAATAGTCATGGTGACTGTCATTATTTTTAAAAAATGGTGATCGATGATGCTTAGCAGAAAGGGCCTGAGAGAAGGGGTCTGGGTCCTGCCCCATCGCACTGCAGCTTTGGGCAAGTCAATCACACATTCTAAGCCTCAGGCTTGTCTGTAAGATCTGGGGCTGATTCAAACTTGCTCCCAGCTCTACGGCTGTACATTCCCCACCAGGGCTCAGCGATCCCCTGCAGTCACCCTCACACTAGTCACCACCCCCTCCCTCCCTCCCCCCTCCCCCAGCCTTCCTTCATCTAAGCTCCCAGCACACCTGGGCCAGCTGCTTCTGTGCAGCTGGCTCCGGTGTTCCCGTTTTAGCCAGTTCCAGGTCCTAAATTTAGCCCTCTCACAGGAGCCGAGGTTTTCAGTGGGGGCAGGGCCTGTGTCCGTGAGGCAGCTATGTGATCATCAGATGAGGGCCCAGGAGGACTGAATACCACACTCCAGTTTGTCGTTGATGGCTCAGGCTTATCATGTGACCCTAACGAGGGCCTCAGTTTTCTTATCTAGTAACCAAATTTCACGTACGTCAACTCCTTAAATCGTCATGTTCTCTCTTCTTTCAGTCACTCAGTCGTGTCCGACTCTTTGCGACCCCATGGACTGCAGCATGCCAGGTTTCCCTGTCCATCACCAACTCCTGGAGCTTGCTCAAACTCATGTTCATCACGTTGGCGGTGCCATCCGACCATCTCATCCTCTGTCGTCCCCTTCTCCTCCCGCCTTCAGTCTTTCCCAGCATCAGGGTCTTTTCCAATCTCTTCATTAGAACAACTTTCTTTTCTTTCATATGGCAAAAGGATCTGAGAGGGTAAGTGATTTATCTAATTCATTCCTCTCACTGCTGTTGCTGCTGCTAAGTCGCTTCAGTGGTGTCCGACTCTGTGCGACCCCATAGGCGACAGCCCATCAGGCTCCCCAACCCCTGGGATTCTCTGGGCAAGAACACTGGAGTGGGTTGCCATTCCCTTCTCCAATGCATGAAAGTGAAAAGTGAAAGTGAAGTCGCTCAGTCATGTCTGACTCCTATCGACCCCATGGACTGCAGCCCACCAGGCTCCTCCATCCATGGGATTTTCCAGGCATGAGTACTGGAGTGGGTTGCAATTGCCTTCTCCGGATAAGAACAATAACTCACTGTATTTTCAGAACGATGCTGAGCATCAATTCACAACCATTTTTTGTGGCAGGATGGACAAGGATTATCCCCATATCTCAAGAAAAGTGAGGCCTGGAAAAGGTTAGGAGACTTGTCCGAGGCCCCCTAGCTTCTAAGAAGTGGAACCCAGGTCTCCAGACTTCTGATCAAGTGTTCTGCAAAAACAGAAGTAAAGAGTGATACATTCTGGAAATGTGTGTGTCAGTGTTGAATCAGCTTCCTGTTCCTAAATTTTCCATTTCATCCACCATTTTTCGTTTTTTTTCCTCTGGGCAGCTTGACTTCCACATCTGTGCCTTTTTGCACCAGACTATTTTATGCTTGTTTTTGGGGGGCATATTAAAATATTTTTTGAGGGTTTTTTTTTTTTTTTCCAAGTTGTATTCCCACTATTTCAGGGTATCTTTGTTGATGTCAGATGTGTATATATGACATGTATATGGTTCTCTTTAAGCCTTCCTGGCCTTTTCTTAGAGGAAATTTTGGAGATAAACTCCTTCTTGATATGTACATTATCCCCTTAGCAACCCGTAACCACTGGAATCAAAGGGGAAAAGTGATCTTATTTTTATGTTACAAACAAGATACTTTGTTAAAAAAAAAAAGTGTGGAGGGGAACCAAAGAGAAGGGGAACTGTGGACTTGCCAGTGAAGACACACTTCCTTTGCTTCTTGTAGGCGAAACATTCCTGGGGACGGCCCTGGCTCCTTTAAATACCATAGAGACGAGCTGGGGGTGGTGGTGCTGACTGTGGGAATCTGGGATGCTGGAAGGCTGGCTCTGGTTTTCTCTGGGCTTCATGTGCATCAGAACTGGGGTGTTCTGCTGCATGTGGATGCAAATCCATCCTCAGACACCGTCCATCTTTGTGCTTTTTTGTGTGGAGGTCTTGGACAGCAGGCTGTTCAGTTGTGTCCTGTGAATTGAGGCTGCCTGAATTTTTTTCAAACTATTTAGATTTTTCTAGAATCTTATTTAAGAAAGGGCTAATAACATGAAGAATGTTGTCTCAATCTTCTGACTATACAGAGGGTGCAGAAATGATTATATCCCTTCTCTGTTTAAGGGACCTGGTGATGGCTTTAAAACTGATTAGAATCAAGACCAGATGGACCACTGCATTGAAGGCTGATCACACCGTGACCCACTCTCCTTTTCTATACACCCCCCTCGCCAAACAAAACCTCTCACCACTCCTTGTGTACTCTTTCCTCAGGTTAATCTTGTTTCCTGGTCAGCCTACCCCTGCTCCTGGAGCCCCTGCTTCCCTAGTAATATTCAAACACCCTGGCCCTTGTGAAGACGTGGTGTCTCCATCTTCTGAGATCTCAGGGCAATACTGCATCTGTTACGGGAGCCTTGATGTGTGTTTATATTCTTGTCCCTGGAAGCAGATTTGGGTTCTCATGCCAGTATGTCCCACCACCAGTGCCTGGCATGCAGTAGGTACTCAAAAAATGCTGGGTATACTTAAGGGCCCTGTGGTGAAGCAGCGGTGCTCTGAAGGCAGAGACTTCTGACTCCCACTGCTGCCTCTTTCTTCCTATGCTCCTTCCTGAGCCTCCGTGTCCCCATCTGTAAAACGGGGGAATGGGTGATGGCGCCCACCTCAAGGCGTGTTGGGGAGGGTTGTGGAAAACAACGATGGAGCAAGCACTCAGCAGCGTCTTGCCTCCGACAAGAACCCAGAAAGTGGCGACAATTACCAATAGGAAACTTGAGGTCTGGGATCAACCCCTGGCCTGGAGGGAGAAGAGGTTCTGAGAAGGACTGTTGTGCTAGAACCCAGGCTTGCTGATGGCAGGGCTGGGTCTTTGTTCATAGGGCCCATCCAGACCCCGCCTATCCCTTCTCACTCCACACACACAAGATGTTTTAGTCCAATTTTTAATTAAACCGCACACAATTCAGGGCATCAAGTCCCACCAACTTCATTAGAAACCACCTGGGAGGGTGGAGGGACTGGAAGAGAGGGGTGGTGAGAAGACCCCCTCTCCCCAGCCTTCTGCTACAGGGACTGAAAACATCAGAGTTACCCCCAAAGCTGGGTGGGACGAAACACCAACAGAAGGGACAGGAGCCAGGAAAGCCACCCTGAGGCCCGGAAGGTGGGGATGAGCAGAAGCGAAGATTCTTTCAGCCTTAAACTCAGGGATGTTCGCAACTGTTAGCTGAATGCTTTCACCTAGATCAGGTTACCAGCCCAGCCCTACAGGAACTGTATCTTGAGGGGGTCACAGCTGAGATAGAAAGCTCTGAGCTGACCCTTGCTCCCGCAGCACCTCCTGGGGAGGCAGAGTTCGCAGAAGCCAAAGTGGCTCCCTGGCTCCACTTCTGGGAGGCTGTTCCTGAGCCAGGTAGCTGTGCCAGGTGGCAGCTGCCCCTTAGGGGCAGGGGAGTGAGGCGGGGAAAACTGGTGTTGGGTACTGCGGGAGAGTGTCACTGAGCCTGCTGAACCTGTGAAGGACGTACCACGTTCAAACAGGGGAAACATGGGGTGCAGACGGCAGGGACAGGGAGCTCTCCCATGATGCAGCCCATTGCCAGGCCACTTCCCAGCAGCCCTTGTGGGTGCCAGGACCAAGCTTGGGTACCGCAGACCTCTCACCCCCTTTCATGGGACCTGCTCATCTCATCACAGAGAAGAGGGAACGTTTGCCCATTTCCTCCCTCAGCCCAGCCCACGCTCTCCTCCAAAAGAAGGCTGGTTTGGGGTGTGGGGGTGTGTGGGGGGTGGGTCAAAGCTATGCTACCTGCCTGGGACACAGAGAGGTGAGGTTTCTCAAACCCTAAGCCTCTGGTGGGGGTCCCAGCCCCATCTCCCCTGAGTGTAAGTGAAGACTCGCTGGCTTTGCCAATGCTGTCCCTTCAAGGTGTGGCCTGTTCCCAACCTCAAAGGTCGTGTGGAGGTAGAAGGCCCTGGAAGGGGGCACAGTCTCTGGCACGTGCCCCTGTCCTAGTCCCTGCAAGCTGCTGCTCCTCCAGAGAACCTAACTGGCTCTTCTCACGGAGGTGTCCCTCCTCCCTATGGGAGGACAAAACCCTGCAACTAGGAAAGGGGTTGAGACGGGTCTGGCAGCTTTCTGATGACACTGGGAAACACTGGCTCCATTTCAACCACCAGGTTCCCATCACGTCTGTAAGGCCATAGTCTCCGGGTCCAGAGAGACACCTTCATTGCATTCCGGGGCGTGCTCCCAGGGGCTGGGCCGTGCCTGGGTCTCTGGAGAAGCTCACACCTCCATGTTGCTCTTCTCGTTCTCCCTGGGGTGGGGCTCCTCCTGCGTCTTCTTCATCTCCCGGCCCCTGACCCAGGTATAAGCAGAGGAGCCCCCCAGCACCATCATGTTGCTCGTCCACCAGAGAAAGCTCTTGGCCTCCTCGTAGTAGAGGACGGCCAGCACCGTCTGGGCACAGGCTTTGGCTGTGCCAGACACGTTGTGGGTCAGGGGACTGGTGAACTTGATCTGCAGTCCCGTCACATAGCCGATGGCGAAGCCGAACAGGCCGCCCAGCGTCATCATAGCCCAGAAGTGGGCGCTGCCCAGCTGGGGGAAGGCGAGGAGGGCCCGGAGCTCCCCCAGCGCCAGGAGCAGGGGCAGGAAGAGGACGCAAGCGTTGGCGTTGTTGTAGAAGGTCAGACGCCAGATGCTGCCGTCCACCGCCGGAAGCACCTTCTTGGTATAGATGGCGTTGAGTGAGACGCAGAGGCTGGCGAGCATGCCGAAGAGGGTCCCCGTCCAAGACAGGGTGCCCTCTGCTCCTTCCTGGTCCACTCCAAGCCAGAAGCCACCTGCAGCGGGGAGAGGGGAACGAGCATGAGGAGGAGGAAGGACAGAGAATTTTGCCGCCCAAGTTTACAGACTGTGTCACGCTGATCTCATCATTCCGTCCCCCTGGCCCTTCCTGCAGGAAAGGTGTGCAAAGTCTCCACTACGTGCAAAGCACCACACAAGGGCTGGGGGAGTTAGGCCAGGGTAGGAACCCTTCCTCATGGGGCTTTGCATTCCAGCAGAGGAGAGAGCCATTAAAATGATTCCTGTCCCAATTACTTGTTTAATTGCAATTGTAATGAGGTCCATAAAACAGGACAGGGTGCTGTGAGAACCCTGTAACTGGACGACTGGGCTGGCCTGGGGCCCCCTCAAAAGCACCGTGTGAAATGGGTTCTGAGGGTTGAGCGTGGCTACAGCACTCAGTGGTGGAGGTGACCCTGGGCGAGTGACTTGAGGTCTCGGAGCCTCACTCAGCCTCCCGGTCTGTGAGATGGGAGTCTACCCTGGTGAGAAGCACTTATGGCCCGAGGCCTTTGGGGCTGCTTACTCTGAGACTATCATTTTGTGACACCTCCTACCCATGGAGCCTCCTCGGCGCCCCACTGCCCACCCTCAGCTTGGCATGCTGGGCTCCCCAGGCCCTCGAACCCCATCTCCGTGCCACAATCACCCCGAGTCGCCACTCTCATCTCCCTGCTTCTCACACCAGGGTTCAGCACCCTTGATCATTTTCTGAACCAGAAACGCTCTCCTCCTTCTTGGGACATTCCACTCATTCTTTAGGTCAAAGCCAGCCTCTCCAGGGCTGAAGTCTCTCCTGGTAACCCCAGCACCCAGACCTCTTCCTGGCTTCCTCCTGCCTGTGCTTTCCTTCAAGACCCTTGCCTGCCCTGGGCTGGTAGGCACCTGCCCACGGGGACAGTACAGCCTCTCTAGCTTAGACCCCACTTTCCCAGAAGGTAGGGGCTGAAATCTTATACACGTTGTGTCTCCCACCACATGATTTTGGTGTCAGAGAGACCTGGACTCCGATCGGGCTCTGTCATTTAAAGGCTGGGTGGCCCATGGAAAGTCTGCTTAAATTCTCTGAGCTCCCATGTCCTTCCGCTGTAGACATCTGGGTTCATGTTCTTGACCTTCCCACTCCAATCAATCTACTCTCTACCTTGCAGCCAGCATGATCTTCCTACAGGACAGATCTGCTCGGGTCCTGTCCTGGCTTAAAGCCTCTCTGGGCATCTCCACAGCCCTCAGGAAACAGTCCAGGCTCACTTAACTTGGGCAGCCTCACGGGCACAGCCTGCTCTGGCCCAGCCACGCAGAAATGCATGTTTTTTCTTCTGCCTAGAACGTTCTCTCCTCACTTCTTCCTTACATCCATTTAGTACTTCCTTTGGAATGCCAGCTTAGAACCCTCCCTCCCTGCTTTTCTCTCTCCCGTCTCCACCCTGCCAGGGTTTCCTCAGCACCTTTTATGTCTGAGTCACGGCATAACTTCTTGACTGCCAGGCATCAACCCCATGCCCTCCAGAAGCGTGGGAGCTGCATCTACCTTTTCAGAATCTGCATCCCCAGAGCTCTTGGCACATGCTTGGCCAGTGAGTAATATCTGCTGAGTGAATGCATGTAGGTTGTTTTGGAGGTGATCGTGAGGATCAGAGGAGACAAGACTGGGCCGTAAGCACTTGCTGGAAGTGTTCTCTTTCTCGTCAGCACCTTTGCAAAGAGGTACCCCCAGCCTGGTTCTGGGGGCACAGCCAGAGGGCCCCCAGCCCTCCTGCCGGTTACCTTTTAAGTCCAGAAGAGGGACTGCCCCTTTTAAAATTCCAGACCCCAGAGGGAATCTCAGCCAAGAAGGAGCACTGAATGATACTGTCCAAGGAAGGGAGGAGGAGGGGACCAGGACGGGAGGAGGAGGGGGCCTGGAGAGTCACCTGAGACCCACGTTCCCCCACAAGGAGGAACGGGGGTGGGGGATAGGGCAACACTGCGGAGAGGAGGCCCAGGCGCTTGGCCAGCAGACAGCACTACCTCCTGGGCGCCTGTCCCAGCAGCCAACCAGTGAATGTCCTTTCCCAGAAGCTGTCTCACCATCCACTACTCTGATTACTTTTCAGACTTGGGCCTAGTTTCCCTACAGACTTCACGGGCCTGCATGTAAATTAGCCAATCAGGAAGTCCCTCCCTCTCCCCCCACACCCCCTACTCCATAAATTCAGCGGGCTGAAGTGGAGATCCCTGGGGCATTTGTCTAAGTAAGGCCTGGGAGTCCATACCAACTCCCTGGGGGAGGAAACGGGAGCTGCTGAGATGGATCTGCCAGGGGTCTTGGCAGCTGCCATCACTCCAACCTCTGCCATTCTCTCTCTCTCACCTTGAACTGAGACTGGGCAGGCCTAGGTCCACAGTGGCTCAATGAGGAAAACATTTTCTAGGACAGGTGGCATGGGATGGGCCCCTCCCCGCCACTGGTGCAACTCAGCTTGGGGACTCAGATACTAACCAAGACGATGTAGGTCAACCAAGATGAAGTCTGCAGAACCAGGAAGAACCTGAACAGGTTCAAAGAAAGATTCCGTTCCTGGAAGACTGAGCCTCAGGAGGACTCTGAGGAGGTGGGAAGCTGGAGGTGCTCCTGCCTAGTGGGCTGCAATAAAACACTTTGTGATGATGGAAATGATCTACCATCTGTGTCGTCCAGTACAACAGCCACTGGCCACACGTGGTGACTGAGCACTTGAAATGTGGCTACAGAATCAGGTCACAACTGAGAAACTGAATTTTAAAAATGTCATTGAATTTGAATGGAAATAGACCCATATGGTCAGTGGCTACCGAACTAGATGGCACAGTTCTAACCTCTAGGGCAGGGTCCCCAACCTCCAGGCCATGGACCAGTACGTCCTGTCAGATCAACGGTAGCATTAGATTAGAAATACAATGTGCAATAAATGTAATGGGCATGAATTATCCTGAAACCATCCCCCCACTCCCAAGTCCGTGGAAAGACTCTTCCACGAAACTGGTCCCTGGGGCCGAAAAGGCCAGGGGCCGCTGCTCTAGGGGACAAGAACAGAGCGGAGTGATTAGAAATACAGGCTTGGGAGAGCAGCCAGTTTGAGTATCCATCCCAGGCTGGATACTTCCTAGCTGTGGGGCCCTGTGAGTGACTTAACCTGTCTGGTGTCAGTTTCCTTGTGTGTACGTAGTCGGTCATGGTGATGATAATACCATTCAGGCAACCTCTGGGCAACATAGGAGATGCTGTATGCAAATAATTAACACAATGTCCCCAGTAGTAATTTTTATTTTCTGAGGGTCAAGTCTGGGAAGACAGCTAAGTTATCCCATAGCATATCTCTTGCCACCGTCTCAGGCATTATCGTAAGCCTGCAAGGTCAGAGGATGATGGTACACATATATTTATTAAAAGATGCAATGTCCTCTAGAAAGAGCACTGGGTGAGAAGTCATGACACTCGAACTCTTGAGAAGCAATAGAGTACAGTGGTCAAGTGTAAGGAGCCAGATTACTTGATCAGATTTCACCTCTACCACTTACTAGCTATGTGCTGTGTGATCTTTGACAAATCACTTAACCTCTCTGTGCCTTGGTTTTCCCTGTGTGAAGTATAGATTGTAATCCCATCTTGTTTGAAGGACCCTGATTAGGCCCCTAGCTCGCTGGATGACCTCCAGAAAGTTATTTGCCCTCTCTGGACCCCAGACTCTTCATATGACAGTCAAAACAAGGGAGCCGGGGCAGATAAAGCCCAAAGATGTTTGACAGGGTTGTTCTTTAGGGTTTCAGCTCCCATCCTCCCCCAATCCCCTCCCCACTGTGCCCACTCCCTGTGTCCCTGGCTGGCCACTCACCGATGATGACGCTGCAGGTGAGCAAGGCATAGAAGGAGGTGGTTTGCTTGAGCAGCAGGTAGGAGAGCAGCACATTGAAGACGGTGGTGAGTGAGCGACCCACGTTGTAGAAGGCCACACCCACATACTTGAGGCAGAGGTTATTGAAGGTGATCATGCCAATGAAGACCACAGACAGGGGCAGGACGCTGCGGGCCACCTTGAGGTCCAGGTGCAGGGCGGGGAAGTCCACGGTTCCAGGGCAGCAGGTGGCCAGTGAGCTGAGGCCCTTGCACAGCAGCACGGTCACCAGGCACTGGTAGAAGGTGACGAAGATGGGGGTGTCCAGCCGCAGGGAGGGGCTATCCAGCAGGTACTTGTTAAGGAACACCATGGAGATGGACGTGACCCAGTAGAGAGAGACGACCAGGGCGATCTGCAGTGCCCGCAGCACAAAGGGCTTCTCCTGGCTGGCCTCTGCCTCTCCAGAGGGATCGGAAGTCCCCATCAGTGCCATGTGCAGGATTTTTGACCGCTTCAGAGAGGCCCTGTTCATGGTAGCAGAGGAGCTGGGTCAGCTCACAGCCAGACTGATTTCCTGGAGTACAGGGCAGCGAGCTCACATCTGCTTTCTGCAAGCTGAAGTCCTCAACTGTCACATGGCGGGTGGCCTGGAGGCCTCCCACTCTTCTCTCGGATGGAGAGGTTCTGCTTTGGGGTGAGCTCCACCACCTGCTCCCACCCTCAGGGGACTCATCAGACAAGACAGGGGAAAGGTGCCCGATGGGCTAAGGCTGGACGGAAATGACAAATTAGGGGAGAAGGGGCTGGAACCGAGTAAGAAGGAAACCAGCGGGAAGTGGGGGAGGGGAGGAATGGAAGAAGAAAGGGGGAACAGGAGAAACGCAGGGCGAAGGGGCTTCAAAAGGGCGGGGGACAGCGTGAGGAAGAGGTGCGGAGAGAAACAGGCATGGGCTGCTATGGGAGAGAAAAGGTTTGCAGGGCGAGAAGGGGGAGGCATGCAAGGAGCTGAAAAGAGGGTGTGCGGGGGGATTTGGAAAGAGGGTGCAGGCGAGGTCAGGGGCGCTCAGGGCCCGGGTCCTCCGGACCCGCAGTGGACTGGGCGGGTCCAAGCCCACGGCGCGCGGTCTTCCCAGGCTCCAAGCTTCCACTCGGTCCCGAAGCCTCCAGATACCTGAGGCCCCTCCCCCGGGGGAGGCGGGACCAGGACTCATTTCCTGACACGCCCCCAACACCCTCCTTAAAGAGCCCGCGCGCCGGTGTCTCCCTTAAAGCCACAGCGTCTGAGAATTGGCCTTCCGAGTCTGGCTCGCGGTGGGCCCCTGGCAGCCCGTGGGCGCTCCTCGCCCGCAGCTGGTGGTGCTGGGTGTTGGATCTCGGTAGCCGCGGAAGGGTCCTGTGGGTGCTAGAGCCTCGGCCCCCTTCCAGCAAGCCCTCCCTCCCTGCTCCATCTCCTCGAGAGGCTTAACTCCCTCCGACTCAGCTCATCTGCAGGGCCATCTTGTCCCTCATCCGGGCAGGACCGCGTCCCCGGAGCCCTGGCGCCACCCCGAGTCCCCTGGGGTCCAGAGAACCGTGGCCCCGCCGCATCTCTCCACCTAGCCGCGCTCGCACTTCCAAAACCTTGTTGCAATGGCCTCCTTCTCCCTACTTTCTCAGCCCCCAGCCCTCTCCCGAGCCTGAAACCCACCCCCCAGGAACGCCCCCACCCCAGATTCGAGGCCCTCCGGGTGGCCCAATCCGACCCTCAAGGCAGCACCCCACTCCCCCTCTCAGAAGCCCCACCCACCCACCCCCAGGCCGGACCCATCCGCAAGCTCCTGCCCCGGGGCTGGCGGTCCCTAGCCGCGAGGCGACCCCGGCGCTCACCTCCTCTGCACTGGCCGCCTGCCCACGCAGCCTGGCGCTGCACCTGCCGCGCCGCGCCCAGGGCCGCGCCCGCGGGAGATTACTTCCTGCTCCCAGCCCCTGGCGTGGGCGCCGCGCCAGCCTCGCCCACCAGCTCCCCACGTGGAACTGGGTCGGCCGCAGGGCGACCCAGGCCGCAGCCTAATCTTGGCTGCGAGTTATCCCGCCGGTCGTGGGAGCAGGCCCCCTTCTCTTTCCAAGGCCACCCCAGAACCGGGTATCCCGCCCGGGATCCCCCACCACTCCAGTTACCGCGGCTTGCAGCTCCCAGTACCCCGCTGCATTCGACCGGCTGCCGGCCTGTGCTTCCAGAAATGTGTTCGGGGGTACAGCCGAGATTCTTCCCGCCGGCAGTCCGGCGGTTAGTGGAGGGTCCCCCTCCCCCTCCCAAGGATGGGGCCTGGGAAATGGTCGCCAGCCTGGGCCATCACTCACCAGGCAGCCGGGAGGACCGACTTTTTCCTGGTTCCCGCTCTAGCCACTAACGTTGGGTAACTGCTCCAGAGTTACCGTCCTTGAAACTAGGAGGCTGGACTTTGCAAGTGGGTCTCAACCTCCTAGCTGATATGGTTGAAAGTAAGGACTACGATTTGTTTGTAATATTTCAAACACCATTTGATTAGTCCCTTTTGATTTGTGAATGAGAAGTATGAGATTTACTTGAAAATACTTAGAATTCTCAAGACCACCCGGCTCCCCTGCAAGAAAACCCCAAAGGTTGATAGATAAAACGAAACAGGCAATTGTTAAAGTTAGGCTTGGGTACATGGAGGATACAAGAGTCTCCTTACTTCTATGTACATTTGAAAATTTCCATAATAAAAAGGTAAAACCTATGGAGTACATTTAGAGTCTTACTTGCTAACTGCATAAACCCTCACCAGTGTTTCAAACAGCCCATGGTGGGCTATGGGAACTGAAAGGGTTGCAGTGGAATAAGCACCCATCAACAGCCCCAGCCAGGGCAGACCCCCAGGGTGAGCTCTGCCCCAGGCCTGCCTTCTTCCTCCTGAAATGGGACTTCCTGCTTCCTAGTTATGGGCAGGTCTCTAGGTGGAGGATACCATTTGATCACCTTGTCACCTTGGGGATCAAATTACCCTTTGGGGGAAGGAACGGCTTAAAGGGACTGAGCTGGTCCTCTGACTCGGAGAGTCTCACTCCAGGGCCAAACATTAAAGGGTGTGGGTTTCAGTTTGCGAAGAGCAACCCCTAAACCTGCTCTTCTCTCTTAGGCCTGATATTTCACCATGACAAATACTTTAGTGACACACAGGGCAAGCTTGTTTCTAAGAGGCTGTGGTTTCCTGGAAGGGCCCTTTAGCTTGGCAGGTTCAGTTCAGTTGCTCAGTCCTGTCCGACTCTTTGCAATCCCATGGACTGCACCATGCCAGGCTTCCCTATCCATCACCAGCTCCCGAAGCCTACTCAAACTCATATCCATCGAGTCGGTGATGCCATCCAACCATTTCATCCTCTGTGGTCCCCTTCTCCTCCCACCTTCAATCTTTCCCAGCATCAGGGTCTTTTCCAATGAGTCAGTTTTTCACATCAGGTGGCCAAAGTATTGGAGTTTCAGCTTCAGTGTCAGTTCTTCCGATGAATATTCAGGACTGATTTCCTTTAGGATCGACTGGTTGGATCTCCTTTCAGTCCAGGAGACTCTCAAGAGTCTTCTCCAACACCACAGTTCAAAAGCATCAATTCTTCGGCACTCAGCTTTCATTATGGTCCAACTCTCACATCTGTACGTGGCAGGTTAACAGGAATTAATTTATCTGATGAATGTGCTGTCACCTGGATACCCTAGGGCAGAAATATATGATCTATATAGGCCTGATGCACTTCACCGAGAGAGACCCAGGGACAGTCTACACTGGATATTTGGGGCACAGTCTGGGCTCTCGGGGGGCCAGGAAACCAAGGCCTATCCCTGTGTCCAATCCCTCCCCGGATGCTGTATCTGAAATTCCACCATTATCGACACTCCCTTGATTAAGGTTGTGACAGGCCAGTACTGTAAATCTCACAGGTCCCAATCCTTTTAGCTTTTCACAGGGAAAGGAGCAGTGGGGATGTTTCACAGAGATCTAAGGCCTTAGGAGCTGTGCACTTTGCACAAACTGCTTCTGAGTTGTTTTTATGCTATGCTATGCTATGCTATGCTATGCTAAATCACTTCAGTCGTGTCTGACTCTGTGCGACCCCATAGACGGCAGCCCACCAGAACACTGGAGTGGGGTGCCATTGCCTTCTCTGTGTTACCATGGAGATGAGGTCAATTTTTAGAGGCTGTTGGAGAAGGATGATGGAAAGAGCCAGGGTTTCTGATTGTGTGGTGTGGAGCCACCTGCCAACCTGCCCTGACTGCTTTGAGACTGTTCTTGGAGAGGGGGATCAACTTACATCCCTGAAACCCTGATGGCGTTATGAAGGGATCTCTTTGTTACAGCAATTAGGCCTTTACCCACATACTGACCATAGTCTATACGCCTTTCTCCTGAGATATATGTGTATTCTCTAGACAAAATTGGGGCTTCCCTGTGGGCTCAACGGTAAAGAATCTGCTTGCAATGCAGGAAACCTGGGTTCGATCCCTGGGTTGGGAAGATCCCCTGGAGAAGGGAATGACAACCCACTCTAGTATTCTTGCCTGGAGAATTCCATGGACAGAGAAGCCTATTGGGCTATAGTTCATGGGGTTGAAGAGTCGAACACAACTGAGAAACTAACACTTTCACTTTTCTTTTTAGGCAAAATTAAGAAGGCATGACATTGTGAGTCGGATCCCTCTCTTGCTTTCTCTCTCTCCATTTATCATCTATCCGTTCATCCATCCATCCTGTCCCTATCTAGGACCTGACACAATTCCCACCACAGTAGCTATTCAGCACTACTTCCCTGGTGGCTCAGACAGTAAAGCGTCTGCCTACAATGAAGGAGACCGGGGTTCAATCCCTGGGTTGGGAAGATCTCCTGGAGAAGGAAGTGGCACCCCACTCCAGTACTCTTGCCTGGAAAATCCCATGGATGGAGAAGCCTGGTAGGCTACAGTCCATGGGGTCCCAAAGAGTTGGACACGACTGAGCGACTTCACTTTCGACTTTCAACTTTCGACCTCTTTGTGGAATGAGTGGAAGTCACACCACCACTAGAGATACCTGATTTAAGACCTGTGGCTCTATGCCCTGAAAAGCTTAAAAGGCTTCTCATTCACCCTGTGTGTGATTCAAAACAAAAATCTGTCCTAAACTGTAAAATAATGTAAACAGAGAAGAAAAAAGTTCTGATTTTTTTTCATGATTGGAATGTTCTTTGGAGTGTTCCAGGGGGAAAAAAAAGCCTTTCCTTTGCTGGTACTCATTGCCCACCCCAGGAGTTGGCAAATATTTTCTGTAAAGGACCAGAGAGTAAGCATTTTAGACTCAGTGGACTATATGGTCTTTGTCACAACTATTCAACACTGCTGTTATAGTGTTGTAACAAACAGGTGCTGCTATGTTTCAATAAAACTTTATAAAAATAGCCCATGGACTGGATTGGCTCACTGGTGTAGTTTGCTGACCCCTGGTTCACCCTCTGTTAACTTAACCTTCTTTCTTACCAACATTACCCATATTTTATTTGCATGTCAATGTGTCTACCTAAAAATACTCATTCACCAGACCTCCTTGCAGCTAGATGTGGTCATGTGACATACTTTTGACCAAAGAGTTATAAGCTGAGAATTTTTGGAGAAGCCTTTGCTTTCTTATATGAGTAGTCTTTATTGCTTCTTTTTCTTACATGTTCTGTCTATAATGCAGACATGTGGTCCGGATGGGCAGCAGCCACCTTGTAACCATGAGACAAGAGATAGGAGGAAAGCAAAGGGTGGCAGAGCAGAAGTGTGGAGAGAGCCTTCCTGAGTCCCTTAGAGCTTGGAGGAGCCGCCATCCAGCTCTGCACCGCCTGCTCTTTATTGCAGGAGATGAATAAGCCCCTGTCAGTGCACACTTACAGCAAGGTCCAGCTACATCAGGTAACTCTTTACTGCTGAAACTCATGTCTAAGATTCCAGTAAGGCCTGGAGTTGGGTGGTACTGGGTCTGAAGCTGCAAGGGAGGGGATACAATAATCAAGGAGTGAATACAAGCTGCAGACCTGGAGGCCGGCTAGAGAATTTCAAAGCAGGGCTCGTTTGCTAGACAGGGATTAGGAGTGGCGGAGCCGGGCAAATCCCAAAGCATGAGATGCATGGCCAGGGGACGAAGGACTGTTAGCAAAGAAGTTCCAGTGTGGGAGAGGGCGTTCTGTAGACGAGAGTAGGAGAGTTGAGGATTAGCAAGAGCTGGTTCTCTGTAACGATAACATCTATCAGAGACAGCACCTTTATGTTAGGGTCTGGCTTCTGGGAAGCACTTAGCTTGAGATCGTGCAGGCCTTTTTGGTTTTTTTGAGATCTAGGATAGCCAAAAGCATTACTTCCCAAAGCTCCTGTAACACGCACCTGAGTAATCTCCAAGCCAGAGTGATGATTCCCCAGGTTAGGTGCGAACCTGTGGGGAGTGAGTGACAGAACCAGTCCTGCCGGTGGAAGGTGTTTTACTAACCCTTATTGGAGGCGGCCCCATGCCGGGATTTTCCATGTACAACATGGCAGTCCTTGCAACAAGGCTGCGAGGGACACTCTCTTGTTTTAATCTCTGTTTTACAGATGAGGAAAGTGAGATCCCAGACACGAGGGGTCACTAACCCAAGGCCACCCAGTGAGGAGGGAAGAGTCGGATTTAAATCCAGACTGGTCTGATTGCTGAGCTGAAGTTTATTCTGCTGCATGAGCTCAGTGCTCGGAGCCCAGTTTCCCGGTTGGTCTCCTGGGTCATTGGTCCTATGGCGTGACCCTGGTATTACTGCCCTCTGTCCTGCAGTTTGTTGAGGGGCAGATATGTGCCTCAGGCCTCACTGCCCCGACCCTCAGGGAACTTGCCGTGCTGTCTCAAGAGCCCTCTGGTTGGTCTACTGTTGGATCTTTTTCTCTAACTTTTTCACCTGTTAGTTTCATCTCCCACATGGATTGTAAAGTCCCAGTGGCAGGAAGCATGTAGCTAATAGTTGTGTATCATTATCAGGCCCTGCTCTGGGCCATGCCCTGGCCTCAATACTGCATGGACTAATTCCTCTAGCCTCATGATAACTTTTTGAGATGCTATATTATCCTATTTTATGGAAGGAAACCGAGATCCAGGGAGACAAAGTAAATCACCTAAGGTCATAGGAGCTTGTAGACAGTAGAGCTGGGATTTGAATCCAGGCTGACTGACTTACTTAACTATTAATGTTATACTGCCTGTCTTTGAGCATACAGCACTTTGCAGTTTACAAAGCATTTTCAAACACATTAAAAAAAAGTTTTCAGAATATTAGAACTCTAAAGTGTGTTAGAGATCGTCTGTTCTAAACCCCTCACATTACAGAGAAGGAAACAGGTCCAGAGAGGGGCAGTTTATGAAAAATTGAGACAGCCACTACTCTCTTGACTGCTGACAGCCTTGCAGATGCCAAGCTCCTTCCCTGGACTGGAGCTCCGTGAGCACAGGGGCTGTGCCATTGGGCACCTTTAATTCTTCAGCACCTAACAGAGCCTCAGACATAGTAGATGCTCAGGGAGTGTGTGTTAAATGAATATGAGTCTAAGATGATCAACGTCGATAATTATCAGTTCAGTCGCTCAGTAGTGTCTGAGTCTTTGCGACCCCATGAACTGCAGCACACCAAGCTTCCCTGTCCATCACCAACTCCCAGAGCTTGCTAAAACTCATGTCCATTGAGTAGGTGATGCCATCCAACCCTCTCATCCTCCGTCATCCCTTTCTCCTTCTGCCTTCAATCTTTCCCAACATCAGGGTCTTTTCCAATGAGTCAGTTCTTTGCATCAGGTGGCCAAAGTATTGGAGCTTCCGCATCAGTCCTTTCAATGAATATTCAGGACTGATTTCCTTTAGGATTGACTGGTTTGATCGTCTTTCTGTTCAAGGGACTTTCAAGAGTCTTCTCCAACACCACACTTTAAAAGCCTCAGTTCTTCGGTGCTCAGCTTTCTTTATGGTCCGACTCTCACATCTATACGTGACTACTGGAAAAACCATAGCTTTGACGAGACAGATCTTTGTCTGTAAAGTAATGTCTCTGCTTTTTAATATGCTGTCTAGGTGGGTCACAACTTTTCTTCCAAGGAGCAAGCGTCATTTAATTTCATGGCTGCAGTCACCATCTGCAGTGATTTTGGAGTCCAAGAAAATAAAGTCTGTCACTGTTTCAACTGTTTCCCCATCGATTTGCCATGAAGTGATGGGACTGGATGCCATGATCTTTGTTTTTTGAATGTTGAGTTTTAAACCAGCTTTTTGACTCTCCTCTTTCACTAAGAGACTCTTTAGTTCTTCTTTGCTTTCTGCCATAAAGGTCATGTTCATAAAGGTGTCGTCTGCATATCTGAGGTTATTGATATTTCTCCCGGCCATATTGATTCCAGCTTGTGCTTCTTCCAGCCCAGCATTTTGCATAACGTACTCTGCATATAAGTTAAGTAAGCAGGGTGACAGTATACAGCTTTGTCATACTCCTTTCTCAATTTTGAACCAGTCCATTGTTCCATGTCTGGTTCTAACTGTTGCTTCTTGACCTGCATACAGATCTCTCAAGAGGCAGGTCAGGTGGTCTGGTATTCCCATCTCTTTCAGAATTTTCCACAGTTTGTTGTGATCTACACAGTCAAAGGCTTTGGCATAGTCAATAAAGCAGAAGTTTATGTTTTTTCTGGAATTCTCTTGCTCTTTCTATGATCCAACAATGTTGGCAATTTGATCTCTGATTCCTCTGCCTTTCCTAAATCAGCCTGAACATCTGGAAGTTCTCGGATCACAAACTGTTGAAGCCTAGCTTGGAGAATTTTGAGCATTACTTTGCTAGCATGTGAGATGAGTGCAATTGTGTGGTAGTTTGAACATTCTTTGGTATTGCCTTTCTTTGGGATTGGAATAAAAACCGACCTTTTCCAGTCATGTGGCCACTGCTGAGTTTTCCAAATTTGCTGGCATATTGAGTTCAATACTTTAACAGCATCATCTTTTAGGATTTGAAATAGCTCAACTGGAATTTCTTCACCTCCACTAGCTTTGTTCATAGTGATGCCTTCTAAGGCCCACTTGACTTCGGACACCAGGATGTCTAGGTGAGCGATCTCACCACTGTGGTTATCTGGGTCATTAAGATCTTTTTTGTATAGTTCTTCCATGTATTCTTGCCACCTTTTCTTAATATCTTCAGCTTCTGTTAGGTCCATACCATTTCTGTCGTTATTATCAGGGAAATGCAAGTCAAAACACCCATGAGACATCACCTCACACATGTCCAAAAGACTGTCATCAAAAAGAGCACAAATAATGAGGGTTGGTGGGGATGTGGAGAAAAGGGAACCATCGCACGCTTTGGTGGGAATGTAAATTGGTGCAGCCACTGTAGAAAACAGTATGAAGAGCTCTCAAAAAGCTATAAATAGAACTACCATATGACTCAACAATTCCATTCCTGAGTATGTATCCGAAAAAACCCAAAAATACTAGTTCAAAAAGATCCATGCACCTCAGTGTTCATAACAGCTCTATTTACAACATCCAAGTCATAGAAGCAACCTAAATATGTCCATCAGATAAATGGATAAAGAAGGGGACACACACACACACAACGAAATATTACTCAGCCATAGAAAAGATAAAAACTTTGCCATTTGCAGCGACATGGATGGACTTGGAGGACATGAAGTGAAATAAACCAGAAGAGACAAAGACTATATGATATCACTTTTTACGTGGAATTTAAAAAGGACAATGAACTACTGAATATAACATAAAAGAAGCGTATTTACAGATATAGAGAGCAAACTGGCGTCCACCAGTGTGTGTGCTGGGGGTTAATATAGAGATGGAAGAGTGGGAGGTACAAAGTATTGGGCGTAAGACAGGCTACAGTGATTACAGTGATATACAATGTATATCAACAAGATATAGCCAACATTTTGTAATAACTGCAAATGGAGTATAATCTTTAAAAAATGGAATATAACATAAAAAATTAAAAAATAAATGGACATGAGTCTGGTGTGGGCATTATTATCACACACACCATTTCACCCCAGTTATGCCTCAAGGCATGTAAGCTTGATGCTTGGCACAGAGTTAAGTGTCCTGGATTGACTAGAGTTCAACCCTCCAACTCATCCCCAGAACCTCAGAATAGGAGCTTACTTGAAATTGGGTTTTAACAGATGTATTTCATTAAGTTAGAATGAGCTCATACCGGGTTAAGTTGGACTCTAAACCCTATGACTGGTGTTCTTATAAAGAGGGAGGTTTGGAGACAGAGGTGACACAGGGAAGAAGGTCATGCGAAGGCGGAGGTGGAGGCTGGAGAGGGTGGAGTCATGCAGCTACCAGTCAGGATGCTCCAAGAGTTGCTGGAGAGCATCGGAAGCCAGCAGAGAAGCATGGAACAGATTCTCCTCCAGAGCCTCCCAAGGAACCCACCCTTGACACCTTGATGCTGGACGTCTGGCGGTGACAGAGTAAATTGCCATTGTTTTGAGCCGCTGAGTTTGTGGTAATTTGCTATGACAGCACTAAGAAATTAATATAGTACCTGCATGCGTGCTAAGTTGCCTCAGTGGTGTTCGACTCTTCACGGCCCCATGGACTGTAGCCTGCTGGGCTCCTCTGTCCATGGGATTCTCCAGGCAAGAATACGGGAGTGGGTTGCCGTGCCTTCCTCCAGGAGATCTTCCCAACCCAGGGATTGAAACTGCATCTCTTAACATCTCCTGCATTGGTAAGCAGGTTCTTTACCGCTAGTACCACTGGGGAGGAAATTAATATGATATGTTTGTGAAAAACAAAATTAAAAACTCTCGCCTGACTGATAAATGTCTTGATAGCAACAACTATCAAGTCTTTTCTCAGTCTTGGCTGGGAGTGACAGGAGAAAGGGTACCAGCTGCTAATTGACTGCGTAACCCCCCAGCAGACCTCAAGGCATAGTGGAAATCTCCTTAGACTTCTAGTTTTGGGCCTGGTATCTACAATCTTTTGACTTTGGATAATTCTCTCCACCTCTCTGGACCTTTGTTTTCCTATCAGTAAAATGGGAGAGGAGCCAGGCTTGCTGGTCTCAAAAGAAGAAACTCTGACCCTTGTCCCAGATGGTATGTGGAGGGACGGGGAAGAGCTTGTTGAAGCAAAATGGAATATATTGGCTGATGTTCCTGAGAAGTCCAGGGGGAGTGGCTGGCTTTAGGTAAGCTTGACCCACAAGCTTGCCCATGCTGTGCTGAGTTGCTTCAGTCATGTACGACTCTTTGCCACCCAATGAACTATAACCCACCAGGTTCCTCTGTCCATGGGATTCTCCAGACAAGAATACTGAAGTGGGTTGCCGTTCCCTTCTCCAGGGGATCTTCCTGATCCAGGGATCGAACCCATATCTCCTGTGTCTCCTGCATTAGCAGGCAGGTTCTTTACCACTAGTGCTGCCTGGGAAGCCCCCCAGAAGCCCAAACAATGCCATCAAACAGATCCTGGTCTGGGCTCTTCTCCAAGCATTGGCTTTGTTCTCAGACTCCATATGATGGCAAATGGCTTTAAGCATTCCAGACCTCATGCCATTCAGGTTTTTTTAAAAAATAGACTTTATTTTTTAGAGCAGTTTTAGGTTCCCACCAAATTTGAGCAAAGGTACAGAGATTTTTCATAACCTCCATCCCCTACACCTGTACAGCTCCCCATTATCAACACCCCCCACCAGAGCGGTACCTTTGTTAGAATCCTTGAATCTACATTGATACATCATTATCACTCAGAGTCTGCAGTTTACATTAGGGTTCATTCTTGATGCTTTATATTTTATGGGTTTTGACATATATGTATATGTATAAAGACATATCTACCATTATACTATCATATACAATCATGTCTCTGCCCTAAAAAGTATCACTCAAGTTTAAATCTGGTGGGGGAAAAAAAAATCAGGTTCTCAAAACCCTTGAGGTTCGCTCTGATTGGTCCAGCTCTGGTCACATGACCACCCTTGATTAATTGCTGTGGCCGGGTAGATAAATCCAGCCTCTGGCTTAAGCCCTGCACAACAAGCTCCACCGTTGCACCCAGATAAGATGATCTGAGAGTGGGGAAGCTTTGGCTCCAGAAATAAAAGTTAGAAGGGGGAAGAAGAAACGGGGGTGATGCTGAACTGGCAAACTACCCGTGTGTGCTGTGAAGGCCTGTACTGGATGAAGGAAAGGGTGTCTGGAGGGTTGCGGGGACCTCGTCCCTCTCCCTTTGCTCCTGTGGTTACACCTTGTTCAGTGTTCTCCCACATTTGCCCCTAAGTCTGTCTAGATTCTTGTCTCAGGCCTCAGTGCAGACATCACTTCTCTAGGGAAACTCTCCAATTAGACAAGGTCTCCCCGATGTGCACTCCTGCGGCTTCCCTTTGTCAATGAGTTATGAGGAAAGTGCACACAGGAGGCATCTATTAATATTCCTTTTTTGGGCAAGAAAGTCTTGATCTCCTTTTGGGACGGTGCCCTCCTTGGCTCTTGCTGTCATTGGTGCCATCAATCCACTGCTTTCTTCCAGACAAAGTGAAAGTGGGGGTCTGGCTGCCCGTCGCTCTAAAGCCAATAAAGAGACAAGGTTGGTGGAATAAAAAGTTGGCTTTATTTCTGAGGCCAGCAACCTGGAGAGGAGAGCGGACTTTTACCCAAAGACTGACTGCCTACCACTAACCTTCAGTGGGTTATAGGCAGAGGGAGGGGGCTACATGCAGAAACAGCACAGTCAGCTCTGACTGTCATCTTGAAATTGGCTGTGGAGTGGTCTGATCAGTGTCATCTTGATTGTTTTAAGTACCGTTAGTCTATAGTTCCAGCGTTGGTTTGTTCCCTTTAAGGTGGATTCTCGGAACTGTGACAGCTAATGTCACGGCTATGGTCAGGTCCTCGTGTATTAACAGTTAATTTACTCCACCTGGTGGCGATTTGTCTCCCTGTGCTTGAGAATACCCAGTCACTTCAGTCATGTCTGACTCTTTCGCGACCCCACAGACAGGCTCCTCTGTCAGTAGGATTTCCCAGGCAAGAATACTTGAGTCGCTTGCCATGCCCTCCTCCAGGGGATCTTCCCGACTCAGGGGTCGAACCTGCGTCTCCTGCATGGCAGGCAGTTTCTTTACTGCTGAGTCACTAGGGAAGCCCTATAAGACAGCTCAAAGGACAGGGCTCAAAATATTTTCTATAGCTCTTGAAGAGAAATTAAGGTCCTTGACTCTGCTTAATGATTAAACTACTATTATTTGGTCTTGTTTTAATGTTTTCCACAGACAAAAGACAGGCTAAGGTGAGGGTGAGGCAAGGACCACTGGGTCCTGCTGAATTTTAAAAGGGGTGAGTATGACCCAGATCTTACTAATGAGCCCACTGATGATTTATTCCTTCTCTGAATCTAGCTATCATAGCCCCACTTCCCCAAAGTGCTGTGGTTCTAAGAACAGGGTGGGAGAAGAGAAAGGGAAGGACAGCAGGAAGTGTAGACCAGGATGTGTTCATAATGGTTTGTTTGCAGAATGGCTGCCAATAGGCAGATAAAGGTCAAGATTGGCTTCTTTCTTTTGTTCTTGGCTGTAAAACTGGCAGGTGGCATGTAGTGATGGTGAGGTGGGCCAGTGTGGATACCTGGGAATTTAAAATTGGTTTAACAAATATCTTCTGATTGATCTTTCTGCTTGACACCCCCACCACTGGCCCTCTCCTCTCTGTTGGATTCACTGTTCAATTCATATAATTTATGAAACACCTTGGGCTTCCTAGGTGGTGCTAGTGGTAAAGAACCCACCTGCCAATATAGGAGACCTAAGAGAAGTACGTTTGATCCTTGAGTCAGGAAAATCCCCTGGAGAAGGGCATGCAACCCACTCCAGGATTTCTGGCCTGGGGCCAGTTGCCCTGCCGAGTTTCTATAAGAGGCACTCTCATGTAGTTGAGACCCTGATGCTGGGATGGACGGGGGGCAGGAGGAGAAGGGGATGACAGAGGATGAGATGGCTGGATGGCATCACTGACTCGATGGACATGAACTTGAGTGAACTCTGGGAGTTGGTGATGGACAGTGAGGCCTGGCGTGCTGCAGTCCATAGCGTCGTCAAGAGTCAGACACGACTGAGTGACTAAACTGAACTGAACATGTAGTTGAGAACCATTGTTATGCACTGAGGTTTGGTTTCAGTCTTCCAAACTCAGCCAAACTGTATTTAATCTGGGCTTCAGCACTTGAAAGGTCAAGTAGTGAAATGTCTATTTTTGTGTCATTCTTGACATCCCTGAAATTGTACAAGATCGATGATCCTGTGGTCAGGAGAGGGACATCATATTTAACCAATGTAACTACATCAGGAATGCGAAGAAGGCAGGTCATCTGGATTATTACTAACATTTAAACATTTTCAAACATAAGTAAGCATTTTAGAAGTAATCCAAGATGAAAATTGTTTTGTGCTTTGTATATTGAGATTATTTCAATCAGTTGCTGAATACACATGTATTTATTTTTGCAGAGTAAAATGGTAAAATAGTTAGTGATAATTGAAAATTGTTACTTTATGTGAAAAATAATTGTTTGCAATAATTGTTTGAAATAATAAGTTTCAAAAATTTAAATAAATAGGAAAATAGACTGATGGTTCATATGAATATTAAGAGAAAGGGAATTAGCTAGATAACTTTAGGAAGAACATTTTATTCTTTTGGAACTAATAAATGTTTATACAAATTTAAATAAGAGTACCAAGAAGAATAATAGAGATTCAATTATCTTTTGTAATTCCAATCTTTATAGAATTGTTTGGCAGAACAGCATTTTTACCATTAAACAAAATTACTTTTAAGAACTGTATTTAATTTGTAGTTATTTAATTCCATTTAGACTATTGATCTTTGAACAAAATGTCTATTTGAAAATTATTCATATCTTGTGGGATCAATTGAAAGCAAAATGTCTGTTTTGCCACCTCAAAATTTTACAAGGAAGAAAAATTCTGATATAAGGACAGCAAAATCCATGATAAATTAACTTCTACTCAGACATGATGAAGAATATGAAGAGTGTGAAGGCAAAGAGAAAAGTAAAGAGGAATCTTGCACTTTTCTAAATGCAAATATCTTATTCTTCCACTAGCCTCATTTGAAAATAAGAGGATACTTAGTGTGGCAAATATGCAGCATATAATTGGAAGAGCTGATTATAGAGAAAGTAGAATTCCTGCACATAATGTTCAGGGTTTTTTTGTTAGGCTTATTCATATATACATTATGTACAAAAATTTTATATTTTAAGTGTACAGTTCTGTGAATTTTGACAAATACGTAAACTTGGGTAACCACCACGATAATCAGGATGAGAATGGTTCTGTCACCCCCAGAAGTTCCTTCTGGTCGCTAGTGAACTGACTTCTGTTCCTATAGTTTTGGTTTTTCCAGATGTCATATGAGTGGAATCAGACAGTATGTAGCCTTTGTGTCTGACATCTTTCACTTAGCATATGCTTTTAAAATTCATCCATGTTGCACGTACCTTAATTTGTTTAAAATCACCAGTTGATTGTTCTTGTTCAGTCGCTCAGTCGTGTCCGACTCTTTGTGACCACATGGACAGCAGCACGCCAGGCTTCCCTGTCCTTCACCATTTCCCGGAGTCTGCTAAACTCATGTCCACTGAGTCAGTGATGACACCCAACCATCTCATCCTCTGTCACCCCCTTCTCCTCCTCCTTCAATCTTTCCCAACATCAGGGTCTTTTCCAGTGAGTCATCTCTTTACATCAGGTGGCCAAAGTATTGGAGCTTCAGTTTCAGCATCAGTCCTTCCAATGAATATTCAGGGTTGATTTCCTTTAGGATTGACTGGTTTGATCTCCTTGCTGTCCAAGGGACTCTCAAGAGTCTTCTCCAGCATCACAGTTCGAAAGAATCAATTCTTCAGTGCTCAGCCTTCTTTATGGTTCTTCTTTACGTACAAGTCAAGAAGCAACAGTTAGAACTGGACATGGAACAATGGACTGGTTCCAAATTGGGAAAGAAGTACATCAAGGCTGTATATTGCCACCCTGCTTATTAAACTTACATGCAGATTACATCCTGTGAAATGCTGGGCTGGATGAAGCACAAGCTGGAATCAAGATTTTTGGGATGGGGGCACTATGAATAAAGCTGCTATAAACATTTTTTTTTTTTTTTTGTACAGGTCTTTGTTGGACATCTGTCTTCATTTCTCTTGGGAAGATAACCCAGGAATGACATAGTTAGTTATCATGGTAAGTACAGTAACTTTTTAAGAGACGGACAATTTTTTTCCAAGATGGCTGTACCCATCAGAAATGTAGGAGAGTTCCAGTTGTTTTGCATTCTTACCAGTACTTGGTATTGTCAGCTTAAAATGTTCATCCCTTCTAATAAATGTGTAGTGATCACTTACTGTGGTTTTCATTTTTCTTTCCTCTACTGGCTAATGATGTTTTCTTTTTATGTACCTATGAGCTATTCATATTTCTTTTTTAGAGAAGTATCTGTTCTCGTGTTTTGCCCATTTCTGAATTGGTTTGTATGTTCTTCATTATTGAGTTGTGAGATAAAATCCTCTATCAAATATATGCATAAGATATTTTTTCCCAGTCTTTGATTTGACTTTACATTATTTTAACAGTATCTGTGGAAGCGCAGATGTTTTAAAATTTGATGGGTCAATTTGTTAATTTTTTTCTTTTATGATCTGTGCTTTTGAATATGATTTTAAAAATCTTTCTCTAACTCAAGGTTAAACATATTCTGTCCTATATTTTCTGGGAGTTTTATGGTTTAAGGATTTCCATTGAAATCTATGATCCATTTTGAGTTAATTTTGTATGTGGCAAGAGGTGTGAGTCAAGATTTTTTTTTCCTTTTTTATGTAGGTGTGTTGAAATGTGCCAGAATCATTTGTTGGAAATAGTTCTTTCTCCTTTGAATTACCTTCAGTTCAGTTGCTCAGTCGTGTCCGACTCTTTTCGACCCCGTGAATCGTAGCATGCCAGGCTTCCCTGTCCATCACCAACTCCAGGAGTTCACTCAGACTCACGTCAGTCCCCTTCTCTTCCTGCCCCCAATCCCTCCCAGCATCAGAGTCTTTTCCAATGAGTCAACTCTTCGAATGAGGTGGCCAAAGGACTGGAGTTTCAGCTTTAGCATCATTCCTTCCAAAGAACATGCAGGGCTGATCTCCTTCAGAATGGACTGGTTGGATCTCCTTGCAGTCCAAGGGACTCTCAAGAGTCTTCTCCAACACCACAGTTCAAAAGCATCAATTCTTCGGCACTCAGCTTTCTTCACAGTCCAACTCTCATATCCATACATGACCACAGGAAAAACCATAGCCTTGACTAGACAGACCTTTGCTGGCAAAGTAATGTCTCTGCTTTTGAATATGCTATCTAGGTTGGACATAACTTTTCTTCCAAGGAGTAAGCGTCTTTTAATTTCATGGCTGCAGTCACCATCTGCAGTGATTTTGGAGCCCCCAAAAATAAAGTCTGACACTGTTTCCACTGTTTCCGCATCTATTTCCCATGAAGTGATGGGACCGGATGCCATGATCTTCGTTCTCTGAATGTTGAGCTTTAAGCCAACTTTTTCACTCTCCTCTTTCACTTTCATCAAGAGGCTTTTTAGTTCTTCACTTTCTGCCATAAGGGTGGTGTTATTTGCATATCTGAGGTTATTGATATTTCTCCCGGCAATCTTGATTCTAGCTTGTGCTTCTTGCAGCTCAGCGTTTCTCATGATGTACTCTGCGTAGAAGTTAAATAAGCAGGGTGACAATATACAGCCTTGACATACTCCTTTTCCTATTTGGAACCAGTCTGTTGTTCCATGTCCAGTTCTAACTGTTGCTTCTTGACCTGCATACAGATCTCTCAAGAGCCAGGTCAGGTGGTCTGGTATTCCCATCTCTTTCAGAATTTTCCACAGTTTATTGTGATCCACACAGTCAAAGGCTTTGGCATAATCAATAAAGCAGAAATAAATGTTTTTCTGGAACTCTCTTGCTTTTTCCATGATCCAGCAAATGCTGGCAATTTGATCTCTGGTTCCTCTGTCTTTTCTAAAACCAGCTTGAACATCAGGAAGTTCATGGTTCACGTATTGCTGAAGACTGGCTTGGAGAATTTTGAGCATCACTTTACTAGCATGTGAGATGAGTGCAATTGTGCGGTAGTTTGAGCATTCTTTGGCATTGCCTTTCTTTGGGATTGGAATGAAAACTGACCTTTTCCAGTCCTGTGGCCACTGCTGAGTTGTCCAAATGTGCTGGCATATTGAGTGCAGCACTTTCACAGCATCATCTTTCAGGATTTGAAATAGCTCAACTGGAATTCCATCACCTCCACTAGCTTTGTTCATAGTGATGCTTTCTAAGGCCCACTTGACTTCACATTCCAGGATGTCTGGCTCTAGGTCAGTGATCACACCATTGTGATTATCTGGGTCGTGAAGATCTTTTTTGTACAGTTCTTCTGTGTATTCTTGCCACCTCTTCTTAATATCTTCTGCTTCTGTTAGGTCCATACCATTTCTGTCCTTTATCGAGCCCATCTTTGCATGAAATGTTCCTGTGGTATCTCTAATTTTCTTGAAGAGATCTCTAGTCTTTCCCATTCTGTTGTTTTCCTCTATTTCTTTGCATTGATCACTGAGGAAGGCTTCCTTATCTCTTCTTGCTATTCTTTGGAACTCTGCATTCAGATGCTTATATCTTGCCTTTTCTCCTTTGCTTTTCGCTTCTTTTCTTTTCACAGCTATTTGTAAGGCCTCCCCAGACAGCCATTTTGCTTTTTTGCATTTCTTTTCCATGGGGATGGTCTTGATCCCTGTCTCCTGTACAATGTCACGAACCTCAGTCCATAGTTCATCAGGCACTCTATCAGATCTAGGCCCTTAAATCTATTTCTCACTTCCACTGTATAATCATAAGAGATTTGATTTAGGTTATACCTGAATGGTCTAGTGGTTTTCCCTACTTTCTTCAATTTCAGTCTGAATTTGGTAATAAGGAGTTCATGATCTGAGCTACAGTCAGCTCCTGGTCTTGTTTTTGTTGACTGTATAGAGCTTCTCCATCTTTGGCTGCAAAGAATATAATCAATGTGATTTCGGTGTTGACCATCTGGTGATGTCCATGTGTAGAGTCTTCTCTTGTGTTGTTGGAAGTGGGTGTTTGTTATGACCAGTGCATTTTCTTGGCAAAACTCTATTAGTCTTTGCCCTGCTTCATTCCATATTCCAAGGCCAAATTTGCCTGTTACCACAGGTGTTTCTTGACTTCCTACTTTTGCATTCCAGTCCCTATAATGAAAAGGACATCTTTTTGGGGTGTTAGTTCTAAAAGGTCTTGTAAGTCTTCATAGAACCGTTCAACTTCAGCTTCTTCAGCGTTACTGGTTGGGGCATAGACTTGGATTACTGTGATATTGAATGGTTTGCCTTGGAAATGAACAGAGATCACTCTGTCGTTTTTGAGATTGCATTGACCATGATGGCTACTCCATTTCTTCTGAGGGATTCCTGCCCGCAGTTGTAGATATAATGGTCATCTGAGTTAAATTCACCCATTCCAGTCCATTTTAGTTTGCTGATTCCTAGAATGTCAACATTCACTCTTGCCATCTCTTGTTTGACCACTTCCAATTTGCCTTGATTCATGGACCTGACATTCCAGGTTCCTATGCAATATTGCTCTTTACAGCATCGGACCTTGCTTCTATCACCAGTCACATCCACAGCTGGGTATTGTTTTTGCTTTGGCTCCATCCCTTCATTCTTTCTGGAGTTATTTCTCCACTGATCTCCAGTAGCATATTGGGCACCTACTGACCTGGGGAGTTCCTCTTTCAGTATCCTATCATTTTGCCTTTTCATACTGTTCATGGGGTTCTCAAGGCAAGAATACTGAAGTGGTTTGCCATTCCCTTCTCCAGTGGACCACATTCTGTCAGATCTCTCCACCATGACCCGCCCATCTTGGGTTGCCCCACAGGCATGGCTTAGTTTCATTGAGTTAGACAAGGCTGTGGTCCTAGTGTGATTAGATTGTCTAGTTTTCTGTGAGTATGGTTTCAGTGTGTTTGCCCTCTGATGCCCTCTTGCAACACCTACTGTTTTACTTGTGTTTCTCTTACCTTGGGCGTCGGGTATCTCTTCACGGCTGCTCCAGCAAAGCGCAGCCGCTGTTCCTTACCTTGGATGAAGGGTATCTCCTCACCGCCACCCTTCCTGACCTTCAACGTGGGATAGCTCCTCTAGGTCCTCCTGCGCCCGCGCAGCTGCGGCTCCTTGGACGTGGGGTAGCTCCTCTCCGCCTGCCGCCCCTGACCTCGAATTACCTTAGCACCTTTGTTGAAAATCTACTGTGTTAAAGAGCCTGCCTGCCAATGCAAGAGATATAAGAGATGTGGGTTTGATCCCTGGTTTGGAAAGCTCTCTTGGAGAAGGGTATGGCAGCCCACTCCAGTATTCTTGCCTTGGAGAATCCCTTGGACAGAGGAACCTGACAGGCTACAATCCACAGGGTTGCAAAGAATCAGACATGACTGAAGTGACTTAACATGCACATCTATATGAAAGAGCTTATTTTTGAACTCTCTTCTATTCCATTTATATATATATATCCATCCTTTTCATATATATAAATAATTATAGTAAATACTAATATAAGCTTATTTTTTAGCTCTATACTAAGCTCTGAATTCAAGTACTGTGAGTCCACCAGCTTTGTCTGTTTTATAGACAGTACTTTGGTTCTATGTTCTTCACTTTTCCACATACATTTTAGAACTGGCTTGCAAATTTCTACAGAACAAAACAAAACAAAAAAACCAACCTGCTCAGGCTCTTTTGAGATTGTATTCAATACATAGATCAATTTGGGGAAAAATGACATTTTGTCTTTTGATTCATGAACATCACACATCTATTTATTTGGGTCACTGTCTCATCAATGTTTTATAGTTTGTAGCAAACAAAGCTTGCACATCTTTCATTAAATTTATTCCTGATTACTTCATGTTTTCTGTTGGTACTGTAAATGGTACTTTTTTTAAAAAAAAATCTCAATTTCCACTTGTTTATTTCTGTATATAGAATACAATTGATTTTTGTATATTGATCTTGTATTCTGCAACCTTGCTTGATTCACTTATAAGCTTTAATAGCTTTTAAAAACAGCTTTATTGAGATATAAATCACATATCATACCATCTGCCCACTTAATGTATACAATTCAATGGCTTTTAATATATTCACAGAATTGTGCAGCCATCACCACCATCATTTTAGAACATTTTCATCACACTAGCAAGAACCTTCATATCCCTGACCAGTCACTTCTTATTTTCCCCAACTCCCTGGTCTTAGGCAAATAGTAATCTACCCTCTGTCTCTGTATAGATTTGCCTATGTTGCTGTCAACCACAAATGGACGCTTTCCAAAGGCACTTGTCATTTGCCTGTGTGGAGATTGAACCCTGCGCTGCTGCAGCTGCTGACCTTCAACACCCCCGGAAGGGAATTCAGAGAGAATGAGGCACTGTGCTCCAGGGAAACTGGTGGAACAGGTCTTTAGATAGTTAGATATTTTCAGGAACTGGTTTCAAGATCCCAATCCTTGCATCTCCTCATGTCTAGAAAAGCACTAAATCCCTTCCTGATGACATCAGCCCCTTGTGACTAGCAGAAAACCTTTTGCTCAAGATGAATGCTTGATTGCACTGAGCTCCCCCTGCACCAAAATCACATATCTTGACCTTCCCCCACTACGTCTTTGGAGCAGTTTCTCAGGACTGTCTAGGTGCTGCCTTCCTGGCTACAGTCCTCATTTTGCACCAAATAAAACTTCACTCACACGCCCCCATTGTGTGCTTTTTTTTAGTCATTGCTGGACATTTCATATAAGTAAATTCATACAATCTGTGGTCTTTTGTGATTGGCTTCCCTTACTAAATGTAATGTTTTCAAAGTTCATTCACGTTTCAGCATGTATTAGTATGTGATTCCTTTTTTATGGCTGTGTATTAGTAATAGGAGAAAAGAAAAAAAAATATATAAAAAGAGATTCATTATGAGGAATTAACTCCTTCAGTTATGGAGAATGAGAAGTCCCATGATTTGACAGCCGCAAGCTGGAGACCCAGGAAACCTGGTGGTGTAGTTCAGTCTCATCGTTAGAAGCCTGCATATCAGAGGGGCTGAGGCTGTAAATCCCAGTCCGAGGGCAGGAGAAGATGCGATGTCTCAGCTCAAGCAGTGAAGCAGAAAGTAAAATGGAGGAAGAATATTCCTTCTTTCTTCACGTCTTCTAGTCAGGCTCTCAGTTCACTCACGCTGGGGAGAGCGATCCACTTTACGGAGTCTGGCAATCCAAATGACGATCTCATTGGGAAATACCTCCACAGACAACAATGTTTAATGTGGTGCCTTGTGGCCAGTCAGGTTGACATAAAATGAACCATCACAGGCTAAATAACATTCCAGAGTATGAATATACCCTGTTTTATTTATCTGTTCATCAGCAAATGGACATTGTGTTCTTTCCACTTTTGGGGTATTTTAAATAATGCTGCTATGAACGTTGGTGTTCAGATTTCTGTGTGGACATATGTTTTGATTTCCACACTTGTTGAGTGGAGTGTTCTATAGAAGTTGGTTGTGTCTAGTTGGTATATAGTGTTAAGTCCTACATTTCCTTATTAACCATGTGTTCATCATTGTTGTATTTATTTTTGATAGTGGGATGTTGAAGTCCAACAATTATTGTAGAACTGATGTAATGGACTGATGTTTGTGTCTCTGCTCACCCCTTCCTCAAATTCACACTTTGAAACTCTAACTCCCCCAGTGTGGCTGTATTTGGGAACACTGCCTCTAAGGAAGTAATTAAGGTTAAATGAGGTAATAAGCCTGACATGATAGGATTAACGTCCTTATAATAACAGAGAGCTCTCTTTTTCTTTCCGTGAACACAAAGAAAAGGTAATGTGAACACACGTCAAGACGGCAGCTGCCACAAGGCCAAGAGAAGAGGCCTCGGAATGAAAGCTGTTTTGTTGGCACCTTGATCTTGCGCTTTCCAGCTTCCAGAACTTGAGAAATGAATTTCTGTGGTTTAAGCCATCCAGTCTGGGGTATTTTGTAGTAGCAGCCGGAGCAGATGAATACAACCACTTCTTCCTTTAGTTGTTAGTTTTGCCCCATGTATTTTGCGGTTTTGTTACCAGACACATACATGCTTGTAATTGCCGTAATTGTCTTAATGGATTGACTCTTTTATCAATACAGACCCTTTTCTTAATCTCTTGAAACTTTTTGTCTTAAAGTTTCTTTGGTATGATACTAACATAACTGCCCCAGTTACATTTTAGTTGTGATTTGTATGGAATACCTTTTTCTATCTTCCTACTTTCGATCTACTTGTGTCTTTAGATCTAAAGTGAGTTTCTCGCAGTCAGCATGTAGTGTGTGAATTCTTTTTCTTTTAGTGCATGTTTTCCAATCTCTGCTTTATAATTGGAGACCTGAATCTATTTACGTGTAAAGTAATTACTGGAAGAAAAGATTTTTGCTGTTTTCTATGCATTATACATCTTTTTTATTCCTCAATTTTTCCTTTATTGCCTTTTGTGGTCAGTTGACTTTTTTTTCCTATTGTTTTATTCTGGTTCTCTCCTTTTTAAAAAAAGTCATATTTTAATTTTTTCCTTGGGTTTTCCCTGAGGATTACAGTTAAAATCTTATTAAATCTACACTAAAGCTAAGTACCTAAACTAAGTACCAGTTTAGTTTCAACCATACTCAAGAACTCTGCCCTTCTGTAGATCCACCCTCTTCCCTTTATGTTGTCATTGACACTAATTACGTCATTATACATTGAGTCCTGGTTAGATTCATACTTACTGTTTTGTACATTTGACTTTTGAATCTCATAGGAAAAGAAAGACTACCAATAAGATATGTGAAAGTACTGGCTTTCACATATCTTAGTGTACATATTTACCTATGTAAATATGTACAATAAGATATGTACATATTTACATATTCACCTATGTAGCCCATTGGTTATTTCTTCTGCCGTCTTAGGTTTACTGTTGACTCTCTCTAGTAAGTTTTTCATTTCAGTTATTGTATGTGTCAGCTCCCAGATTTCTTTTTGGTTCCTTCTTGTAGTTTTGGTGTCTTTATTGGTATTGTCTATTTTGTGATACATCATTCTGATTTCTTTTTGTTCTTTATCGATGGTTACCTTTATCTGTCTCAGCACGTTTAAGACAATTGATTTAGAGGCTTTTTCTAGTAAGTCCAATGGGTAAATTATCTTAGTAACAGTTTCTATTATTTTCTTATTTTCCAGTGAATGAGACTTAGTTTCTGGTTTCTTTGCGTGTCTCATAATATTTTTGTTTGAATCCTGGACACTTTGCATAGTATAACGTGGCATCACTGGAGCTCACATTATCCCTCTCCCTGGAGTTTGTTGTTGCTTCTTCCTGTGGTTGTGGTATTTCGTTGTTATTTTAATTTGCAATTACCCAATGAGATGTGGTTCAGATGGAAACAATGTGCCTGCAATGCAGAAGGTCTGGGTTCGATTCCTGGGTGGGGAAGATCCCCTGGAGAAGGGAATGATTACCCACTCCAGTATTCTTTTCTGGAGAACGCTCCATGGACAGAGGAGCCTGGTGGGCTACAGTCTATGGGGTCACAAAGAGTGAGACGCTACTGCGTGACCCACACTTTCACTTCTTTTCAGTGATATATGGTGCTGAGTCATATGATTATTTGCCATTTGTATATCTTCTTTGGTGGAGTTTCTATTCAGATATTTTGCCCATTTTTAAGTTGGATTATTTGTTTTCTTGTTGTTGACTTTTAAGAGTTCTTTGCATATTTTGGATACAAGTCATTTATCAGATATGTGTTTTGCCAATATTTCTTCCTAGTCTGTTCAGTTCAGTTCAGTTCAGTTGCTCAGTCGTGTCCAATTCTTTGCGACCCCATGAACCACAGCATGCTAGGCCTCCCTGTCCATCACCAACTCCCGGAGTCCACCCAAACCCATGTCCATCCAGTCAGTGATGCCATCCAGCCATCTCATCCTCTGTTGTCCCCTTCTCCTCCTGCCCTCAATCTTTCCCAGTATCAGGGTCTTTTCAAATGAGTCAGCTCTTCACATTAGGTGGCCAAAGTATTGGAGTTTCAGCTTTAGCATCATTCCTTCCAAAGAGCACCCAGGGCTCATCTCCTTCAGAACGGACTGCTTGGATCTCCTTGCAGTCCAAGGGACTCTCAAGAGTCTTCTCCAACACCACACTTCAAAAGCATCAATTCTTTGGTGCTCAGCTTTCTTTACAGTCTGTGGTTTACCCTTTTATCCTCTTTTAACTTCTATTGCAGTACAGAAGTTTTTAATTTCAATGAAGTTCAAATGATCAATTTTTCTTTCATCAATTGTGCTTTTGGTGTTTTTGCTTTGGTGAGCCGGGGTTTCTTTCAACATTTGATTGAAAAAAATAGGTTTAAAATGACCTGCCCAGGGTCAGCCAGTGCAGACTCCACCTCCGTTTCCTCACCCAGAATGTTCTTCATCTGCCACACAGGAGGCCGCAGGAGTGGTGTGTGTCCACATGCGCGTGTGTGTGAGCACGCAGACAAGGATACATCTGAATAAATATATAAATCTATATCTGAAACAACCTAAAGAGCAGACAAGAAGCAAGCTGATTGATGGATAAAAAGCAGTTTGGTTGAACAATGAGATAAAACTGCTTACCTGCTACACAAACACACACAAAATTCAGGCTGACACTACACAATGCTGCCAGAATGGGGGGGCGACTGGAATTTTCACCCACTGCTAAGGGCGAGAAAACGGTAGAGTCACTTTAGAAAATAGTTTGGCAACTTCTTATAATGGTTAAATATACGCATCCCACATGACCCAGAAATCTCATTGTTAGGTATTTACCCAAAGAAATGAAAAATTGTATTCAGAGGAAGACCTATGCAAAAATCTTTGTAGAAGCCTTATTTATAACAGCAAGAAACTGGAGACGATCCAAACATTCGTCAGGAGATGAACGTGTAAGCACAGTGTGGCATCTCCATACGACAGAATGCTACTAAAAGCGGAATAGCTGCAAAAGCGGATGACTCTCGAAAACGTTTTACCAAGAAGACAGACACAAAATGGTGTGTGATATGTAAGTCCATTTATATGAAATTCTAGAACAGATAAACGTAAACTGGTGTAGAGAGCAGATCACTGATCAGGGATGGATGGCGTGATTACAAAGAGGCACAAAAGAACTTTCTGGGGTGGTGGAAATGTTCAATCTTTTATCAATGTCAGTATCAGTCAATATCCTGATTGCATGGTTGTTATATGGATATACATATTTTTCAGAATTTAAACTCTACACATAAAAATCTGCATTTTACTGTATGCAATTATACTTCAAAGACCCTGATGCTGGGAAAGATAGAAGGCAAGAGGAGAAGGGGGCGACACGACAGAGGATGAGATGGTTGGATGGCATCATCAACTCAATGGACATGAGTTTGAGCAAGCTCTGGGAGCTAATGAAGGACAGGGGAGCCTGGCGTGCTGCAGTCCATGGGGTCACAAGGAGTTGGACATGACTGAGGTACTGAACAACAGCAATGCTGATAAAAAAAGGAAGGTTGAAATGGTATTTCTGGCCCCTGTTTTTTCAAGTTTTATTAATTTTTATGTACCATGGGGTGCCCTTAAAATGTTAAAAAGTATATTTTAGCTTTTATTGTTCTCTCTTTACTCTCTATTCCCATCTCTAGTATTTTGGGCTTTGAATTTCTAAATAATTTCCCAGCAATTATGCATTTGCTTGACAAAGTTAGAACACATTTGAAAGTTTTTTTCCAGGTTTCAAATGAATCAACTGAAAGGAATTTAGTTGGAAATGAATGTTTACAGCCATTAGTTCATGCCTTGATAAGGTCATTGGACCCTGGGGTGATTTTGCAATTTTCATATGCATTTTGAAAGCAATTTTGTCTGCTTTCTAGGTTGTTTCATTTTAAAAATTCATTTTCAGTCATCCATGTCCACTTACCTATTTAGCTATGTTTTTCACAAATTCCACAGAATATTTCCCCTCTCTTAGAGAGGGAGACAAAATTGACAGCTCATAGAAACATTGCCAAACAAGCAGAGCAGTCATAATGGACTGAAAATAGATCAGGACGTTAAATTAAAAAACAAAAATCTCAAGTCTGAGGGAGGACTTATATAAAAATGCAAATGTATTGCAACACAAATGCATAAAAATGATTTATTTACAAAGTTCCCAAATTCTGTCATTTGTTTGCTCTGACCTTGGGCAAGTTTAACCTCCTCCAGCCTTATTTACTGGCCTGAAAAGTGGGGACTAATAATAGAACCTACCTCATGGATTATCAAGATTAGATGAGAAAATTCATGTGAAAGTCTAGAGCCCAGTGTTAGGCATATACTAGACATTTAATAAATAGTTGGGAAGAGCTGCTGGAGAAGGGATAGGCTACCCACTCCAGTATTCTTGGGCTTCCCTTGTGGCTCAGCTGGCAGCAATCTGCCTGCAATGCGGGAGACCTGGGTTCGATCCCTGAGTCGGGAAGATCCCCTGGAGAAGGGAAAGGCTACCCACTCCAGTATTCTGGCCTGGAGAATTCCATGGACTGTATAGTCCATGGGGTCACAAAGAGTCAGACATGTCTGAGTGACTTTCAAAAAAAAAAGTTATTATTATTATTAACTCTATGGAAGAAAAAAGCGCTGAGTGGACATATTATCAGTCTTTTTGATCACATGTCCTGGGGTCATACTGAGGGTGTGGCTCGCTGGCTGGGGGTTTACAAAGTGATTTTGTGGAGGGGCTGGTGTAAGGAAAAGGAAGGGTAGTTGCAAGACTGGGGATCCTCAGAGGCTTCACATTAAGAGAGCTTTATGGCTTATGTCTGCAAGTTCTGAATCCATCCATTAGCCACTTAACAATAGACTGTTCCTCAGTGTCCCAAGTATATAGATCAAGGATCTTGCTCACAGGCTGGTGGGTAGATGACACCAGGGTGGATATAGAGCCTAAATGGCCTCAAAGCTCACGTCCACCCCTCAGGTCAAAGAGGAGGTTCAGAGGCTGAAACTGACTTGAAAAACTCTTGGGGAAAGCCAGGCTGGGGCCTGCCCTTGGCCCCCAGTCTGAGCAATTCTCCCTGGCACCTGTGATCTTAGTAGCCCAGGGTAGAAAATAGTGCGGTGACCCTACTAGGGGAGGAGTCACTTTCACCTGGGAAGTAGTGGCATTGAAGTGTGACAGGGACAAGATGGGGAGTATTGGGACACAGCTAGAGGAAGAAGGGCTGTCCAGGTGGTAAGACATAGAAGCGGGAGAACAGGAGATGTATCTGGGAAACATCAAATACCCTTCCTTGCATCATGGGACTTGCCCTCCCATCCCACAAGGGCTTCCTGGAGAAGAAGGAATTTCAGGGCTGACACCAGGATCTCTCTGGTGATAGATGAAGCCACACCTGGTGATTCTTAACTGCTATCTGGACAGCACAAATTTCTCCTCCCTGGCTACCTCTTCTCTGCCCAGGCACACTGATTGGAGCCTGGCGCTTCTCAGGACCGAGGTAACAGAAGAGATGCTCACAGGGCAAAGTTGCAGATTTGCTGGCAGTGCAAGGAGGGGTGGGCCCAGTGGGAGGGGCTGACTGGAATGGACCCCCTGGAGGGCTCCAGCTGCCTGTCCCCGCCCCTCCGCCCTAGAGGTGGCCCCAGAGGCGGAAGGCGAGTTGACGCACACTTGGTCAAAGCCAGGGCTGGGAACCCCTGCCCTTCTCAGTTGAGCAGTTCCTTCTGTATCCCCACTGGTGGATTTGTGAATTAGTGGCAAGAGTCTTCTGGGCTGGGTCACCAGCTACCACTGGACCCTAAGTCCTCAGAGGGGTGGGATTTCCCAGATTCTGGGGCTGACCCTCAGACATCCCGAACTCTCAGTAAGCATTTGCTTACCTGTTACTTTGTACGGAACCTGTTACAGTAACCACCTGTTACTCTGGTGCTAGGCGCTGACACCTGGGGGATTGATTTTACTCTCGTGGTGGTCCTGGGAAGTAGGTGGCATTATTGTCCCCATTCTCCAGAGGAGGAAACAGGCCCAGAGAGGGGAAGTGTCCCGGACAGGGGCTTGCTCGAGGTCAGGTGGAGATGGACTCTGGACACAAATCCCAGCAGACGGGCTCAGAGCCTCCCCTGGCTGCCCTTCCACCCCTCCTTCCCAGGGTCGGCCCCCTCCTACCCCTGCTCCTGGGGCCTGGCTCTGGCCAAGCTGAGGGAGCCTTTTAGAAGTGATTCCAGGCAGAGGAAGGCCAAAGGAACGACTCATAGGAGTTGGACTGAGAGATCCTTTTCGGTGATGGGAAAAAAGGCTGATGGTCTCATACTTGCAACAAAGAGCTAGTTTTCCTTCATCCTCCCCCCTCCACCCCAACACGGACCTAAAGCCTCTTCAGGTTACTTTTGGGGGAGGGGGTTGCTGGAACAAGATGATGGACAACTTGAACCAAATGCTGGTGGGGAAACGGGGCAAGAAGAAACAGGAGGACTCTTCCCAGGGGACTTCCTTCTCTGACCAGTAGAAGTTGACTTGGAGGAGGGGTGGGCACCCCTGTTGATGCTTCATCCTCAAAGGCCAGGGCGTGGGTATGAGTGGGGTGCCTGGAATTTCTGAAGTCTGTATCTGCTATGGTTGGGTGTGGCTGTTCAGTTGGGTGCGGCTGTTAGTTTCCACCCTTCTGGGGTTAAGGACACAGGGAGGGAGATGAGGTCACGGTTTATGAGAGCTTCAACTACGTGGCTTTGGAAAGATGTAACGTAAAATGCGGATAAAATGTTTATGCACGACATTGGCAATAATACGAAGCCCCTCAGTTAAAATAAAAGTCATCAGAGTTGTTTCCTGGAGTTGGAGGAGCTAAGTGAGCTGTTAACTGGGAATTGTAAGCCTGCTGCATGGTACTGGTGCTCAGGCTGTTAAATAGAAATACCTGCCTTCCATATGTGTGCACTGCTGTCTTCATGCATCCGAATTTCTAATTTCTGCTGGGGATTCTAAAGACCATTGTGCTGCTTTCTCTACATTCACAGTGATTATAACTTTAATCTTTTATCTGTATCCTGTAATAACGTCATCCAAGTGTTCTTTAAACAGTGGTGCTGGAAAACGCACCTGAAAATCGACAACATTGGAAAGGAAGTGAGATGTGATAAAAAAAAACGTTATGAAGAAGACCAAACCACCGGCAGGAAATGCTGCCCTGTTAATTTAGCTGAGAGCGTGTTGTGAAATATTAGAGGTAATGCCGGGAAAATAAAAAGTGGCATTGAAGCAAGAATATGCTAAATGGGGGTTATGCAGCACAGCCCTTACACTTTGCATTCATTTCTATGGCGAAATTAGTCTGGAATTATGCATGTTTTGAATCATGCAAGGTCTTCAGGAACACACGCTTTGCATAAAATCCGACTGTTCTGTGCTTATCAGTGGGTGGGGGAGGATGGGTCAGTTATTCTAGGGTTTTCTTAGAGGAGGCAACTTTCTCTTTTTGTCTTGGCTTGGGCCTTGGTGACTTCACTTGTAAAATGGGACAGGCTGGTTTATCTCGATCTATTAGATTTTGTCGAAATAGGCACCATCATTTTCTGCCCCAAAGGTGTCTTTTTGGAGACGGAGGCCACACCATGCACTAAATCCATCTTGATTCATTGTGAGACTGACTTTTCAAATACTAGGTGCCATAGAGGATCCCTCACTTATCCTGATGGGATTCATCCAGGTGGAACGATCCCTGGAGACAAGAGCCCGTTATCTCCACCCCTGTAGTCCCACCAAGATGTGCCCTGGTGGTGACAGGTGGTGGCCGATTGAAAAGGTCCACGGACGGGCGGGAGAAAGCCGGGTGTGATGGGGACCCGGCACCACTAGAGGGCAGCACCAGCACACGGCTGAGGCGGCCTCTGCTAGGGCCTCGCCGGGAGGGGAGGCTTCCCTTCAGTCACTGCAGCCCTCGGGAAGGCCAGGCCCAGTTCTGAGTGCAAGTGATACCAATGCGGGAGATGGGGACACCCCAGGACCCTGCTCTTATGAGGCTTACATCCTCTTGGAGGAGACAAGATAAACATGTGAGTGCATCATAAACAAGGCTCTTTCAAGTGCAGTAACCAGCAGTGTGCGTGCGTGTGCGCTGAGTTGTGTCTCCTTGCGACCCATGGACTGCAGCCTGCCTGGCGCGTCTGTCGGTGCAGTTTTACAGGCAAGAATACTGGAGTGGGCTGCCGTTTCCTACTCCAGGGAAGTAGCAATAAAGTGATGCAAATAAAATAGTGATGGAGGAGGCACCCGCGGGGGCCTTCCCAGGTGGTGCCAGTGGTACAGAACCCGCCTGCCAATGCAGGAGACATAAGAGAAACGCCGTTTCGATCCCTTGGTGGGGAAGATGCCCGGAGAAGGAAATGGCAACCCACTCCAGGATTCTTGCCTGGAGGATGCCATGGACAGAGGAGTCTGGCAGGCTACAGTCCATGGGGTCACAGAGTGGGACACGACTGAAGCCCTTTAGAAGGCACACAGGAACCGGCTGAGGAGGACTGCCTGGGGAGGTGACAGCATGAGCCCTAAATGGGGAGGAAGAGCAGTGATCTGAAGATCTAGGCGTACATGGGCACCGGAAGGGGTCTGTCTGGGGGCCTCCAGAGGGCGTGGGGAAGCTTTCTCACAGATGAGAACACGGAGAAAACCAGAGGCCAAGGCACAGACTCAGGGTCACAGTAAGTTAGGGACAGGGCTAACACAAACCTCAGAAGAACTTACCTTCAAGTACCCTAACTTTCCCTCAAACCTTCCTCTCTCTCCGGGACTGTGGCAATGACAAGCCTTCCGTCCCCCGTCCCCCGTCCTGGAGCATAATTCCGGTAGGGAGACAGGGCAGGGCTCACTACCTGTGCGCTCAGACGAGTCCCCTCCCTCTCTGGGCTCAGCTTTCTCGGTTATGATATGCCGGGTGAGTCCTGATCTCCGAGCTGCCTGTTCTGTTAACCTGCTGGGACACCTGATTTCTAGTTCCCGAGCACCCTCTTGTGGGCAGTTGTAGAATTACATGCTCGGCGGGAAAGGCTCATGGGAGAACAGTGAGCGTCAACTTGAGAAGCGGGTGGATGTTAAGGTATCACGGAGTGTGTGTTTAATTTGCATGTGTGTGCACACATGCATTCCTGTGCACACGTGTGTGCATGTCTGTGTGTGCTGGCTTGTGGGTGCCTCTGCTCGTGCCGCGTCTGTGTCTGCTTGGGCTGGTCTATGGGTGCGCGTGTGCCTGCGTGTCTGTGCTTGCATCTCTGTGCTTTTCTGTGTGTCTGTCTGCATGTGCGTGCACATGTTCTTGTGAGTGTGTGTTTTGGCACCTGGGACATTCAGGCTGGTAGAGAAGCCCCCGTCTTTCTCACAAAGGTCCAGCCACTGTCTTTGCAGCCAACTTCCTCTCCCGGGTTCTCTCTGGTCCCCCCATCCCCCCCCCCCTACTCCCTGAGTTTCCCGACTCTGGGATCTCACGCTCCTCCTCACTTCTCACCTGCACTATTCCCAGAACCTTCTTTGGCTACTTTTTCCTCTTTTGTGTCACTTGAGCCTCATTTGAATGTCACAGATTGTGGCTTCAGAAGTGATTTCCCTTTACTCTACCCACCCTAATCATTAGATTTACACCACTTGAGTGCGGTTGATCCCCCAGAGCTCTGTTGTGGGGTAGCAGGAACCAGGAAACTTGTACACAGTGATGCTCCGGAGGGTGGAGCAGAATCAGGCACTCGGTGGCTCGGACACAATGGTCGGTCCCAGGAAATGCTCCAAATTCCTCATGCAGGTGTGTCATTTCATTTGGTTTACATGATGACCCTTCAAGCGTAGGAAAAAGAAAGTGAGAGTCGCTTAGTGGTGTCTGACCCCATGGACTGTAGCCCACCAGGCTCCTCTGTCCATGGGGATTCTCTAGGCAGGAATACTGGAGTGGGTTGCCATGCCCTCCTCCAGGGGATCTTCCCAATCTAAGGACTGAACTCAGGTCTCCCACCTTGCAGGAGGATTCTTTACCGTCTGAGCCTCCAGGGAAGCCCAAGCATATGCAAGGTGGGACTTATTATCCCCTTTTTACAGATGAGGACCTTGAGGCCCAGACCAGGGAGATCTCAGAACAGTCCTGCAGGAACTACTGAAGCAACACACAAACTCTCTGATCCAGTTTTCACCTTCTTCAACAGACAAGGAACTCGAGATTTTAAAAACTTAAAGGGAGTGCCTGAGACGGCGTGGCTGATCAACAGCAGAGGCAGGAACTGAACTCTGCCCCGGGGTTCACACTCCACAGCTCAAGCATCATGGCAGGTGCGAGGGCTCCCTGGCGGTCGCTGGCTCAAGCTCTTTGAGCTGCACCCTGTCCCCTCACAACACATCCAGGGCTTATCTCCTAGGAATGTTCTGGAACCCGAGGGGGAGGGCAGGCTTCATTTCTGGGTCCCCTGTTTCTCTCCCAGAGCTGAGGGTGGGTGAGTCATGTTACCTGTGCCACTTTCGGAAGCTGCTGGATGGGGGCTGAGCATTAATTATGTGAGAACCTCGCCGCAGTGTGCCTGATTGCCTGATAACCATAATTGAATCTTATGGATTACACCAACATTATTGCAGGGAGCAGTTTCAGGCAGTTAATGGAAAGCTGCACTCGCATTGTGATACTTGCTTCATCTCTCCCAGTTGGCCTGATTTTGAGCCCTTTCCTGGGGACTGGCCGAGAGGTGGAAGGGCAGTCAGGGGGCGAGAAACAGCACAAATATTTCACTCCCTGACTCCCCGGGGGCGCCATCTTCTTTGCCAAAAGAAAGTCTGGCAGATGGGATTGTCATTTTGTAATCGAGAAGGTGGCATCGGGACGTTGAGAGCCTCTGCTGATTTCATTCTTGATCATTGCTACAGATCTTTACCCGTATCACCTGGGACCCTCTAGCGAGGCGGACTCTCGGGTCCCACCCTGTGCCTGCTGACTCAGCACCTGCATTTTAAGAAGATCCTCAGGCGATTCGCTTGCCGTGCTGTACTGTGAGAGGCACCCGGCCCTGGTCGAGATGGTTTTCATCCTTACCGCGGAACAGCATTTTGATGTTCCACTGGGAAGCAGCCCATCCCCGCGTTCCCCCCGCCTGTAAATTTGGGAGGGACCCTTACCACCTCCATTGCTTTCACTCCCTCAGGCACAGTGGTTGCTTCAGGGGAGAACAGCTGACCCTGAGCCCGGCGGGTGAGTTATCTCCAACCTGTTTGAAGCACTACTGAGAAAGATGTGTGCCATCAAATTATTTAGTGATAATCTTCCTTCCGTTCCTGTCCTTGCCGTGGCTTGCTGTGGGTGAGTGTTCTTCCCCACACTGGCCGTGGTGGCCTTGACCACCTGACTTGTTCTGGGCAGAATGTGGGTAGAAGTCACTGTGCCTGTTCCTAGCTTGTCCTGAAAAGAGCAGTCTTATGTTCCTGCTTGCCCCTCTTCAGCTCCTGACTTCCGCCATGAGAAGGGTGTTTCCCGCATGGCCTTCGTCTGGAGTCCAGGGTGGAGAATAGGGAGCAAACCAAAACCAATCTGAAGACTTGAGTCCAGCCTAACTCAGCTGAATTTAGCCAACCCCCTGAAAGTGAAAGTATTAGTTGCTCAGTCATGTCTGACTCTTTCTGAGTCCATGGACTGTAAGCCTACCAGGTTTCTCTGTCCATGGAATTCTCTGAGCAAGAATACTGGTTGCCATTCCCTTCTCCCAAGGATCTTCCTGACCCACGGATCGAACCTCGGTCTCCCCTGCACTGCAGGCAGATTATTTACCATCTGAGCCACCAAGGGAAGCCATGAATATGAAAAAGGATTGTTTCTGTAAGCAACTGAGATTTTGTGGGTTGCTTGTTACACAGCCTCATTGCAGCAGATACCTGATGGTTAAAAATAGAGATGCTTTCTTTCCATAGAGGTTGCTGAGCTGAATTTGGACTAGGAGAGCAGAACTCATCTAACAGTGAAACTGGCAGAGAGGGAAACAGAGCTAAGCTAGAATGAGGGTCCTAAGCATGATGATGGCTTTGTTTCCATGCATGGCCTTACTTGAATTAGTCAGGACTCTTTACTCCACTGGTTTTAACCAAGAGGGAAATTAGTGGCTCATATAAGCCAAAAGTCCAGAGATTACTGGTTTCAGGTGTGGCTTGATCCAACAGCCTACTGATGGATCAGAATCTTTGCTTCTCCATTCTGCTTCCCGTTTTGCTCTTTTCATGTGGAGACTGGTTCCCCTTGTTATACAGCACAATGGTTTCCTCATTCAGGTCTAACAGGAGAGACAGTTTCTTCTGGAGGTGTAGAAGCTTCTTTCCCAGGAGTTGGCAGCAAATATTGTCCTCAAGTCTCAATGCCTCAGGGGTCACACATCTTAGAGGCTGGAGAGATGGAATATGCTGAGTAACCTAGGGCACTTAGGAGGGGAGTAAGTCAGCTTCAGTGAACCACACGGATCCTCAAGAGACAGTTGGGACTTTGGGACCAGGGTGAGCGGTGGGGATTGCTGGCCAGGAAGATGTATTCATTTCCTGGAGCTGCTGTAACAAATTACCATGAACTTGCTGGCTTAAAACAACAGGATTTTTTTGTTTTGTTTTGGGGGTCTGGAAGTCTAAAATCAAGGTATTGGCATGGTTGGTTTCTTTAGGGGCTTCTGAGAGAGAATCTACTTTATGCTTCTCTCTAGCTTCTGGTGGTGGCCAGAAGTGCCTGTGTTCCTTGGGTTGTAGTTGCATCACTGCAGTCTCTGCCTCCTCTGCGCTCACCCTGTGCTCTCCCTGTGTGTGTGTGTGAGTGTGCGTGTGCATGTGTGTGTGTCCCTGTGTGTGTGCGTGTGTGTGTCCCTGTGTGTGTGCATGTGTGCGTGCGTGTGTGTGTGCACGGGTGTGTGTCATGTGAGTGTGTGCGTGTGTGTGTGCATGCGTGTGTGTCCCTGTGTGTGTGCATGTGAGTGTGTGCATATGTGCATGCGTGCGTGTGTGCACGTGTGTGTGCGCGTGTGCATGTATGCATGCGTGCGTGTGTGTGCATGCATGTGTGTGCGTCCCTGTGTGTGTGTGCATGTGAGTGTGTGTGTGTGCGTGTGTGCGTGCATGCATGTGGGTGTGAGTGTGTGCGTGTGTCTTCACAGGGCCTTCTTATAGAGATACCACTGGTTGTTTGGATTTAGGGCCCACCCTAATCCAGTGTGACCTCATGTCAATGAATTACATCTGCAAATAACCTATTTCCAAACAAAGTCACCTTCTGAAGTTCCAGATGGCTGTGAATTTTGGGGGAAACGCTGTTCCACCCAGTACAGAAGACAACCAGCAAATGCTCACCAGATTATGATTCTTTTATACAAAAATAAGACTACAATATTCTTTCTGTTGAAACTTTTTTCAGTTTGAAATAATTTTAGACTTACAGAAAAGTCGTAAAAATAGTACAGAGTACCCTTAATATCCTTCACTTAACTTTCCCTAATGTTAACATCTTGCATAACCATAATGCAGTTACCAAAACTAAGAAATGAACATTGGTTCAATACTGTTAACTAACTTACACTCTTTAGTCAGATTTCACTGGCTTTTCCATGAATAACCTTTTTCTGCTCTGGGATCCAATTTACGATCGACACTGCATTTAAGTCTCAGGTCCACTTAGCTGTCTCTGGTCAGGGATGGAGCTTCAGTCCCTCTTTGTCTCTCTCAACACTTTTGAAGAGTACAGGTCACTTATATAATAGAATACCCATTTGTTTGGTTTTATCTGCTGTCTGTTGGTCATGATTAGATTGAGATTGGGCATTGTAGGCATCAGTTCAGTTCAGTAGCTCAGTCGTGTCCGACTCTTTGCAACCCCATGGACTGCAGCACGCCAGGCCTCCCTGTCCATCCCCAACTCCTGGAGTTTAGGCATTATAGACATGAATACCTGAATTGTTTTTTTTTTTTAAGATTTTTGATGTGGACCATTTTTTAAAAAGCCTTCATTGTACTGTTACAATATTGTTTCTGTTTTATGTTTTGTTTTTTTGACTGTGCAGCATGGGGGAGCTTAGCTCCCCAACCAAGGATTGAACCTGAGCCCCCTGCATTGGAAGGCCAAGTCTTAGCCTCTGGACTGCCAGGGAAGTCCCAGTAATGCATTTTTCCCAGGGGGTACACATTATCCATGTGTCACGTGATAGATGATGTTAGCATCGATCGCTTGGTTTAGGTGGCAACTGCAGGATTTCTCTCCTATAAACTATCTTTTCCTTTGTAATTAATAAGTATCTTGGGGGTAGGAGAGATACTTTGAGAGTACCCTGTTTATTAGCTGGAATTCTGCTATGAAAAAATGATTCTTTCTCCCTGATCCCTGCTGTCTTTATACCCTCTGCCCCTACTTAATAATAATTCTCAAATATCTACCTGTGCTCAGTATTCCACGTGTGGTATATCATGATTATTACTTAATCGTCTCTCAATTGCTAGTCATTATGTACTCAACATAATGTACTCAATTCCAAACAGCACTGCAATGGATGTACTTGTATTGATGGTGACCCCTTCTGGGAGTGTTTTTGAAGGCTATCATCCTAAAACACAAAGTCTGAGGTCAGAAGTGTGAGCATTTTTAGTTTTTAACAGACATTGCCAAATTGTTGCTCAATGAGACTGTTACAGGTCACAAATACCGTCCATAGTGTATGAGCCCCATTCACTGGGTCATGCATTCCGACGGCGTGCCGCTGATCAGGCTGTGCAGAGGGCGCGTGGTGGAGACACGACGTCCCTCTGCAGCCCTCCAGGGCCTTCACAATCTTAGCACTCTCCTCCTGGTCTCTTTATTTTCTTTCCCATCCTAACTTCTTTAGCATCAATAGATTCCATAATGTTTTAGAACAGTGTTGCTTTTTCTGAGAACTAATTTATATAAAATTCACTCTCTTAAAGTGTACAGTTTTGTGGGTTTTTAGTATATGTATAAGGTTGTATAGCCATCACCCTTATTTTGTTCTAGAACATTTTTAGCATCCCACAAAGAAACCCCAACACCACTAACCTTCACTCCGCATGACCCCCTGCCTCTAGACCAACATTAATCTGTTTTCTGCCTCTGGTTTTGCCGGTTCTAGGCATTTCACATAAATGGAATCAGGCAATATGTGGGTTCTTTCATTTGGCATGATGTTTTCAGGGTTCATCCATACCGTAGTGTGAATCAGTATTTCACGCCTTGTTCTCTTGGGTATATACATACCCAAGAGTAAAAATTCTGGATCGTATGGTGACTTTATATTTAACTTTTTGAGGAAATGCCCAACTGTTTTCCAAAGTGGCTGCACCATTTTACATTCCCACCAGCAATGTATGAGGCTTCCAATTTCTCTGTATCCTTGTCAACACTTGTCACCGTCTGTCTTTTTGATGATAGCCATCCTAGTGGGTGTGAAGTGGTATCTCACTGTGGTTTTGATTTGCCTTTTCCTGATAACTAATCATGTGTATGTGTGTGTGCTAAGTTGCTTCATGCTGAGGTCCAGCCCCGGCTGACCCAGGGAGTTCGAAGCGGGGACGGCGTTGACGAGGATCAGGATACAATAGCTTCAATTAGATATTAATTAGAGATATAAAGAGTAATAGAATGAGGATAGCTCAGTAGAAAAATTCAGTGGAGAAAAGAGGCTGAGTAGCTTGGTTTACGCGGGAGACCAATAAAACTTCAAGACAAGAAGTTTGCACCACTTACGCAGGCCGCAGGCGTCCTTCCGTTCTCCCGAAGGAGAGGAAACACTGAGGCCTCCCCGGTCGGATCTTAGAAGCCCAGGCATAATTAGTAAGCTTGGTGGGTTCCGCGCTCCAGATGGAGACTCACCGAGAGTCTGAGAGAGAGAGCGACATGGGGAGACCAGTATTTCGAGAAACTGATCCCAATTCTTTATTTTCCATGGTCTACTTTTATACACTGAGATGTTATGCAAAAGTCATGCGGGGTCAGCAGTCCTGACTTTTATCAAAGTCAGGTGCTTCATACAAATGTATACAGAGGTCTTAGAGGTGTTATATCATCTTCTGGCCAGGGCACCTGCTGACAATTTATGACCCTCTCCTTGTGACAGCGATCAGTCAACCAGGACACTTATTTCTTCAGGGGTGATTATTCTTAAAAAGACTCCACCTTCCGAAGGTACCAGATAAAAGTTACATTCCTATAAGGTGAGGGTGTAGTGGGTTTTAATTAAGGAAAGAATTTACTTAGCCTAAGGTCTAAAGTGATTAATATCAAAGGTTAATACTTATTTCTTCTATATATTCATTAATGTGTGTAAGGGCAGGGGATGTGGAGACTTAGCAACAAACATTGGCTCAACAAATGAAAAACCCTTCACCAATACAATTTCTAATCAGCCCACTATACTTATACTAATGGTTTTCTAACTTTTCTAAGGAACCTGTTTTTAGAAGGTTTAAAGCATCTCGTGCCTCTCATGGCTGGGAGGCTGTGAGCAATCACATGTGGCCAGACAAGCCTGTCAGGCAGGCTAGAGAACCTTCAGAGGAGTTTGTAAGTTTGGAACACTCCTATCATGCCCAGGAATTATTATTAACTGGAGCTCTAAGTTAACTCTTTCTTCGAAAGAGGTGGTGGGGGACAGCCCCCCGTAAAGTCAGAGGTGTAGGTGAGAGCACAAAGTAGTAAAGTAGGCAGGCTCTGGTTATGGGGGTAGATGCTCGAGAATTTCCAGGGGGACTCCTGAGGCTTGATCCCACCTTTTCGTATGTCGAGCCTCCTTCGTCATGACCTTTGTCACGGGTGGAGGTCCTCCCGGTGGCTCCCTGCAGCTTCAGTTGTGTCTGACTCTTTGTGACCCCATGGGCTGTAGCCCACCAGGCTCCTTTATCCCCGGGATTCTCCAGGCAAGAATACTGGAGGGCATTGCCACGCCCCCCATCCAGGGGAATCTTCTTAATCCAGGGATCAAAGCCTGCATCTCTTACCTCTCCCTGCATTGGCAGGCAGGTTCTTTACCACTGGTGCCAGCTGGGAAGCCTAATGATGGTGAATATCTTTTCACAGCCTTGCTGGCTATTTGAGTATCTTCTTTGGAAAAATGTCTGTGGAGACTTTCCCCCTTTTTAAAGTTGGATTATCATTTTTATTGTTGAGTTGTAAAGTTCTTTTATATATTCTGCACAACAGGCCTTTGTTAGATATGTGATTTGTAGTTATTTTCTCCCATTCTGAGGGTTGTCTTTTCACTTTCTTAGTAATGCCCTCTGAAGCACAAAAGTTTTAAGTTTGATGAAGCCCAGTTTGTTTTTTTCTTTTGTTGCTTGTGTTTTTTGTCATGTCCAAAGAAACCATTGCATCATACAAGGTCATGAGGATTTACAACTATGTGTGGAGCAGTGTATGTCTCTTTCTTTTTTTTTTTTTTTTTGGTGGCTGTATCGTGTGGCTTGTGGGATTCTACTTCTCCAACCAGGCATCGAACCCCAGGTCGCTGGCAGGGAGGTCGCCAGGTCCTAACCATTGTACTGCCAGGGAATTCCCATAGAGCAGTGTGTTTTTAAAACAAAAAAATGTCTTTGACCACTCATGGGACAAAAACATTATGAATTGTGACCCAACATTCCCATATGTGCTTATATTCCCACATATGTCTTTATGTTCCGTGAAGTTCTGTAAGACAATAGTCTTTCTACTGTTTATTTTATTTCACTAAAAATAGAATGGATCAAGGCCCACTAAAAAATTTTTTTTTTAATATTTGTTTGTGCTGGGTCTATAGTTGTGGCACGTAGCATCTTCAGTCTTCATTGCAGCACGTGGGATCTAGTTCCCTGACGGGATCACATCTGGACCCCCTACCCTGGGAGTGCAGAGTCTTAGCCACTGGACCACCAGGGAAGTCCCCAAACCCGTTAAATGGATCCTGTGACCCATTTATTGACTGGGACCTGCAGGTTGAAAAACCACTGCTTGTGTGCTGACAAAAACGTTTTTGTGTGCCTGACCTTACTAGGGTCTCCCCAAGGCAAACGTGTGAAGCGATCAACATTCTGTCTCTTTTAAAGATGAGAGACTGAGGCTTAGCGAGGTTGTGACTTCCGGTCACGTGGCTGGTCCACAGGGCACTCATCTATGCCTGTACATTTCCGTCTTTGCTCCCAGTCCCCCTGCTATGGTTTCCACACATTCGTGTGCGTGAGAATTCCCTGGGGTGCCTTGTTAAAAATGCTGATTTCTAACCTGAGACCGCAGAGATCTGACTGTAATTTAAGATGCAACTCCTGGATCAGAAGACAGCAAGTAGCATCTTTAAAACGGATAACCGGCAAGGACCTGCTGTATAGAGCAGGGAACTCTGCCCTATATTATCGGCAGCCTGGGTGGGAGGGGAGCTTGGGGGAGAATGGATACCTGTATATGTAGTGCTGAGACCCTCGCTATTCACCTGAAACTACCAACGTTGTTAATCGGCTATACTCCAATACAAAATAGAAAGAGAAAAAGGAAAAAAGGCAGTGAGTAGCTGTGAGTTTGTGGAAGGGGCTCTGAGCTAGGAATCACGGGGCCCGGCTCTCTGCTTGCTAGCTCTGGGATGGGCTCCAAGGATGTTCCCCATGACTGCCTGAGCCCCTCCTGCTCAGGCCTGAGAGGTGGCAGGGACAGGGACGCGGCCACCCCTGGAGCTCAGGAACTCTCACTTCACCGAGCACACTTCTGAGGTGACAGGCCTTTTTTGCGGTTGTAGACTGGTAAGCAGGCTGTAGCCAAGAAGAAGTGATGTTTTGCTTGCCTCAACAGTATCTGTTCGTTCTCTCAAATGCTGAGCCAACCTAAACAGATAGGGGAGATTTCATGTAATAATTTGATTTTAACATTTCTTGAAAAGTCAGAAGATCTGGTGGCCTGGGCTTTGTTGCTGCATGATCGAGGTGGGCTGGGCTGGAGTCGGGCCTTCCGCAGTGGGGTGGACCACAGTCCCCACCACTCCCTATTGTCTCCCTGCCCACCGACTCCTGTATAGGTTGCCTCGCCCCTGCGGGCATGTGTGAGAGTTTGTCCCCCCTGCCACGACTCCATGGCCCAAAGGCCCTCCCAGCCCTGGCGCTGAAGGGGTGGATTTCCCCAGTGGCGGGCTGACCCACATGCAGACACTTGCAGCTTTCTCTCTGTTCTCTTCTCTGCGTTCTCTCTTTGTTCCCTTTCCCTGGTCAGTGTGCTTTGCTCAAAGAGATGACTCTGGTGATATGGAAAGCCCACAGGCTCTGGAGTTAGGCAGTGCTGGGCTTCAGTGCCGATCCCCTAGTTTCCTTACTCAGGGACCTTGGGGAAGTTACATTACTTCCCAGTTTTCACATCTGTAAAATAAGGGGAACACTGCTCCCTTGCTGCTGCTGTGTACTTTCCACAGGGAGGGAGCATCCGCTCGAGGCAGTCTTGGCTCCCCATCCCAGTCTTCCCGGGGGTGGTTTGTAAATGGTGAACTTGGGACAGTGTGCAGCCCAGCCCCTTCCCTGCTTCTCTTTGGGGGATCTGCCCACCTGCAGAGAGCATATATCCTCTCCATGCCGTTCTGTTCAGAATTAGGAAACCGCAAGACCTGAGGCATATTTGTCCTGAATCAGCTGTGTGTGTGTGTGTTCACGTGTGTGAGCTGTGCTCAGTTGAGTCCAACTCTTTGCAGCCCCATGGACTGTAGCCCGCCAGGCTCCTCTGCCTGTGGAAATTTCCAGGCAAGAATCCTGGAGTGGGCTGCCGTTTCCTATACCATGGGATCTTCCCGACCCAGGGACAGAACGTGCGGCTCTTGCCTCTCCTGCACTGGCAGGCAGATTCTTCACCACTGAGCCACCGGGAAGCCCCCTGAATTAGCTTTCCCAACATTAAAGAGGCCCTTCGAAATTCTTCTGCCTGAGTCATTCTCTGGTGGCTCTGAGGAGAGGCTGGGAAGGGGGCTCCTCTTCCCTGGGTTCCCTCAGACCCCCTCAAATAGCGATTCTCTGGGAGTAATTGTGAGGGGCAGCGCCCGTCACTAACAGGTGCTCAGTAAATGGCAATTGTCATTAAAAAAAAAAAAATTCCTCCTCTTGTTTAGTTACACATCTAGAAGTAGGAAAGCAGGGAGCAGTGCCCGAGGGTGGGTTCAAAGCAGCAGGAAGAAATGGAGAGATAAGGAGGGGAAAGCAGCCTCGATAATACTTCACTGGAAAGCTGCCTTGCAGGTCCTTATGAGTGTATGCAAATTGCATGCAAATTCTGTGCATACTGATGAGTAGCCCTCCTCAGGAAGTCTGAGTGAATGCAGCCCTGGGGAAAATCTGGGTGGAGGTCCCTGAATTCCAGGGAGTTTGTGGTCAGAACTAGGGAAGCCTTTGGCTGGGAATGGGGTGCAGAGGGCGGAGGGTGGTGGTGGTGGGCAGCAATGACTGGGAGGAATAGGGTGGGGCTGGGGGTCGAGAGGTCGGTGAGGCTGGAGACGGGCTCCTAGGGCAGGAGGGAGACCAAGCTCAAGGGCCGCCTTGCAGCTCTGCACCGGCACCCCGGACCTGCACCCCCGTGCCCCCACCCCTCACTCCTCATCAGCCAGATGATGGGGCTCCTCCAGGGCCCGGGTCCACGCCTTCACCACCCCTACAAGCTTAGAAAGACAGTGGAACAACAGAACAGTCCCGGAGGCTTCGGCGTCAGACAGAATCCAGTGCCCTCCAGCGGTGTGATTTGTGGGCCAGTTACGGGGCCTCGGTTTCCACCTCTGTAAAATGGGTTAGCAATAGTCTCTCCCTCATAGACCTCACATGAGGCTCGGTTCAGTGAGGGCCTGGAGAAGATGACTGCAGGCATACCTTGTTCGAGCTGCCCCATACCCTGCCCCGCCCCCACAGCCCGCGTAGAGATCCACGCTCTTTGCACGCCTGCTCTCATTTCATCCCAGCATCATTATTCCCATTTTACCTATGAGGATACCAGAGTCCAGTGAGGTCAAGAGCCAGGACAGAGCCAGCTCAGCAGTCAGGCCCACGCTGTTTCTCCTGATGCTCTCTTGCCTTCCCCCAGAGATAGGCAACTTCTTTATTCGAAGTGAAATGAAGCCCAGAGAGGTTGACTGACTTGCCCAAGGTCACACAGCCAGTTAAGAGGCAGAGCTGGAGCTAGACCCTAGCCCCCTGACTTCGGTCACATTCTCTGTCTGGCCATCACACAAGACCCACCCTCCTGGGCAGCCCAGCCCAACATCTAAGTGGGCTCTGGTTCCCCCTTCTCTGAGCATGGGAGGCCCTTGGCCCCGACACCTCATGGCCTCCTTGATCAGCACAGGTGAGTACTGGGTGCCTTTAGGGCCGCAGTCTCTTCTCTCCAGGAAAGCTCGCAGGTGCTACCGGCCTGGCTGGGTGGGGGGGTGGGGTGGGGTCCTGTGTGAGTTCTTGAGTCCTGCTCACCTCCTCCTCGCCTCCCCTTTGGTCCCTCTGTCGCTGTTTGTCAGCTGCCCCTTCCCCTTGCCCACCTCCAGGCTGTCAGTGTTTGGGGGAGATTACACAGTGTTGACATTGGAATATGAATTAGGCGAGAGCGGCAGCCAAATATTGGAATTAGGGAAGGCAGGAGCCCAGGCTGGAATCCAAGAGTGGCTGGAACATCTGTGCCTTGGCTCTTCCAGATGCCTGACCTGGCCCGCCCACCCGAGGATGCCTGGTCCCAGAGCTGCAGACAAGTCCTGCCACAGCCAGCATCTGGTCCTCCCCTTGCCCGCTGAGGGTGCAGTTCGGGGTCCCGCAGACCTCAGCCTCATCCACTCTCTCTGTTCCAAGGCCCAGGAGGAAGCAGAGGCTTCTGCTGTGACTTGAGGGACTGAGGGAAGACTCTGCCCAAGGATTTGTCTTTTGTTTGAAGGTCTGAAATCCCACCTTAGAGTTCTGCTGCTATTGGTCAGATCCACATTTGTCAGAATGTTTCATGGAGCTCAGGTTCTGCAGACTGTAAAAGAGGCCGTGAAAGTGTGTTAGTGAAAGTGTTAGCTGTTCATCCGTGTCTGACTTTTTGTTACCCATGGACTGCAGCCTGCCAGGCTCCTCCGTCCATGGGATTCTCCAGGCAAGAACACTGGAGTGGGTTTCCATTCCCTCCTCCAGGGGATCGTCCCGAACTAGGGATCGAACCCAGGTCTCCTGCATTGCAGGCAGATTCTTTACTGCCTGAGTCACTAGGGAAGCCATATGTTAGGGAAATGCTGTGTTAAACAGCATTACTATGGGACTTCTAAGAGCCTTTGATAACTTAGGAGGTACTGTGATTCCCTTAAAGAAGGAAAGAATTTGTAGCATTTCCCAGACTTGTTTAAGGGGAGAATGTTTCCTCATGCAGAACTCTTTGGGCCAGTGGTAACAGATCTGAATCTAGTCTAGCAGCTGCTGGGACTGCTGTCCAAAGGTTGGCGTGACGCTGGTGGGGCCTGAATCAGAACTCGTCTGCTGCATCTGTGAAATGGGATAGCTGCACCTGCCCCAGTGTTTACTTCTTTTTAAGTGAGAGGACATCGTGTGCGGAGGCGCGCCGCCTGCTCTGTGCTTATGCACAGCTCAGGGAGGGCGATGATCACCACCCTTCCTTCTAGCTGATCTGCTAAACGGGGCCACACTGGCAGCTTGGCAACAGGGATCCCTTGGGGGCTTTCCCCTTCTCCTGTCCAGGAGGAGGGCTGCGTTCCCTGCAGCATTTCTCAGAGTGAGTCTTGAGCCTCTGTCAGTTTTCCCACGTGAGATTGTTACATGGCAAGTTCAAGGCCAGCGTACCCAGTGGGCAGGACAGGAAGGCACTAGATGTCAGGGGCTGACTCCAGAGTCCCATGCTCTGTCTGGGCCACCACAGTGCCTGTCCCCTGGCATGCGGCAGGGCACCAGAGAGGCAGGTGACAGAGACATTTCCTGCCAGCTCTTGGGGGCAGCGTGCTCACCACCTGCCATCCTTCCCAGTGCCCCCGCCCAGCCGAGGCTCCCTGCAGGCCAGCCATGTCCGAGTCTGATGCCCGGAACACTTCCCCTCTAGGAGGCCTGGATCTCGAGTAGGACCCTTGCCATCTAGACATCACAGTTGTCTTTCTCCCTGTCTTCTTCCCACAGAGGCTTCTTGGGCAGCAGGCC